>NC_080188.1:126324531-126629290 GCF_030028045.1 Hippopotamus amphibius kiboko | reverse complement strand
GTGCAGCCATCCTTCTTAGAGCCATCTGATCCGATCCTATCACTGTCCTGTTTGAAATGCCACCCCCCTTACCAGCCCACGAGGCCCAGCCTAGTCTGACCCACCAAAAACCTTTCACCTGCATCTCCCACTTCCCCTCTACCCCCATCCCCCATCTTGTTCCAGCCACTCTGGATTACACACCATTACCTGAATGCAGTGGTATGCCAGGTCTGGCTCTTACTGGCTCTAGAATGCTGAATTATATTAAAAACTAAATTGTAATTTTAATTAGATTATACAAACTTCCTGTTAAATAAATTTTATTAAGAACAAAGGTAATGAATACTCACGACTCATTACTTCCTAATTTGTTTCCTAGATTTTACTATTATTTCTGCTCTTAAGGTTGTGTAGGCCTGTTGCATCTGCCTGGTGGAAATGCTAGAGAATGGGGTACTCTTTATTGTCCATTTCTTCCAAATAGTGTTCAGCTACATTACATTGGTAGCATGAAATCAGCCATGGTGCAAGTAGTTACAGTGCAAATCAACAAAGAGTATAAATCAGATTGATTCATTGTTCTGTTGATCACCTAGACCAGGGATAACCAAACTACAAGCCAAGTCTGGCCCACCACATGTTTTTGTAAATAAAGTTTTATTGGGACCCAGCCACACCTATTCTTTTCCTTATTGTTCTGTGGCTGTTTCTGCACTACAATAGAAGAGTTGAGTTGTTGCGATAGAGACTGCGTGGCCCCAAAAGCCTAAAACATTTACCTCCTGGTCCTTCCTGGAAAAAGTCTGTTACTCATTAACAAAAACAAAAAATAGCAACCAACATTCACATCAGAACTACACATGGAGAGATGGATGTCAAACGCTCCCCAGCACACCACTGCCGGAAGGTGCCAGGACATTCACACCTCCCTTCTTGGCACATCTTCTCTTTGCTCATATGCCTTTTCTTTTCTGATCCATCTGTAGAGCTCCTCCCCATTCTTCAGAATGTCCATTTTCCCATGCTCCTGTATTAGTGAGCAATGTGCTGTGTAGCAAACCACCCCTAAATCTAATGGGTTTTAAAAATGCATTGTTTCTCATTAGAGTATGTGTCATCTGGGTGGTTCTGCTGACCTTGGCTGGGCTTGATTGATCTCAACTGTACTTACCCTCCGTGTGGGATCAACTGCAGGGCAGGGAGGGGCTAGCTAGTCTGTGATGGCCTCAGCACATATGACTCACCTATGCGCCTTACAGTCTCTCTTATCTTTAGCAGAGGAGACTGGGCTTGTTCTCAGCACCCGAGTGTGGGTCCAAGAGAGGAAGGAAAAATGGGCAAGCTCTTTCGAGGCTTTCAAGAGACACTCCATCACTTCTGCCACATTTTATTAGTGAAACCTGTCCAGATTCAAGGGTTGGGGAAATCGATGTTTCAGTCACATTTCATGGGGCATTATAGATAGAAGCAGGAGAAAACTGGGGTTCTTTTTATGTTCAGTCTATCACACTATCTTCCCTCCTTTCTCCAAGCAAGGGAGCTTACTCCTGATTCTGTGTTCATCCAGCACTCCTAAGAAGCAAAACAAAACCCAGCTTGCCATAAGCACTTTGTTACAATAAGGAAGCTACCAGAGGCATTGATTTATTTACCTTTGTGCACAAATGACAAGGATGGAGCTGTAAATTTCTTCAGACATAGAAAATGGCAATTTGTGTATCTTTTTTTTCCCCATGAAATGTTTTTTTCTGAATCTCCTTATTGCCTATTCCTTTCTTTTTTTTTTTTTTTAAGAACTTTTATTGAGATACAGTTAACAGACAATAAACAGCATATATTTAGCGTGTAACAATTTGGTATCCCAATCTCCCAATTCATCCCCCTCCAGCCCTCCCCGCTTTCCCCACTTGGTGTCCATGTGTTTGTTCTCTACATCTGTGTCTCTATTTCTGCCTTGTACTTCCTCTTTCATAGTTGTTAGAATTTGCCTTGTGTATTGAGGTGCTCCTATATTGGGTGCATATATATTTATAATTTTTATCTCCTCTTCTTGGATGGATCCCTTGATTTTTTTTTTTATTTTTTTTATTTTTTGGGGGGTACACCAGGTTCAATCATCTGTTTTTACACACATATCCCCGTATTCCCTACCTTCCTTGACTCCCCCCCCTCGAGTCCCCCCCACCCTCCCTGCCCCAGTCCTCTAAGGCATCTTCCATCCTCGAGTTGGACTCCCTTTGTTATACAACAACTTCCCACTGACTATTTTACAGTTGGTAGTATATATATGTCTGTGCTACTCTCTCGCTTTGTCTCAGTTTCCCCCCCACCCCTCCTTGATCTTTATGTAATGTCCTTTCTTGTCTCTTGTAACATTTCTTATTTTAAACTCTATTTTATCTGAGGTGACTGTTGCTACTCCAGCTTTCTTTTGATTTTCGTTTGCATGGAATATCTTTTTCCATCCCCTCACTTTCAGTCTGTATGTGTCCCTAGGTCTGAAGTGGGTCTCTTGTAGACAGCATGTACATGGGTCTTGTTTTTGTATCCATTCAGCCAGTCTGTGTCTTTTGGTTGGTGCATTTAGTCCATTTACGTTCAAGGTAATTACTGATAGGTATGTTCCTATTACCATTTTCTTAATTGTTTTGTGTTTGTTTTTGTAGGTCCTTTTCTTCTCTTATGTTTCCCGCTTAGAGAAGTTCCTTTAGCATTTATCGTAGGGCTAGTTTGGTGGTGCTGAATTCTCTTAGCTGTTGCTTGTCTGTAAAGCTTTTGATTTCTCCCTTGAATCTGAATGAGATCCTTGCTGGGTAGAGTATTCTTGGTTGTAGGTTCTTCCCTTTTATCACTTGAAATATATCGTGCCACTCCCTTCTGGCTTGCAGAGTTTCTGCTGAGAAATCAGCTGTTACCCTTATGGGAGTTCCCTTGTATGTTATTTGTCGTTTTTCCCTTGTTGCTTTTAATAACATTTCTCTGTCTTTAATTTTTGTCAATTTGACTACTATATGTCTTGGTGTGTTTCTCCTTGGGTTTATCCTGCCTGGGACTCTCTGCACTTCCTGGACTTGGGTAGCTCTTTCCTTTCCCATGTTAGGGAAGTTTTCAACTATAATCTCTTCCAATATTTTCTGGGGTTCTTTCTCTCTCTCTTCTCCTTCTGGGACCCCTATAATGCGAATGTTGGCGCATTTAACATTGTCCCAGAGGTCTCTTAGGCTGTCTTCAGCTCTTTTCATTCTTTTTTTCCTTATTCTTTTCCACATAAGTGATTATCACCATTCTGTCTTCCAGGTCACGTATTCGCCCTTCTGCCTCAGTTAATCTGCTGTTGGTTCCTTCTAGTGTATTTTTCATTTCCGTTATTGTGTTGCATATCTCTGTTTGTTTGCTCTTTAATTCTTCTAGGTGATTGGTAAACTTTTCCATCTTTGCATCCAGTCTTTTTTCAAAGCTCTGGATCATCTTCACCATCATTATTCTGAATTCTTTTTCTGTAAGGGTGCCTATCTCGTCTTCATTTAGTTATTTTTCTGGAGTTTTATCCTGTCCCTTCATCTGGTACAAAGTCCTCTGCTTTTTCATTTTCTCTATCTTTCTGTGGCTGTGGTTTTCAGTTCCACAAGACAAAATACTGCTGATACTGCTTGATACTGCTGTCTGCCCTCTTGTGGAGGAAGCTATCTAGGAGGCTTGAGTGTGCTTCCTGATGGGAGGGACTGATGGTGGGTAGGGCTGGGTGGGCAGAGCTCAGTAAGACTTTAATCCCATTTGGTGGGCAGAGCTCAGTAAAACTTTAATCTGCTTGTCTGCTAATGGGTGGGGCTGTGTTCACACCTTGTTGGCTGTTTGGCCTGAGGCTACTTAGCACTGGAGCTTACAGGCTCTTTGGTGGGGCTAATGGTGGACTCTGGGAGGGTTCATGCCAATGAGCACTTCCCAGAACCCCTGCTGCCAGTGCCCCTGCCTCCTGGGTGAGCCACAGCTGCCCCCCACCTCTGCAGGCAACCCTCCAACACCAGCAGGTAGGTCTGGTTCAGTCTCCTATGGGGTCACTGCTCCTTCCCCCTGGGTCCTGGTGAGCACACTTTTTTGTGCACCCTCCAAGAGTGGAGTCTCTCTTTTCCCCAGTCCTGTGGAGGTCCGGCAATCAAATCCCGCTGGCTTTCAAAGTCTGATTCTCTGGGGATTCCTCCTCCCGCTGCTGGACTCCCAGGTTTGGAAGCCTGACATGGGGCTCAGAACCCTCACTTTAGTGGGTGGACTTCTGCAGTATAACTGTTCTCCAGTTTGTGAGACACCCACCCAGCATTTATGGGATTTGATTTTAACGCAATTGCGCCCCTCCTACCATCTCATTGTGGCTTCTCCTTTGTCTCTGGATGTGGGGTGTCTTTTTTGGTGAGTTCCAGTGCCTTTCTGTTGATGATTGTTCAGCATTTAGTTGTAATTCCAGTGCTCTTGCAAGAGGGAGTGTGCGCACATCCTCCTACTCTGCCATCTTAATCCTATCTTCAATTTGTGTATCTTTTTAAGTTACTGGGGAATTCCTTGGCAGTCCAGTGGTTAGGACTCTGTGCTTTCACTGCCAAGGATGTGGGTTCAATCCCTGGCCAGGGAAATAAGATCCCACAAGCCATGTGGTGGGGCCAAAAGATAATAATAATAATATCATAAAAAAAGTTACTGTATCTGCCAGGATTTCATCAGAGAAACAAAATTACTGGGAGTGATTATATTCAGTAATGGTGTATCATAGGGATAAGACCCTACATAATTCTGAGGGCTGATTATATAAGACTGCTTTCTTTGTTTCTGGTGCTGGAGCTAAAAGACAGCAGGCAGACAGTTGGAATAAATGTGATGAGACGTGAGGGAAGCAAGAACAAACTGGCACCTGTGAGGAACAAGCTAGCATTCACAGGATGGACCAGAACCCACATCAGTCTCTCACTGCATCTAAGCCTCCAACTTTAATGAAGCAGATGACCCACAAGAGAAGCTGGCATGCCACCAGGGAGCTGAACATGCACCTGAAACAAGAGTAGCAGAAGCTGGAGGACATGTGGACCCACCTACTGCCCGATGCCAACAAGGGGAGCTAGCAAATGAGGGTCATTGTGAGGGAGAAGCAACTGCTTCTGGTGCCCCTGCACCAACGTTCCTAGTGGAAAAAGGACACAACTCCTGTTTCACGTCTACCTTCCAGAACTTACACAAAACGTCACTTGTGGCCCACACTAAATGGAACTATGCAGGGAAGAGAATTCTGGGATACAGTTCCAGCTTAGCTAAAATGACACTGTACAAATTCACTGCAGCTTCAGATGTTAATTCGAATATTATTACCCATGGAGACCAATTAGCACCAAAGGTCTTTAGAGATGAAAGGTCACATTCCTGAGGCCCTCAGATTCATGCTGTGGTTATTTCTCCCATTCCAATTGATTGTGAGATTAGTACTCAGTAGCTGGCAGACTCTCCCATTGGTTCCCTGCCAAAGTAGTGTGGACCATTACGGTAAAATGGGCCAGCTGAAAATCTCTGGAATTGTGCCCCCACTTCTGCCAAGTTATAGACCAGAATGGAAACCACAACCCTGAAGAAATTGCAAAGATTAGTGCCACCATTAAGGGTTTGGGAGATACAGGAGTGGCGATTCCTGCCACATCCCCTACTTGTTTGCAGGTGGGAAGGCAAACTTAGTGATGAGGCAATGCTAATCACAGCTGCAATTCTAGATTGAGATCTTTATTGGAACAAATTAGTATAAACTCCAGTAACTGTTATGTGACTACTGAACTAACAAATGCTTCATCTAACGTTCCCATGAGTATGGGAAATTACACTTGTTTGCATTTACATAGCAAGGATAACAGTATACCTTTACTGTCTTGTCCCTGGATTGTGCCATTCTCCTGCAAACTGCAAGGTCCAAAGGGACTTTGATAGTCTTGACAACCCAGAGAACACCATGTTGGCATGCTCAATTGATGCTATTATGCTAACTGGACACTGTGAGCAGGAAACAGCTAGCACATTAGGTGCCTTACACGTATGTGTGCCAGAGAGTTGGAGATGAACCCCGTGGAAGTTCGAACTGCCTGCCACATCAGGAAAGTTTCCAGGGATCCAGAGGTCTGGGGGATGTTGCATGTCTCTTCTAAAGTGAGAGACAGGGACTTGCCTGGTGGCCCAGTTGTTAAGACTCCAAGCTTCCAATGCAGGGGGCGCAGGTTAGATCCCTGGTCAGGGAACTAGGATCCCACATGCTGTGCGGTGCAGCCAAAATAAATAAATAAATAAAATGTAAAGATGAATAAATAAATAATAAATAAACTGAGAGAGAAGTTGCTGCAGCTTATACCATATGCCACAAAAAAGAGGAGCAATGCATGGTGTGTCTTTTGGATTTTGGAGCCAACATAGATCACACTGGGGCAAGCTGCTTTGACTCATTTTCTGGGTAACCTGTAAATCTGACAATGTTCAATCTGGATCTAAAAAAGGCTCTTCAGGGACTTCACTGGTGGCACAGTGGTTAAGAATTCGCCTGCCAATGCAGGGTACACAGGTTCGATCCCTGGTCCAGGAAGATCCCACATGCCACGGAGCAACTAAGCCCGTGCACCACAACTGCTGAGCCTGTACTCTAGACTCCTTGAGCCACAACTACTGAGCCCGTGTGACACAACTACTGAAGTCCACGTGCCTAGAGCCTGTGCTCCGCAACAAGAGAAGCCACCGCCATGAGAAGCCCATGCACCACAACGAAGAGTAGCCCCCCTTGCCACAACCAGAGAAAGCCTGCACACAAAAACGAAGACCCAACGCAGCCAATAAATAAGTAAATAAATTTATTTTAAAAATAAAAATTAAAAAAAAATACTCTTCAAAAGTCCAGGCTATGGTGCAAGCTGCCCTACCACTTGAGCATTATGCCTAGTAGATCCAGGTACCTGACTTAGGTGTCAGCCAAAGATGCCATGTGGCATCTCTGGCAAGCCCTAACAGGAGGATCACAGCTAAGACCCATGGAATTTTGGTCATGCTATCCTCTGCCAGCTACTATTCTATCTTCTCAAAAGCAGCTTCTGGCTTGCTACTGGGCCTTGGTGAAGACTGAATGCCTGATTTATGGAACACCTATTGGTTATCAGACCCAAATGTTTATCATAAACTGGGTGTTATCTGACCCACAGAATCTTGAAATTGGATTTTCACAGTCGCATCCCATTAGAAATTGAAGTGGTATGTATGATACTAGGGGGAAGGTATAAGTGAGCAGTTTGTGATTAACAAGTACACACTCATACGTATAAAATAGGTAATCAACCTGGACCTACTGTATAGTAAGGGCGGTCTGATCCAGAAGGCACAGAAAAATTACCTGAGTAGGTGGTTCAGACTCCCGTGGTATCCGTTTCTACTGCTTCACCTCCTTTCCCTCTGTTTATACTCAAAGGCTTCAAGGGAAGGAGGAATAAGGACAGGCCTGATTTATGGAAGGCTTTGAACAGTAAACCAGCAACAGGCCCATTCAGAGTTGGCCCTGAAAGACAGTGGTGAAGGAAAATCCTCCCAGTGGGCAGAACTTTGGGCGATATATATATTATCCACTTTGTGTGGAAGGAAAGAGGGGCTAAGGTGCAGATCTACATGGACCTTGAGCAATATCTGATGGGCTAGCCATTTGCAGAGACTTGGAAAGCACACAACTGGGAACTTTATGACATGACGGTCTAGGGGAGAGGTCTGTGGATGGCTTCTCAAAATGCTCACAGAATGGGAAATTACTCATGTCCCAGGTAAATGCAGTGTAAGGCAGTCAGCACGGGCGTCCTCACTAATTGGATAAGATGACCCATCCTATAGATTCAGCCAGTCTCTTTCCCCAAGCAAATTGGAGCTTTCTCAGTGGACCTATCGCAAAGTCAGAAGCCACCAGATTTCTATATGGCTATGTACGAGATGTCTGTGTTCTTCGTCCAGGTTTTCACACAGGTCTATTTTTTTTTTTTTTTTAACTAAGAAAAAATTTATTGTGGTGAAATATTCATTAACATGAAATTTGCCATTTTTAACCCTTTTAATGTACAATTCAGGGGCATTGAGTATATTCACAATGTTGTGTAACCATCGCCATGGTCCATCTCCAGAACTTTTCATCATCCCAAACTGAAACTCTGTACCCGTTAAACAATAGTTCTCCATCATCCCCTCCCCACAGCCTCTGGTAACCACTATTTAACCTTCTGTGTCTATGAATGTGCCTGTTCTGGGTACCTCATTTAAGTGGAAGCATCTGAGATCTGTTCTTTTGTGTCTGGCTTATTTCACTTAGCATAGTGTCTTCGGGGTCCATCCATGTTGTAGTATGTTGTCAGAATTTTCTTCCTTTTAAGGCTGAATAATATTCCATTGTATCTATGGACCACATTTTGTTTCTCTCTCCATCTGTCCATGGACAGCTGGGTTGTTTCCACCTCTTGGCTGTCGTGGATAACAGTGCTACAAACAGGGATGTACGGATACCTGTTTGAGTCCCTACTTTCAATTCTTTTGGTGCATACCCAGAAGTGGACTTGCTAAATCATAATCACAGGGTTTTTTAATTTTGTTTTTGGGGTTTTTAGTTTTTAGTTTTTTTTGTTGTTGTTTTTCTTTTTGTTTTTGCTACACCATGCCACACCACGTGGATTGCAGGATCTTAGTTCCCTGACCAGGGATTGAACTTGCACTCTTAGCAGTGAAAGTGCAGAGTCCTAAGCACTGGACCACCAGGGAATTTCACAGTTTTTTAAACACTCTCAAGTAAAGTCTTTGTTTCATCAAGTTAACCATTTTGCAGCATCATTCTTTTTTTCATCTGCAAGAGTTTGTGACACCAGCACCTCCCTGTAAGGAAAGTAGTGTGTGTGGCAATATCAGATTTTTTTTTAACATTTTAAATGTATGTATGTATGTATTTTTGGCTGCATTGGGTCTTCGTTGCTGTGTACAGGCTTTCTTTAGTTGTGGTGATTGGGAGCTACTCTTCGTTGCGGTGCACAGGCTCCCACTGCAGTGGCTTCTCTCGTTGGAGAGCACGGGCTCTAGGTGCACAGACTGCAGTAGTTGTGGCACACAGGCTTAGTTTCTCCACGGCATGTGGAATCTTCCTAGACCATGGCTCGCATCCATGTCCCCTGCATTGGCAGGTGGATTCTTAACCACTGTGCCACCAGGGAAGTCCCAAAATCAGGTTTTTCTTTGTTGGGATTTGGCTGGTTTTGGTTTTTTCTTTTTCCCTCTTTCTTTCTTTCTTCTTTCTTTCTTTCTTTCTTTCTTTCTTTCTTTCTTTCTTTCTTTCTTTCTTTCTTTCCTTCCTTCCTTCCTTCCTTCCTTCCTTCCTTCCTTCTCTTTCTTTCTTTCCCTTTCTTTCTTTCTTTCTTTCTTTCTTTCTTTCTTTCTTTCTTTCTTTCTTTCTTTCTTTCTTTCCTTCCTTCCTTCCTTCCTTCCTTCCTTCCCTTTCTTTCTTTCTTTCTTTCTTTCTTTCTTTCTTTCTTTCTTTCTTTCTTTCTTGCCACACAGCACGGCGTGAAGGATCTTCCCCAACCAGGGATCAAACCCGTGCCCTCCTCAGTGGAAGGACAGAATCTTAGCCACTGGACTGCCAGGGAAGTCCTGGTTTTGCTTTTTTGTAAGAGCGGTGAAAACTCTTATGGAGCGAATTATTGATGGAAACACCATCAGTTCAAATGCCAAGAGAGTTCTTCCAAAACAGACCTTCTGATTCTGAATGTGGAGAAAACACTAACCATATCTTGGCTGTTTGTGTGTAAAAGCTGTTTGCAGCAACAAAGAAAAATGTTGATTATCCGCATCGTTTACAAGTCTCACCAGTGGTATAACATGGTATTTATCGGTGAAATCTATTGACTCATCAGCCTTGATAAAGAATCTGTTGTTTTCCAGCAAATTACCAAGGGGGGGTGGGGAGAAAAAAAGGAAAAAGTCTTCAGCATCATGTGACATCAGTATGTCGCATTGTCATTCTCTTTGAGAGCAGAACCTTTCCACTCTTCTGTTGGGCATCTTGTGCTAACATTTCACTCATATAATTTTACATGCCAGCATTATTAGGTTCTTTTTTCTGGACAATAGTTTCTGTTACAAACAAGTTGCTCTTTGAGGCTTCGTGCCAAATGTGGCCTATAAAAGCCTTAATCTGTCTGTTTTGAGACACCATAGGTAAAAATGAGCACGTTTATTTGTCAAATGGTTGTAATTTGTAATTAAGTTCTCTTCAATTTTCCTGAAGCCATTGCTAGATTTGTAAATTGTAACTGTTCATCGCTAACCCTACCAAATTTGTCCACAGTCCTAAGCTCCTCCTCTTTCACTTCACACCTGATAACAAAACGTCACCACGTTGAATCGATAGACACATTTGTAAAACACAAACGCCAATAAGACATACAATAAAAGGACATCATAAATAAGTAAACAGGAAACTCGCAACAAAATACGGTCATGCTGAAATTCACTTCTAACCTGCAAAATTCACGTTTTACAGCGTTTACATCAACAGCAAAGTGTCAGGGAGGCCGCTAAGTCACAGCAAAAATTATCTCTTTAGAAGAAAAATATCCTCTGATTTTCTATGAGACCAGAAAGAGTGGCTGCTCCCCTAAGTCAGTCATCGGTGCATAAGGGGAGATGGGGGGAGGTAACCAAGAGGACGAGGCTGAGGTCATCCATCTTTACTGCCTCTTCTCCAGGCAAAACGGTGTTCACACATGATGGACAGACTTCCTGATCTCACGCTGAAAACTGAGCACGGCTGCACCCACTGAGCACTGCAGAAGCTTCCCGAGGCTGCTCGATTACTGTCCATCACTGAAAGCGCTGACATCACATGGCATGTGAGATTCAAAAGTAATGCTGTTTTGGTTTTTTTCTTATCACAAGACAGAAACATCTCAAGGCTAATTCTGTGCTTTTGCAGAACCCAGAAATCTCTGCCCTAGAATAGCAATCCTGTCTGCTTGTTGGTCCATGCTCTAGCCCATAGGAAGGGGGGAAACAGAGGTTCCAGTGCCCAGTGCTGGAAGTTCTCACATCGCTTCTGCTCTCACCCAAGGCACACTGGGAAATGTCAGCACTAGTTGGAAGGCCGGGTGCCAGGAAGAAGAGCTGAATGGATATGTGGAACAATTAGCAGTCCTACTGTTACCGAGTCTAAGTCACGCTCGCTGCATGACAGGCCAATGAATCGGAAACAAGGTGTCGAGGCAAGGAATTTGACTTTATTTGGAAAGCCAGCAGACGGAGAAGATGGCAGACTGGTGTCTCAAAAAAAAACAACAAAAAAACTTCCTTCAGTCCCAATTCGGGCTCTTTTTATACACCAGAGGGGAAGGGGGAGGGGCCCACCAGTGGCTGACCAGGACCACTAACAGGGGCTGGTTGACAGTCGCTCACTAATGGGTCGCTTGCTTTGAGGGAGGGGCCCACCATACTTCAGGTTAGGTCCCATCTGGGGAGGTCACTGTTACACTACCACAGACTCTTCCCTTATCTGCTGCTGGCGATAGACACTGAGCCCCTTGAGGACTTTCACCACTGGGAACCTGGTACCCCATGTGGCTGATGGGCATGGCTATGACCAAGCACTCAGGAAGCAGCTGCAGTCAAAGGAGGGACCTGAAAGCTTCTAGAAGAGCTGCACTGGGCATGAATGAATTCTGATGGATTTCAGCAGGAAGTCAGGACAGCATGGTGGTGAAGAAGTTTGGGATTAGTGCTGATTTGAAATTCTTATTTATTGAGCAGCTCATTTATATCCTTTGAGCCACAGTACCATCCTCTGCAAAATGGGGATACTAATATCCACCCTGTGGGATAATTGTGAAGATTAGATTAAAAATGCATACAAACCCATAGACTATACAACACCAAGACTGAACCCTAATGTAAACTATGGAGTCTGAAAGGTGGTGCTGTGTCACTCATTGCAGGTTCATCAGTTGTAATAATTGTACCACTTTGGTTGGAATGTTAATAATGCGGGAGACTATGCATGTGGTGGGGGCACAGGGCGTATGGGAAATCTCTGTACCTTCTCCTCAATTTTTTTGTGAACCTTACCTTGCTTTAAATAAAGCCTTATTTTAAAAAGAAAAAAAAAGTGCATAAAGTAGGTCCTCAATAAATAACGGTTGATAGTTTTATTTTAGTATTAACCCAAGAGGGGGATTTCTATCACTCTCAATGATCAAGGAGAGAATAACAGTACTAACTAACATTTATTATGCTGTAGGTATAAGCTTTACATATCTTAACTTTTTTGATCCTATGCGATACATGTTATTATCCCCATTTTACAGAGGAAGAAACTGAGGCACAGGAAGATTAAGCAGCTAGCCCAAGGTCACACACCTACTTTCAGTGGAGTTGGGCACTTTGAACTTCAGAGCCAGTGGGTATCTAGGTAGAACTGGAGACTAGACCATTTGGCTTCTTAAAGTTTTTTCCAACAACAGTGCTAAAGCCACTGCTGGGGCCTATGGTCCAGCTTTGCCATTGACCTGCCATTGACCTGCTGGGTCACCTTGGGTCAGTCCCTTTCTCTTTCTTGACCTCAGTTTTCTCCTTTTTCAATGAAGAGGTTAGCCACACTGATCCTTGATTCTGAACCGTAAGCCAGGAGGAGGCATTTGGGCATTAGACCTGCGAAGGGGCCTGCTTGTGACATCATAGAGAGAATTCCATGAGAAGTCAGGCTTTCCTAGAAGCCCCAGTGCCACGGCTTAGGTGAGAAAGGCAATCCAGGAAGGGCTCTTAGGCCTGTATCTTGAGCTTTCCTCATTCCAGGGTTCCCAGCATCGTCATGGATCCACCCTCGATGGCTGAAAAGGCTCAAAGTGAGGCCAACACTGATGACTCAGATGTGTTCTCTCACCCCAGCTCATCAACCCCACCCCACAGACCAGGCCACGGTGGAGTCCACCGCCATCACCAAGGTGTGTCCCGTCCCCATGGCGAGTCCCACCATCATGGCATATCCCATCATCATGGTGGATCTCACCACCCTGATGAGTTCCAAGACTTCCACGACAATGCCTTCTCCCACCATGGAGAGGCCCGCTGTCACCACTCCCCATCCCTTTCCCCGGATCCTTCCCAGGGCACTTTCATCTCCCACCTTTCCTACGGTAAGGACCACTTTGATGGTGAACAGCACTGTGGCAGCAGGAGACATCGCGGGAGGTCCCACCAACACAGGGAGTCCTACCATGGGGGGTCTCACCGCCACAGCGAGGTTTCCCACCGTAGTGGGCTTCACCACCAAGGTGAGCCTGACTGCCATAGAGAGTCCTCCCACTATGACAGCCCTGCGCACCACAGTGAGGCCCATCACCAGGGCGGGCACCACCATCAGGAAGCCCACCACCACAGAAGGCCTGCCTCCATGGGCTCCTACCACCGCGGCGAGCACCACCACCCTGCCGAGCATCACGGCGGCGAGCACCACCGCGGTGAGCACCATCCAGGCGAGCGTCACCGCGGCGAGGATCACCGCGGCGAGCATCATCCCGGCGAGCATCACCGCGGCGAGCATCACCGCGGCGAGCATCATCCCGGCGAGCATCACCGCGGCGAGCATCACCCCGGCGAGCATCCCCGCGGCGAGCATCACCGCGGCGAGCATCCCCGCGGCGAGCATCATCCTGGCGAGCATCACCGCGGCGAGCATCACGTCAACAAGCATCACCCGGCCAAGCACCACGGCGGCGAGCATCACAGCGGCGAGCACCACCGCGGCGAGCACCACCACAGGGCGCACCAGCACAGTGCACCTCCTCATCATTACCTCCACCGAGATCACCGCTACGGGGAGTACCATCGTGGCAATTCCCAGCTCTTTGACCCATACACGTCCTACAGCGTGACCTCAGCCTCCCTCGGCTCTGCCTATTCTCGTCAAGTAGCCCCCCAACCTAGCAAGCCGGAAAGACAGAGCTCAGCCTTCAACTTGGTTCGTGCCCATAGCACAGTGTACTCACAGCACTCCCAGACCTCCAGCAAAGTCCATCCTCAGGACTCCTCCTCTAAAACCTCAGAAAGCTGGCCTGGGGAAGAAGAGCAGATTCAGAAGCGCAAAAGTGAGTCCTGGATCCCCCCTACCCCCCACCCCCCAAATTCCAGCTGCCTGGCCCAGATTCCAGACCTGTGTCAGGCCATACACGTCCTTCCACAGATCACGAGGCTCTGCTCTCACCTGCAGGTGTATTCCATTGGCTGTTCACTCGCCCGACAGTTCATCATCCCATCTTTTATTCCTGGAATTAGGCACTTCTTCGGTCAGTTGGTTGATTCAGTCACTGCTTTATTCATTTGCATGTTCACTTCTGGAACATTTCCTCTTCTCTAATATGAAAGCTGGGGGTGGTCACGTACACACCCAATCCTAGATTACCCAGTGATGGGGTCCATCATCCGTACCAGAACATTTACCACTGTAGATTCTGTTTGTCCACATTTCACCCACTAAACTCTGAGCTTCTTGAGGACAGAGGCTGGAACCAGTGCCTGAACGAGGGCCTGGTTGGAGGACAGGGAGGGACCTTGGCTGTTAACATACAGTCCCCCAAATTTGGCCCCTGGTAGTTCCGTAAACATGGCATCAGCCTCACAAGCAAGCAGCGAGGGCTGAGTGTCTAATTGTTTGTGGGCAGAGAAGGCAGCTGAGAGGGGGAGATGTTTCACAGAATCTTGGAAGGAAAGGGAGAGTTTACCAAGAGGATGGGGTGGCGAGGAAGATCGGGTCTTCTGTATGGGGGTTGCCATGTGAGTATCGAAAATCATGGAGGTGTAGGAGCATAAGCTCAAGCAGACCTCAAATCCCAAGCAAGCTGGCATCTGCCGGAGAAGGGGTCAAGCCTGTGGCTCCTATACCAGCGGAGGACTAGCATGGAGGCACCTGAGCGAGCTCATGGCAGGCAGGCCAGGGAAGGTACCCTGATCCCTGTGTCCCCTCCCCCACGGGCTTGGCTTTCTGGCCCTCTAACAGGTGGCCGAGCCCTGCGGACCCACAAGAAGTTGCATGCTGTGAACCTCTTCCCCTGGTTGTGGGAAAAATTAAGCCATCTCCTTTGGGGCCTTCGGAGAATGCTTAGGAAACTGACCGACTCCCTGGCCTTTGAAGCCTTCATCGTCTTCATCGTCTGCCTCAACACCGCCATGCTTGTGGCCCAGACCTTTGCTGAAGTCGAGGTCCGGGGAGGTAAGAGCCAGGGAGTTGCATTCATATGGAGAAGGCCATTGGTGTTGTTCCAAGTCTCCTGTGGGCTTGACCAAACGCCGGGTGATTTATGGAACTTAGCCCATTTGATCCTCACCCTGGGAAGTAAGTAGCATTGCCCAGCAGTAGAGTGAGGCTCAGAGAGTTTTGCTGAAGTCAACCAAACCAGCCCTCCAAGGACAGAAAAGCCCAATACATTTGAGGGTGTGCTGTTCAGGACTACAGCCACCAGGTGGCGCGTCAGCTCTAAGTTTGCTGCTTTGTGCGGGAAGGATTCCCAGGACCCAGGTCCACTGGAAGGGCCAGGAGACCACATGAGAAGGAGGCCTTTGGAGGGACAAGGGTGGGAAAGCTGAGAAGATGGTCCCTAAAAGCCGGGGGAGCAGAGTGAAGGTAAGGACCTGCCACAGGGCCCATAAATTAAGGAGAGAAGAAGAAAAGTGATGTTTCTTGCAAGCTGTTTTAGGCTCCATTCGAAGCTCTTTACTATGTGAAATGCATTTAATGCTCATGAAAACTCTATCAGGCAGACTGTTACTATCACCATTTTATAGGCAAGAAAAATGAGGCACAGAGCAGTTAAGACACAGAGCCGTTGGGCGGAGCCAGGTTCTCCCTAAATGGCTGTGACTGAGTTTCCAGTGGGGAGGAGGAGGGAGGGGCTGGGTTGTTGGGGAGGTCCCTGAGTGAGCCCCCCACCATGTCCCCACAGAGTGGTACTTTATGGCCTTGGACTCCATCTTTCTCTGCATCTACGTGGTAGAAGCTGTGCTCAAAATCGTTGCTCTGGGCCTCAAGTATTTTTTGGACCCCTGGAACAACCTGGGTGGGTAGGGATGGGACATGTGTGTGCTCGCCGTGTGTGCGCATGTCGTGGGAGCCCCTGAACTGCCCAGGGGCACCAGGATCAGGGGGTGTTGGTGCTGGGAGGGCTGTGGGCCTGGGCGCAGGGCCTGGGCAGGAGCCTGTTACACCTGGGCGCACCTGTGTCTGCAGATTTCTTCATCATGGTCATGGCTGTGCTGGACTTCATGCTTGTGCAGGTCAACTCTTCCTCCACACGCGCGGTCTATAACCAAAGCGTCTTCCGCATGTTCAAGGTCTTCAAGAGCCTGCGAGCCTTGCGGGCTATCCGGGTCCTACGGAGGCTCAGGTCAGTGGGACCACCGCTCCCCACGAAGAGGCTGCAGACTCCAGCCTGCTTTTCTGATGAGTCTCCTGTCATCACTAGGATCAATCTCTTTATTTTCCAGAGAGGGGCTGGCACACCACCACCCTGAGTCACTAGCAAATCAGGGACCTCCTGCCTGTAACCAGCAGTCCCTGAAATCTGTAATCAGCTCCGCCTGCTGGGCACAGATCCCCGCCCCACTGACTCAGCCTCCCTCTCAACCTCTGCCCACAGCTTCCTGACCAGCCTCCAGGAAGTGACTGGGACCCTGGGCCGGTCCCTGCCGTCCATCACCGCCATCCTCATCCTTATGTTCACCTGCCTCTGTATCCCATGCCTCGGGGGCTGGGGTGGGAGTGTGAGATGCTGCAATGGATGGAGTCAGGGCAGAGACCAGGAGCTGGGGGCGGAGGGTGGAGAGAGGAAGTGGGGAAAGGGGACCGTGAGAACCTGGTTTGGTCCTCAACAGCCAGTTCTGTTCTCTGTGGTGCTCCGGGCACTGTTCCGTCACTCTGACCCCAAGCGCTTCGGGAACATCTTCACCACCATCTTCACCCTCTTCACCTTGCTCACCCTGGACGACTGGTCCCTCATCTACCTGGACAGCCGGGCCCAGGGTGGGGCAGACCTCAGACTGGGTGGAGGGCAGGGGCTGGCTGGGTGGACAGACCCTGAGGGCTCAGTTACCCCATCTGCAAAGTGGGGCTTCTGAGGCTTGCTGGTAGGGGTGTGGTGAGGACCCGCAAGGAACTCACAGTTCGAATGACTCCCTCTCCCCCAGGCGCCTGGTACATCATCCCCATTCTCATGATCTATATCATCATCCAGTACTTCATCTTCCTCAAGTGAGGACCCTACCCTTGTGCACCCCAGCTTCACTCCCCCTAACCTAACCCTGGGGCACCCCTTCCCCTCCCCCTCCAACATGGTTCTACCATGATGAACCCAGAGGAGGGTGCAGGGCCTCCCCTCCAGCCTCCTCCTGTTTCCCGCCCCAGCCTGGTAATTGCCGTCCTGGTGGATAACTTCCAGATGGCCCTGCTCAAAGGCCTGGAGAAAGTGAAGCAGGAGGTAGGAAGGGGGTGGGGCAGGTGGACCAATCCGGAAGACACTGGGAGGGGGGCACAGACGCTGGAGGGAAGGAAGGAGGGTGCTCCAGGGATGGGCAGACGTGGGACTCTGGCCTCTTCTTGGCAGAAGGCCGCCCAGATCCGTGAGAAGCTGCTGGATGACTCACTGACAGAACTCATTGAAGCAGGTACCAGCACCCTGCTTCTTCCCAAACAGACACAGACTCCAGGCCCAGCTTTATTTATTTATTTATTTATTTTTGGCCACACTGCGTGGCTTGCAAGATCTTAGTTCCCCAACCAGGGATCAAACCAAGGTCCCGACAGTGAAAGCACTGAGTCCTAACTACTGGACCAACTGCCAGGGAATTCCTGATGCCCAACTTTAGAGTCTTAGAATCTGAGATTCAGGAGAACATTCAGAGATTAGAACTCTGGTCCAAAGAGCTCCATGACTATCCGCCAAAGCCAGTTAAACTGAGAGTCAATTCTTTAAAGACCCATTTGCAAAACAGCTAATTTGCCAAATTATGATTCACCAAACATTCGTTTCTGTTAATAACTTACAAAGTTTTTAGCAGTTGGTCTTATATGCGGTGGTTTCAACTGTCTTTGAGGCTTTTCTCAAGGAGTTATACACACTTGTCCAGAGCCACTCAAAGTGGATTGAGAGTCTATAAAAATGAAGTTTCCTGTACATGTTCATTTTTACACACCTGACTTTCTGGGTGCATAGATTTTGAGCCAATTGCTTTGCCTCCTGCTTAAAGATCTTCAGAACTTTAGAATCTGAGCCCCAGAATCCCACTCTTAGGATCATTAACACCAGGGACTAAGGGCCCTCAGGGGTCACCTGGCCCCTCACCTGCACTCTCCAACATGAACACTCAATGCAGAAAAGCTTAAGCAAAAAGAGAAATTAATTGTATCAAATTACTTAGCAACTTCAGAGCCCAGGGGCTTTCAGGAATGGCTGGATCCAGGACCTGATGATGGTTGAGATCTGGTCTCCTTCCATCTCTCTGCTCTGTGGCTCTCTGTGTGGTTTTGTGCTTAGGGTGCTCTTCATCTGTGGTGGGAAAATAACCACCTGCAACTCTAGTCCCAGATCCTTTAGCTATCCCCAGCTCTCCCAGCAGAGGTCCTCTTCTCCCAGAGTTTCCAACAAAGTCTCAGAAATGAGTCTTCCTGGCTCAGGTCGATCACCTGCCTGTTTGTGAGCCAATCGCTATAGCCAAAAGGATAGGCTGTTCTGCTTGGCCAGGCTTGAGTCACATGTCCTTCAAGCTTGGGGGCGGGGTCAACCCCAACTAGACAATGTGCACCTAAAGAGGTATAAGTGCCTCCTCAGGAAAACCCGGAGATTTACCAGAAGAGGGAATGAACACTAGATGGGCAAACAAACAAAACACACTCCATGCCCAGAGAAGCCATCTCTTTGGGGGCATCCTGGACAAACCCCACTTTGGCTCATGACACACGACGTTTCCTCCACCCCCTCTCAATCCAGGCAGCATCTTGACCTCCCCCTTCTTTCTCTACATCAGAGCCTAAAGAGGTGATAAGTGAACACACTATACAGAAGCAGCTCATTGAGAAAAAATTTGGAGCCATGACTGAGAAGTAAGGAGATGCGAAAGGAGGGGAGGCCTCAGGTCTGAGGGAAGAGGTCTGGCAGCCTGACCGGTGGGCGGCAGGGAAAGGGGCATTGCCCGCCTCTCTGGAAGGGCCATAGGGCCCTAAGGCTTATGTAGAGCCTGTGGGTGGGATGTGGAGGCCATGAGTGGCTTCTGCTCACCCAGAGTCACCTGGTACCACCAAGAGAATCCCACCAGCAGCAGCCAAGAGAGCTCTTCTGAGGCTTAGGGCCCAGGGCAGGGGCAGCGGACAGAGGCTGGAGGAGCAGGGGCTCTTCTCACCTTTTTACTCGAGAAGCATCCTGTTGCTTGCTCTGGGCCAGGTTCCACAAGGACTCCAAAGGCCCAAAGAGGACACAGACTAGCACCTGCCCATGACGGCCCCCCTCTAAAGACCTTTGCGGGGCCACGTAGGGTGGGTGGACTTCAGTTGGCTGCAGGGATAAGGAGGGTGGGTCGGGGAACAGCTTGGAAAAGGACTGGGAGGCAGATGTCAGTGTGAGTGGCTGGCTGGGCTGGGACTTCTGGCTGTGCTCATGGCCAGGGATCCTCCTTGGCTCTCAGGCCTGGCTGCTCAGAGAGCCTTCTCCCCGAAATCTGGGGCCCGCCCCACCTCATCCAGACTGTTTCGAAAGCAGCTTGACTGCTGGCACCTTCCAGGCTCTTCTCGGCCACCGACAGAGCTCAAGCCCTAATCCCTCCGTGATCACGGCAGCGCCTCCCCCAGCCTCCCCTCCCGCCTGCCCCGGCATATCCTGGCACCACACCGCACCACACAGCACATACTCGTCCACCTTCAGGCCTTTGTTCACACTGTTCTCTCTGCCTGGAATGTTCTCTGGCTGCCGACACCAGGCTCAGGTGATCAAGACTTGGAAGAGCTGGGACACCTCCCAGCTGGCTGCCCTCCACCCTCCACATTCCAGCTCCTCGGACCCCAGCCTGGGTTGGGTCTTGGCTCCTCTGTGGGGTTTCTCAGCCTCCAAACGCTTCCCCAGTGGCCCCACCTCCACCTCCACTGAGAGTGGTCTTTGTTTTTGTTGTCGTTGTTTTGTTTGTTTTCATCTTTCTTCTTCCTTCCTCTTTCTTTTTACTTAGAGAGTGATCTTTGTTAAAAGAAGGCTTTTCCTGCCTTCCCTGAGTTTACAACCCTGCAAGGGTTCCTGCTTCCCTTAGCTTAAGGTCCGGGTGCCCTGCTTTGACCTTCCCTGGATGTCTCCACCTTGAATTCATCCGTCCTCTAAAACCTCCTTCTCCAAGGCCTGCCCCGGTCCCAAGTACACTCCCCCCTGTTCACAGACCTTGGCGTGCTAGCAACCCTGTCTGAGCTCAGCAAACGCTCAAGTGTCTTTCAAGCTCAGCTCAGTGGTTCTTCCTCCAGAAGCGTTTCCTGATCCCCAGTACTTGGGTGAAGTTTTCCTCCTCTGGGCCCTTCAGTGCCCTGTGTTTACACTTATCACAAGTGTAAACACCCTTGGTTTGCTCACCTGGCTCTGTCACAGACTGAGTTTCTCGAGGGCAGGGGCTGTTTCTTATTCATTTCTATGTCCTTGAAGCACCGTGCAGTGTTCATTGATTTCAGGGTTATTTTGATGGATGGATTGATAAGACAGGCTGGCAGTGAAAGAGTTCATGAATGGGTAGTGGGTGGAGGTGGGGTTTAGGTGGATGGCTGACTGCACTGCATAGTGAAGAGGTGGGGGGTGGGGCCAGGGAAGAGCAGGTGGACGGAGGGAGAGATGAGTGAGGGAAATAGTGGGTTGGTCCTGTGGGTGAGTCAATGGCTAAATAGACAGGCGGGTCTGCGGGTAGGCGGTTGAGTGGGTGCATGAGTCAGTGTGGAGTAGTTTGAACAGATGGAGGGACCAGTGTTTGGGAGGTAGTTTAATCATCAGAACCCTGTGTGGTACCAGCAGATGGTGGGGGCAGAGGGGCATATGTGGAAGAGGAGATATATCACGGAGGGCCACACACAGAAAAGTGGTAGCCATGGCCGGAAATGGAGGCACAGGGAGGAAGGGGGCTCTGGGGGCTGAGACGGCCCAGCCTTGCCTCCCCCCACGCCTCCCCCGCCCTCAGGCAGCAGGAGCTCCTGTTCCATTTCCTGCAGCTGGTGGCTGGGGTGGAGCATTTCCAGCAGAAATTCCGCTCCCAGGCAGCTGTCATCGATGAGATTGTGGACACCGCATTTGAGGTGAACCAGGCAGGACCCAGGAGGAGCCGGATGGAGGGGGAGGGCACCAGAAGGCCTGGCTTCGGGGGCTTGTGCCAGGAAGCGGCCCTGAGGAACAGGGGTGTGGGCCTCCAGGAGGCAGAGGGCTGGTGCCATCACCCCCCACTCCACCCCACAGGCTGGAGAAGAGGACTTCAGGAAGTGACCCCCAGAGAGGCAGCCCGGGTCCAGACTTCAGCCCCTGGCAGGCTGTCCACTGGGTCGGACCAAATCCCTGTATCTGCTGGAAAGATCGTTGGGCCTGCAGGGCTGGGCCCCAACAGAGTTTTAAAACTCCAGGTGGCTCTGTGCCCTCACTGGCTGGGCCGAGACACAAGGGAACCTGTGCATATGCATGCACGCACGTGCACCCTCGAGCCTGTGTGTGCGGGAGTGTTTCAGGTGAGCGGCTCTGTCCTTGGATCCCTCCCTGCCCAGCTGCGGCCAGGCATCCTGGCCTGGCCTGGCCTGGCAGGGCCTTAACAGCAGCCAGAGGGGTGATGTGGAAAGTGGGCCAGAGTCAGGACTGGACGGAGAGTGGGCAGTCACCCTGCTTTGGGGAGGGAGGCCCATCTGGCCGAGGAGACAGGAGAAAAGGAACAGGCTGGGACAGTCCATGGCTGTCGGGGCCTGAGGGGCCAGGAAGCTCCAGAAACGGGGGCTCAGAGCCCAGGAACTGGGGCCTACCAGAACCCTCAGCATCCACTATATGCGGACAGCCTGAGCTCAGAAGGCAGAGGTCATGGCCGTTCCCTGCCCTGCCTGGGGTCAGGCTAAAGAGCCTTGGTGAGAGGAGGGAGGGTGAGGCTGCTTAAGTCCTTCTGGCCTCAGGAGGGGTGGGGGGTGGGGTCGGGGGATGGGGTGTGTGGAGTGGACAAGCCTCTGTTAGAGGAAAGAAAGGGATGAGTTCCCCTGCTGTCGGCCTGAGCCCGGGCAGGATGCCTGGGATGGCAGTGGGGCACCGAGCACTAAGTCAAGCTGGAGGCCAGCCAGAGGGAGGTGTCCCACCAGATGCGAGACCCACCTTACCTCTAGCAGAGTGAAGCTGGAGGGAATCGGGGCTGAGGGGTGTCAGACAGTTTTGCCAGCCACCCCACCTCCAGTCTGGATCAGACATTGATGAAGTGTCCGGGGCTCTGGGACAGAAACAGTGCGTCTCCTCCCTGACTTGGCCAAAGGTGCAGGCTAGCCCAGGGCCCGGGCGTAGACTATGCGGAGAAAATGCCATCTGGGACTTGGGCACAGATTCCAGGGGTGGAGAGGCCACCCGGCCTCACCTCACCCACCACCTGCCACATTCATTTGACGAGCAGGTCCTGCCACTTACCCCGTGGCAGCCATGCAGGAGACTTTCGCTTAGTGGCACTTGGGAGCCCTTCCAGCAGCAGCCCCACCGCAGGCCCCTGGGCTCTCTGCACTGCCACATCCGACAGGCTTGAGCCTACCCGAGGCTGGAAGTTTCCCCTACATCCCTCACTCCTGTTGGACTCAGGCTTCCTGTACCCCACAGGCTTCCAGGTGGGAGTCACTTTATCCTCCACCTATCCATCCCCACCCCACACGGCCTCCAAGGGCTCTAGAGGGCAGGGCCGGGGAGCTGGGACTGTTCCTCATTAAGTCCCAGCATCGGCAGGGAGCCAGGCAGGCATGAGTGGACATGAGGCCTGGCCTGACTGGGCCTTGGGCACGGACTGTCATGTGCTCTCCACAGCCACCTCGTCCACCTGCCCACATCTCGTGCTCCCACAGGATCCGCTTCCCACCCGTCCTGTCCCAGGCATGGGTGTGTGTCTGTGCATCTGAGGGACAGCTCCGGCTGGGGCATGTGGGTCCCTGGGGTTGTGTGTTTGGGGCTGTAGTCTCCAGCTTATCCTGGGGGTGGGGATGTTGCTTCCATGCGTATCTGTCCTTCTGGGTTGCTAGGTTATGTGTACGGGTTTTTCTGGATATATGTGTGGTGTGTGTGTGTCTGGAGTCTTGAGAAATTCTGGATGTCTGTGTGTGCATGTGTACTGAGTGTTAATTCCAGACACAAATTCAGGTGCGCAAAAGATGCTCCATCTCTTCTTTAAATGACATTAAATTGCATCTGTCCCCTCATCCCTTCTATAGACAGTGGATTTGACCTCAGTCCCCTTGGGCTCCTTGCCAGCCCCTTCCAGGGGTCTTGCTCAGGACAAAGCACTGTGGAGTCCGTCTTGCACGTGGTCCACAGTGTCCAGCCTTCGTGGTCTCTTGGCCTGCAGGGGCTCTGCCATCTCTGGGCCACATGCTGGTATAAGAATCTCACAGGCTGAGAGCTCAGTGTCCTGGGGCCGGGCCGGCTAAACCCCCCACGCACCACTCTGAGTCATCCTGGCAGCTGAGAGGAAGCAGAATTCAGGTGCTGCTCAGAGTCTTCACCAGCTCCCGTTCCTTTCCAGTCCTGGGGCATCATTCCTCTCCTGTGACTTTGTCTCTGAACCCATAACTCTGTGAATATTGGGAGCTCTCTGGAGGTTCGTTCCTCTATGTGATGCTGGGGTGTTCGGGAGACTCCAACTTTGGGAGCTGAATTTTGCCCCCTTAGCATCCTCTGGGCTGAGACAGCAGAAGCTCAGCGAGGGGTGGTACGGGCACCCTGTCAGCTGGAGGGGGGTGTTGGGAGCTACCGAGAGTGGGAGCGGGGGATGGGAGAGGGAAGAGGAGTCAGGCACTCAGAAGAGACCAACACAAGAAGCAGTGCTAGTAGTTTATTGACACAGATGTGGTCCAGGGACCTGATGTGCCCTCCACAGATGCGCCCACTCCTGCCCAGACCCGCCTGCTGCCTTCCTCCCCCAAGCCCACAGAGGTCTACTACAGGGTCACGCAGTCGTGCTTTAGAAGGTGTGAGGAGTTCTGCCAGGGAACCATAAGGATCTCAAAGTCACAGCGCAGCTTCTGCAAATAGAGCATGAGGAGAGGAGGAGGGCAAGCCCAGGCCCCTGGCGCCTCCTCCCAACAGTCAGCCCTGTGCCTGCGACACTCCCAGATGCAAGAGGGACCATCAGGTTAGGTGCCCAGGACCAGACCCCAGATCTTTCCAGCCAACCCCTCACTCCAGGGGAAGCCCCTGTCTGCTTCTCTCTGCACCCTCATCCCAGTCTCCGGGCTGAGTCATCCAGAAGGCAGGGACAGGTTCAGCCAGACATCAGCTGGGCCAGCTAGACCAGTTCAGTCTGGACAGCCTGAAAGCCTAGCTGCTGGCCTACTGGCCAAGCTGATGCCTGGCTGGGGGCAAGGCTGTTACCTCCTGCTGCTCTTCTGTGGCCAGGGGGCAGGTGGTGAGGTCTATGTGGTCTCCAGCCACGGCACTCTTCCGGCAGGCTGTGCTCCCCATCTCTACGGTCAGGTAGTACTTGA
Organism: Hippopotamus amphibius kiboko; assembly: GCF_030028045.1. NCBI lineage: Eukaryota > Metazoa > Chordata > Mammalia > Artiodactyla > Hippopotamidae > Hippopotamus > Hippopotamus amphibius. The sequence goes on along the minus strand of NC_080188.1, from coordinate 126,604,542 downwards.
TGCCAGCCACCAGCTGGGGAGGAGATGGGGGCAAGTGAGGGGTGCAGGGAGACAACCGTTGACCTGGACCTCTCATCTCCCTCGGTTTGCTCCCCAGGACACATCCAACACACCGCCTTTGGGATTCAGACCTGGGATGGGGGATGGGGAGGGGGCGGCAGGGAGTTCTGGTGGGGATCCCTGGGGGAGAGGAGCAGAGCCTGGGCCAGGCAGGAGGCTGACACCCAAGTCCACACAACTGCCCCATCTTCCTCATCCCCCCTCCCCCAACCCGCCCATCGGGGCAGCGACTAGTGCAAGGCTCGTGAGGTAGCCGTGCGAATTCAGCGTTGGATCTTATTCGAAATTTAGATTTTCTGTTCCGCATGGATTTCCGGCATTCATTGCATTTTGAAAAATATGTTGTATGAAAATGCCAGCCTGATCACTCTTGCGTCGCCTCCTGCATCTGGGGCCCGGCTGGGGCCGCGCTCGCCTCCCCCGGCGCCCTGCCCCGCCCGGCCCCCTCCCCCGGCCCGGCGCACCTGGCTCTGCGCCCGCAGGATGATGGTGTCGCGGAAGTAGTAGATGCTGTTGCTGCCCATGTTGTAGCTGGCCACGGCCGCCTGCGTCGCCTTCTGCACCTGGGGGTCGCTGGGCGACAGGTCCTGCCGCTCCCCGACCTTGCGATCCCCCGGCCGGGCCCGGGCGTCGCGGGGCAGCGCCAGGAGGCAGAGCGCGAGCAGGGCCAGGCCCAGCGGCAGCAGGAGGCTCGGACGCGCCATGGTGGTCGGTGTCGGTGCCCGGCCGCGGTCCGCGCAGCTTTTACGGGCTCCGCGGCCCCGCCCGGCCCCGCCTGCCGCCCGCCGCGCGCCTCCGCCGCGCGCCCCCGCCGGCGGGGAGGGATAGCCGGGCCTGGGCCGTCCGGCCCGCAAGGCCGCCTTTCGGGCGCCTGGGAGGAAGCGGGCAGGCCCGAGCACAGCTGTGTATCGCGACGCTGCCTGCCCTCCAGACACACCTAGTCCGGCGAGGGAAAGGACAGCGACAGCCCCCGGCAGCAAGTGCTACCCGTGGGACAGTTCACAGAGGCCCATCTCGTGTGAAATACCAACCACAGCTGCTAGTAAGCTCTTTATCTCCACTGTGTTGCAGCCTTGGAGAAGTTACTTGACACTCACTGCCTCAGTTTCCTCCTCTGTGAAATGGGTTGCTGTGAGGACTCAATAAGTAAGGTGCTCATATGGACACCAAGTGGGGAAAGCGGGGAGGGTTGGGGGGGAATGAATTGGGAGATTGGGATACCAAATTGTACACTCCAAATATATGCAGTTTATTGTCTGTTAACTGTATCTCAATAAAAGTTCTTAAAGAAAATAAGGTGCTTAGGGGAGGCCAGGTGCTATATAAACAGCAGGTACATAGGAGACTTTACTGCGTTGAATGCAGGTGCCGTTTAACCCTCACGCCCAGCATGATGTGGGGATCAGTAATATTTCCACTTTACAGAGGAGTAAAGAGGACACAGAGGCAACAACTGATTTTGCCCAAGGACACTGGCTTTTGTGCCCTGGGCAGTCTCACTCAAATCTGTGCTCTCAAGCCAGACTGAACCCAAAGAATGAGAACTGGCCAGAAGGAGGGGTGTGGGTGGTCCCAGCTCTGGCATGTACTGCCTGGGGGACTTACGGCAAGTCCCTGGGCCTCTGGGAGCCTCGGTGTCCTCATCTAAAGAAAGGTGACAGCTCTCATCTTCTAAGGTTATGCTGACAATAATGGCCCGAGACTGGGTCACCCATAGGTAAACTGGGCATGTGCTGGAGGTACCAGCAAAATAGGGCTCTGGGGTTCTTTTGGAATAATCTGACAATTAATATATAAAAAACAGCATTGACGTTGTCAACCCAGGAAAAGTCTGGCTTTTGTTGGAATGTTTTCGTGTTTTAGAGGTCAGTGTAGTTTGTACTTTTAACCACTTGTTGCCAGGGGGAGGTGGGGTTTTTTTGCTCCTGGGACATTTTAAGATCTTATTAGCACTTAGGGCCTCCAAGGATCTTACCTGGGGCTTGGGAGAGGTTGTGGCTTTCGGTACCCAACAAAGTGCTGGTGCTTAATAAGTGGTAGCTATGGGCTTCCTAGGTGGCGCAGTGGTTAAGAATCCGCCTGCCAATGCAGGGGACATGGGTTCGATCCCTGCCCCAGGAAGATCCCACATGCCATGGAGCAACTAAGCCCGTGTGCCAAAAAATAAATAAATAAATAAATAAAATAAGTGGTAGCTATTATTGTGATGACTATTACAGTAAGCCTCCGCCCCCATCCCCCCAGTTCTCGGCCTCTCAGAATCCCAGGGCCAGGAAAGGCAGTGATCTCTCCCAGGGAGACCAGGACCAGAGTGTGGTCACTGCCCAGTTCAGCTGCTACCCCACCCCCTCAGCCCAGCTGTGGAAAACAATCCCCAGATGCCAAGGAACAGTCACAAGTTTGTTGTGGGCTCAGGTGTCTGCCTTAAAGGGACAGACCCACTTATGCGAGAACCTGCAAGAGCTTGCCTTGATGAGGAGGCCAAGGTCAGGTGGGAGCCTGACCTGAGAGTTCCTGGGAGGGAGGGGTAAGAGGCCCAGGTCCGCAGCACAGGACAGAAGTGGAGAGGCAGTCCCAAGAGGCCAGGAGCCTCCTCGGGTTCTCCTGGGTCTGCTCTTCTGTCACTTGGAAGACAACTGTGACGATACTTAATCTCCAACAGCTCTCTGGGAAACTAGCCAAGGCCCGTCTCTGACTTGCCAAGGGCCAGTGGGTCCCCAGCTCACTTGCCCCCACACTACCTGCATTCCTTTGCACTGACACCAATAAATCTTTTGCACGCCAACCTAACAATTTCCAAAGACTTTTCATCCACTGGTCTATTCACAAGCACCCTGAGTTAGTAAGCATCATCCTCATTTTGCAGATGAAGAAAGTTAATCAGAGAGGTCAGGACACTTGTCTAAGGTCCCTCAGCTAGAAGTGGTGTCTTGGTGAGAAAAGAGGGATGCAGAATTATTAGGCCCCTGCTATGAGCCAGGTCTTGCATATATCCTCTCAACCTCATAACAGCTCTGCAGAAGCAGTGATTATTTCCCCTTTTTACAAGGAGGAAATGGGGGGTCAAAGGGGAAGGGTCAGTGGTGGGGGCTGGGGTGCCAGCATCCTAGTGTGTGAGTTCTGGACCACTCCACAGGGATGTGAGGTCTGCTGTGCAGAGATAGGCTCCACGGGGGTGGGGGTGCCCTGGAAAGGTCTTCCCAGGACTTCATCTCATTTGGAAAAGAGTCTTAGCCTGGACTCCATTTATCCTTAGTCTGGACCACTCTGACTTCCAGAAGGAGGCCTGTGCCAGGTTTGAGCTCGGGTTGGCCATCCCCACTGGCTACAAAGCAGCTTGCAGTTTTGCTGTGGCCCAGACAACCCAACCCAGGCTGTGCATGCCACCCCCCTCTTGTCCCTGGCTGATGGGTTCGCTGACCAGGGTGGGCCCTCGACATCCTCTTCACCCTGGGATCATGTCACCCAGGGCCTTCACACTGCTGCCAGAACCCTCTTCCTTAAACCTTTTGCTGGGCCCCAGTTACTTCCTCACCAGGGCTCTTCTCCCCTTTCCTGTTGGATCACATCCTGGAAAAGGGACTGTGTGGTAAGGAAAGCTGTGATCCAACCGTGATTAAAGCTGCCCTCTGTGGAGGAGCTCTCCCAAGTGCCATGGGCCTCCCATTCATCAGCTGTTGAATCTTCACAAACCTGCACCAACGGAGACTGAGGCTCAGAGTGGTAAAGCAACTTGTTCCAGGTTGCACAGAAGGAACTGAGAGCAGAACCGGGCCTGGTGGGCTTTCAGGCTACCATCCGTCAAGGCCCGAAGTGACAGTAGAGAGACCCCTGGGCCCCTGGAGGGAGGAGGCAACATGGAAGGGGGCTGATGGTCATGGGAACGTATGGTGAGTTTTTTACACCTTCTGGGCCGCCACTGGGGCAGGTGGCGAGGTGAATCGTGGGCTTGGGTTCGTCTTGTAGCTTCTCCCTACAGGCAGCAGGACCCCTTCAGGACCCCGAAGTGCATGAGTTGGGTTCACCTCAAGCTTTGGGGAAGATCTGAGCATTCCTAATAGACTGGCTCGGGGTCAAGCTCTGGCTGGGCACAGTGGGGGAGGGGGAACACCGGGTCAGTATTTGCTGACTTCTCTGGCCAGGCACATCCTGTCGGGCAGGGCAGTGTGGGCTGACATCAAGATAACCTGCCTCCTACCCGTCCCCACCCAGGTCTGCTTTCTCCAACATTCCAGGCTTTGTTCCCTTTGTCCTGCTGGCCTAGGCGGGGCTGGGTCTCTGAGAGGCCACTGTCACAAGGTACATGCTGGATGCCACAGGTCTCCTGTGGCTCCACGACTGATTCGGGAAGTTGTGTGGGATGCACTAGGGAGACCAGATCAAGGGTTCGGGGCCCACCAACCTGTCACAGGTACTGCCTGGGTCCGAGGGCAAGGTGAGAAAGCAGCCTTCAGCCCCTTCAGAGACAAAGGCTGCAGGTGAGGTAGAGCAGGCAGCACGTCCCACAGGGCTCTGCCTGGCGGCAAAATCGGGCAACCAGCATGGACAGGAGCCACAAGAAGGGCGTCCTGGAGAAGGAGGGAGTCTCCATTACCTCACAGGGTGCCAGCAACCATCTGGCAGCACCAGGCCTAAGTGAGAAGAGGCCGTGGCCCTGCCCAGCCCCTGCCTAAACACACCAGGCCTGTGTGACAGCATCACAGCACAAGGGTCAAGACTGGGGGGATTCCAAGCTGACCCTGGACCCAACCAGAATAACATCAGAAACACAGTGTGGCCTGAAACTCCATGGACAGCCCACGATACCACCTCAATCTGGGCTTTGGACTGGCACTGTCCAAGGAAACAGCCTGTAACTCAAGCTGGGCCCAGCTCTGGCCCCTTGGTGACCTTCCAGGGCGGGGGGGGGGGGCCTCTCACACTTCCCAGGCTCAGGGCTGCACTGAAACTTCATCTCTAGTAACAACTATCATACTTGCTGACTAATCACCTAACTATTGTATCCTTGGGTCTTTATTTTCAGTTTCCCTTTTATTTTTCTTCTACTATTGTGAGATGTAGCTAACATACAGGAAAGTACATAGAACGTATCTGATCACCACCACACAGGTCAAGAAATGGAAACTGCCACTCCCAGCCCCAAGTGCTCCCATGCATCACACCTGCCACCCTCCCCCAAACGCAGTCACTCCCAACTCCTTTTTCTTTACCGATTTTTGCCATAAGCATTTTTTCCCCCTCTTTTACCACCCATGCAGAGAGCCCTACAAAGGGATCCAGCTGGAGGCCCTTATAAACAAAGCTGCTCTAAACATTTGCTCAAGTGCTGGTGCAAGTGTGCCAGTGTCCTCAGTCACAGCTCCCCCTGGGTGGGGGGGGGGGGAACGCTGGCTCACAGGGTGGGTCTTTAGTTTTACTGGCAAACACCCAACTATTCATACCAATTTACACTCCCCCCAGTTGGATATCTGTTTCTGTTGCTCCATTTCCTCATCAGCACTTAGTATTGCCTGACTTAAAAATTTTTGCCAATTCCGTGAGCCTATAATGGCACCTTGTTTGCATTTCTGACGACTAATGAGACTGAACACCTTCTGACATGCTTTTTCACCACTCTGTATTCCTCTGTGGCTGCCATCCAGCTCTTTTACCCATTTTCCTATTGTGTCGTCTACTTTTTCTTGACTGCAACTCTGAATGTGATCTGCAGAGTCCTTTGTTGTCTGCGTGTGTTGCAAATATCCTCTGCCACCCTGGGCTGGTCTCCTCACTCGCTTTATGGTGTGTTTAGATGAACGAAGTTTCTATAATGGAGTTGAACTTACTGACTCTTTCTTAATCTTTCTCAATCTTTCTCTACCCTGAGATCATGAAAATCTTCTCATATTACCCCAATATTTGTATTTATTACCTGTTATTTCTCGCCTCACCAGACTGTAAGCCCTCTGAAGATGAGGAAAATTCTAGCAAGCAGTTTCTGAATGATGCCAGCACGGCATCTGATCCTTACAACGACCTCATTTTCCAGGTGGGGAAACTGAATCTCAGAGAGGCCAAGTGCCATAACCAAGGAACACAGGGCTCTCAGGTACATGGGTTTCCATGTTATGTTTTGAGGACCAGTCTGGTTTCTTCCCAGCAGTAAGTCCACAGACATGTTACCCAGCCTCTCTGAGCCTCTAGTTTCCTCACCTGTAGAAGAGAAAACAATCACTTGTTATTGTGAAAGAAAAAAACGTTTGCAAAGATCTTAGCTCTGAGCCTGGTTCATACTTCATCTTCAACAAAGATGAAAAATGTACCAAATAAAAGTGTAACTCACTCAAGCCCCCCACCCCAGTTGTGATGCCCACATTCCTTCTGCCTCCCTCAGAGAACAGGGCAGACTGCGAGAGCCCTGCCCACTCCTCCCAGAGGCCAGGAAAGCAGATGACGATTGGCAGACACACCTTCACCCACATCCCAGCCACCATTTTCCAGGTAGCTGTGACGCCCACTGACTTTTCCACCAGGTGCTGCCCGCCAGCTGTTGGCCACACGGACATCTGGAACACCACAGCCCATCTGGATCCCAGGAAGGGCTCAACCCACACTTTCTTGGATTGAGACACTCCAAGGCACCTGCCCAAGGCCCGTGTGACCAGGATGGCTGCCCCTGAGTGGGAAGGAAGCTGCCAGTTTCGATCTGCACTGGTAAGGAGGGCGGCAAACCTGGCCACTCCCTGGGGAACAGGTCACTCCCAGCCAGCCTGCCTGCTTCCCACATACAAAGCCCAGTCATGAAAGCCACTGACTTTATTGATTTAAAAAACTTTACAAGGACAGTGACTGTTCTGCCAAAAACAGGCCCAAATGGCATAAAACAGACCAGGGGTGGGGGGGTGAGGGACAGGGCCAGGAATCCACACAGAAAAGCTGGTAATTGCTGTCACAAAACTGGCAGGGAAAGGAGAAAGGAGATGCATGCAAAGGTGAGAATTCCAAAAATGTTGAAATGGTGAAGGCTGAGAACTCCTAAAAGACCCTGGTGTACATGGGAGATGCGCACGACAACAACAATCTTTTCCTTTGTAGAGGACGGGGGGGAATCCTCACTGGGCCGCAAACTCTGGAGACTCAATGCTGGGGCTGGGGGTTGGGTGCTCCCCAGAGAGCATCACAAGAAGGCATCGCACCACTCTCGAAGGCACCCGAAGCAGTCCCGGGACTGCTTGGCGTTGGCGCCGCACGTGTCCTTCAGCCATTCCCGGAAGAGATCTTCATCTTTCTTTAGCACCAGAAACTGGCCAAGGACCACATAGGCCTGCAAAACGGGTAAAGCAAAAGGCCTGCTGCTGAGTGCTCTATGGGACTGGCAACAGGAAGGCCACTTCCGGGCCGCTCCGGGCACAGGAGCCCAGGAGGCAGGGCAGGCTCCAGCCGGCGGGCTCTGCAGATCACACACCAGCGCCCACCCTCAACAGGTACACACACTCTCCTCACTCCCCAGCAGCCACCCCACACCTTGTCAAAGCCCCTTTCTTCCAGCTTCTTGCCCAGGACTTCGCCAATCCCGGCCAGGCTTCCCACTGGCTTTTCCCCCATGGGTTCTGCCACGAAGTCTCGGTGCTTTTGGGAGGTTGTCATCTTGATCAGCCTTAATCTGGGAATCCCAAGAAAAGGGAAGTTAGCGCTAAAAACCCGGGAATTCCCGAAGCCCCACTGGCAATCTCACAACAAGCGTAGGAAGCTAGAGCAACCATTATGCGGGGCTTTCTCGAGTTCCCCCACTTCGCGGATGAGAAAACTGAGGCCCAAGGAGAGTCTTTTTCTCGCTGTTCAAGAGAAGTCTCTCGCACTCCCTGCGGGAGCTGGCTTTTGATACCGCCCCAGAAAACAAAGCCTCCTGTCTTAACAGATGGTGCAAGCAGGGCAAAGGGAAGATTACCAGAATCGATCAGTACCCAGGGCCCGCCCTGAAACTGTTATTCCTCTGTGACCTTGGCTGGGCAAAGGCGGCACTGACCCAGCCCGGAACGGCCACCAGGCCCGAAAAGCAAATGAAGGGCTCTCTGTCTCCTCCGCCCCACAGGCTGCTCCCAGGGCGAAGGAGCAGCCAGAACGCACACACAGGCGCCCCGCTAGCCCCTCAGGCTCCACGCCTGGATCCTGCTGCGCCCCACGCCGCCAGCCCCGCCCCCAACACGCCGCGCCCCGCCCCCTCCCCGCGCCGCGGGCAAGCCCTCCCCGACGGCGCATCCTCTTGGCCCGTCGCAGCGCTTGCGGCCCCTCTCCTCCCCTCCTCCCCCCCGCCTCCGCTGGCTTCTAGCCCGGGCCCTGTTCCACGGCTCGCGCTCACCCGCACCTCCGGTTCCCGTAACGGCTTCTCCCGCCACCGGGCTGCTCCCGCCGATCCCTCAAGCCACTAGAACTTTCTTCCACTTCCGCTTCCGGGTCGCCACAAGGGCCGCCTTAAAAAAACAAAAAAAACCCCCCTACATTGGGCACGTCTAGCCGCTTAGGGTCATAGAGTTGAGGAAACACCTGATCTCGAGGGCCCCCTTAGCTGGGGCTCCTTTCCGGTTGTTTCGCGGGAAGCCGGACTGCCTGCTGGGGTCTCACTTCTCAGGAAGCATTTCCGGCATCAGGGAGCAGAGGCTTGTAAGAAGAAAACTTTTTTTCTCTGCTGCACGGCAGCCGGAACTTAAGGATAAGTCCTTGGCCTTGGCCAACCTGGTAGTGGGAAGAGTTAGAGGGACGAACAAGGAGAGAGGCGTGGCCGGGAGACTTCCGAGAGAGCGCCGGAAGTACAGTGTCCCACTCAGGCCGACTCGCGTCGCCCTCCTCGCCGTCGGGCTTGTAAGAGTCGGACGCGAATCGAGACGCCCGAGACCTGAGTCCAAGCCGACTCCACCGTCGTGACCGCCGACAAGTCCTTTTTCTGCGCTTTCTTTGGCTCAGGCTGCGAAGTGAATCGTGGACGAGCCGATCTCATTGTCCAGCCTGGAGAACGGGGTGGTTCAGGCAGCGCGCGTGGGATTCGAGGGCCAAAAAGTAAGTGTGGGTCTTTCTCTCTAAGCGTCTTTCCTTCGGGAGAGGGGGGGAGGAGGGCAGGGGGCGGCAGCTAGGAATGACACTTTGAAGTTTCCTTTGGAAACCATTAGTCTTCTGAGTACGCGTTAGTTCTCGTCTTTTCAGTACCCAAATCAGAAATAGTAGATGCTGAAGACCAATCCGGCCTCCCCTGACCTTTAATTAACTGCTTCCTTGCTTGGATTCTGTTAACTTGTCTGTGTCTGTAGCGTGTTCAGAGGTTGAGCATTTGCGTTGTGTAGCAGTGCTACACCTGGAATGTACAAGCATGTTGAAGAAGAAATAATTTATCTCACTTCTTCTCCAAGTGGTTTGCCGGAATGACATACTTTTAAAACACGTATTTAGTTTTTATGGTAATGCCGGTACTTAAGGATAACACAGTTATTTTTATGTCTCTTACATTGCGTTTTGCTTACGATTATTTTGTTCTAATAACAGTGCTCTGAGTTAGTTAGTGTTTTTCTCTGAGATCTAGAGAGATTGAACAGCCAGTGAATAACCAAGGTAGGATTTGAATCCAAGCTGTTGAATTTCAGAGCCCATGTTCTTAAGACATCGTGTCTCTTCTCAGTAAAAGGCCCCTCCCCATATTCAGAACAGTCCTGGGTTCTGAGCCTGCCATCCAAGAAACTCAGGAGGAGCTGACAGTGCCTGCATCCCCCACCGCCCTGAGACAAGAACCAGCATGTCTCAGGCCACCAAGAGGAAGCATGTGGTGAAGGAGGTGCTGGGGGAGCACATGGTGCCCTCCGACCAGCAGCAGATCGTGAGGGTGAGTAGCATTGGGGACCAGCTGCTCTGCCCCCAACCCCTCCACTCCCGTTGGGCCACTGGCGTAGGGGTAGGGTGCACCCCAGCTCAGCTGGTATTGGAGCTGGCTGATGAGGCTGACTGTTTCTTGGTCTCTCCAGGTACTCAGGACCCCAGGGAACAATCTGCATGAGGTGGAGACAGCCCAGGGGCAGCGCTTCCTAGTGAGCATGCCCTCCAAATACCGCAAGAACATCTGGATCAAAAGAGGTGAGAGAGGCAGCCCTTCAGGACGGCGGTCCCCCATCTTTTTGGTACCAGGGTCCGGTTTTGTGGAAGACAGTTTTTCTATGGACGGGGGATTGGCGGGGGGGGGGATGGTTCGGGGGGGGGGTAATGCAAGCGGTGGGAGGCGATATGGAGTGGCAAATGAAACTTCACTCGCCCGCGGCTCACCTCCTGCTGCACAGCCCAGTTCCTAACAGGCCACGGACCCATACCAGTCCAGGGGTTGGGGATCCCTGCCTTAAGAGACAGAACCGTTTCCTATGGTCTTGGCTTCTCCTACTGTAAGCAGGACTGACTGTGCCTTTTCTCCTCTCTACCTGCAGGGGACTTTCTCATTGTTGACCCTATTGAAGAGGGAGAAAAGGTGAAAGCTGAGATCTCCTTTGTGCTCTGCAAAGATCACGTGCGCTCTCTGCAGAAGGAGGGGCTCTGGTAGGGCGGTCTCCTTGGTCATTAGCTGCCCCATTTCTCTGGGGGATTTACTTCCTAGCTGTGGAATTATGGGAAGATCATGGTATCTCAGGCAGGAACAGCTGGAAGCAGCTTTTTTGCTGAGGGGTTTCTCCGTCCTTTCTGACTTTGGCTCTTCTCTTGGCATAGGCCCGAGGCCTTCTCTGATGTGGCTGAGAAACACAACAGTAACCGAAACAGGTGAGGTATAAATCTTTGGGTAGGGAAGTCAGAAAATGGGGCTTCAGGCCTTGATACCCTGAGGGAAAATAGAGCTTTCCTTTTTTTGTACATAGGGTCCCTGGTGAGAGCTCCTAAGTATGTGGTTGTAAGTATGGCTTGAAAGTCAGGTTCCCTAGGTTGAAGTTCTGGCTTTGCTAGTTATAACTGAGTGATTTTAAACAGGTTAACCTATAAAAAAGGAGCTTTGTAAAAATTAAAAGAAACTAATGCTTGTAAAATTGCTTAGTATAGTATCTGGTAAGCAGTGTGGGTTCATTGAGTGTTGGCTGGTTGTAGTAGAATCGTTATTATTCAAATCAGTAGGTCTAGCAAACTTTTGAGGTGGCGGTGGGGAGATGGTTTTTTGCCACATTTTCCTGCCGTTCTCTCCCTGTCTGACTCGCTGAGCCCTGACTGCTTGGCCATATGGTCATCCTTTTCATGAGGCTCCTTGTTTGCAGATCTGGTTTTCCCAGAAGGCATTGGACTAACTCTGTCCTTTTCGCCCACGCAGACAGACTCAGCCAGAACTCGCAGCTGAGCCACAGTCATCAGGAGAAGAGTCCAGCTCTGAAGATGATTCTGACCTATTTGTTAACACCAACCGCAGACAGTATCATGAGAGTGAGGAGGAGAGTGAAGAGGAGGAGGCAGCCTGAGACCCCAGGGCCCACGTCTCCTCTTGCTGAGAGACTAGTCCTTGGCTCCTTTGAGCTCAGACATTCCCAGGGTGCTCTGCGGATCTTTCCCCCTGGATGGGGACAAGGCAGGGCCCTTCTACGAACTGACTTTCTGACATCGGAGAATTAAACCCCTGGTGGGTGGTGACTTACGCTGGTGTTGGAGTGGCTCTTTGGAGGAAGGAGGGACGTGTGGTAAAGTTAAAAAGTGCTCCTTGGTGGTGGCCTCATGGGCAGATGGGCTGAATGGGCGGGAAATGGGGAATGGCTGGAATCTTTCCTAGTTTCTCTCTCTCATCGGGCACTTAGTAAGCGCCAGGCCCTGTGTGCCTCCTGCATGTGGTTAATAACTGGAAGCATTTCCACTTGCCTGCTCACAGTTAGTACTGATGCAGGCATTCAGGATCGCAGTGGGACTGAGTGCCCACTTGCCTCTAAGAGACACTCAGGATGAATTTCATAGTGCCTCGTAAGCTGCTCTGCCTGCCTTTCTGGTCATCTGTGACTACAGGAGCGCTCACCCCCATGCTGCTGTGCACGTCCCCTGGTGGGTGGCCTCCTCATGGCTGCTCAGACCATCATTCCTCAGCCCTCTTGTAAACCACATCATCCCACTTCTCCTTGGAAGCTTTTGACCTCTGACTATATATTCTGCCTCTTCATTGCTGGCATTGACCTTTTAGTCACCGCTCAGACGTTGAAGCTTATCTCCTGGCTTAGACTCTTCTACCCCTGCTTCCGTCATTGGTTTCTGGATCCCATGGATGGGCCTGTTCAAAGCAATGGCCACCTAGGTCCTTGATATCCCCATAGATAGGCTAACGCCCTTGTCTTCTACTCCAGGCCCGTTGCCTATATTCCTAGTCACTCTCTGGACCCCTGACATCACTAGAAGTTGCAGCACCATTTGAATTCAAATACCTGTACAATTAGCACCTCCAGGCTTACTTGCTCAACTATCCTCCCCCCACCCCCCACAGAAATCCTTTACCTTCATCTGCCAGCCCTGCCACATTCTCACCGTCATTCTCCTATCTTCACTTCCCTCCTTGTGCAGCATCAATTCCATGGTCTATAACCTGTACTCCTTTTCCCCCTCTATCATGTTCATCTAGTAAAACATAACCCTGGTCAACCCAGTCATTCACCTCTGTGCTTGGATGCAAGTAACTGTTAGAGAAAGCAGCCAACCTGGCTCATTAGTTTTACCTTAAATTGATAATTACAAACGTCAAATGGCCACTCAGCACTGCCTGGGATGTTGTATTAGAAAAGTCCTTTTTTTTTTAACCAGTTCCCCCTTCTGCTAGTTACAGACTAAGCTCATTCTTCAGTAAGAGGTAGTAGCCAGTGGAGGGAACTCTTACCTCCCTGCTACCACCCCACAACTGTGCTCATGGATCTTCCTATTGTGTTACTGCCCACTGTAATCCAGCAGGACTTAAGCCTTTCCTCTCGTGCTTTGGAGCCTGTCTCTCTTTGCTTAAGGACTTTTTGTGAGTTTTGGTTTTTGTCATCCTCTCTACTGAGTATGTTAGCATCAAAGGTGCTATAAAATCTCCCATCTGAAAAACAACCAGAAAAACCCGTCGCTGGTCCCACATCCTCTCCGGCTACCACTTCATTTACCTGCTCCTCATTCACTCTCTTTTCCGCTTGTTTAGTGTAGTCTTAAATATGCACATATACATATATGTATGTTTATGTGTGTATATACATTTATATGCAAAAAGTTAACCAGGTGAGTTAAAGATATATATGTGTGAGTCTGTTTTTAACTCATCTGAAGTTTATTTTTTATGAAAGATGGCTTTTTTTTCCTAAAGCAATAGCCACTTGTCCCTGTACCATTTATTGAGTGGTTTATTCTTTTCTCGCTGATTCAAAATACCCTTTTTTTAAAATAAGTGAAATCGTGGCATTTATATGGGTTTCTTTGGAATCTGGCACACCACATTTTATACCATGGTTGATAACTCATTCTCCCTAACCCTTGCCCCACCGTTCCTTGAAATTTTCCACTTTTGTTTTACATAAAAGCTTTAGGATGAACTTGTCAGTTTTCATTTAAAAGTTCTGTGGCAGTTTCCATTGGCAAATGAGTTATGTGTGTTCTTTTGTAAGGTGTTGTCTTCTGGCAATTCTCCGGTGGTCCAGTGGTTAGGACACTGCATTTCCACTGCATGGGGCACGGGTTCGACCCCTGGTTGGGGAACTAAGAACCTGCAAGCTGTGCAGCCCTCACCCCCCCCCCCCCCAAAGTTGTCTTCATATAGGTCTTTCACGTTTCTAGTTCGAAGTAGTCTTAAGAATTTTTGTGCTATTTGTTGTCGTGAATGGGCTCTTTTGAAGTTTTATTTCCAAGCATCACTAGCATGTAGGAAAGCTGTCCATCTGTGTGTGCCCACTTACTTCATCTAATTGAATTCTTATGAGTTTTGAGAGTTCTTCAGTTGATTCTCTTGGCTTTCTGGATAGAGTGTGAAGTCATACCCTACTAGCGGCAGTTTTACCCTGTCCTTTAGTCTCATTTCTCTTCGTTGTGAATGATGGAGGCCAGGACTTCCTGTATAATGTTGAATGCAGCCTTGTTTGTTCCTCTTTTAGTGAGAATAGTTCTCGTTTCATCATGAAGTATTCTTGCTTTGGGTTTCTGGTAAATATACTTCATTTGGCTGAAGGTGTTTCCTTCTGTATCCAACATACTGTGTTTTTTTCCTTTATTCAACATTGATGAGTTTTGACATCTATTGAGATAGAGAAAAGATTTTGTTTTTATTATTGCACTGGTTTACATTATTAGCTTTCCTGGTATTGAACCATCCTTGAATTCTGATGTAAACTCTGCTTAGCTTTATGTTACTTATTTCTTTAGGATTTTTATATCTATCTCAGGGCCAATTTCATTTTTTATTTTAATGATCTCCCTGTCACATTTGACAGCGGTGTTACGCTAGCCTTGTAGAATGGGTTTGGAGACACTTAATCTTTTTCTTTGGGCTGGAATAATTTATAGAAAAGAAGTTGTTTCTTCAGGGTGATTGAATTTTAATTATAAAGTCTGTGCTTGATTCCTTTTTTAGGGGTAGATCTTTGACTGCCTTGTAATTTTTCTGTGGCATTTTATCCAAGTTTTCTATTTGGGACTGTCTTATGTAAAAATGACAGAAGTCTAATTCAGTCCAGCAGAAGCAAACAAGGGCTCATTGGCCTGTGGTCTCAGAGCAGAGCTCGAGGCGGCGCTAACCTAGTCCAGCATGATTTCGTCAGGGCTCTTATTTATTTCTTGGGTTGTCTCTGCTCCTCTTGGTTGATCAGTCCCTTTCTCCCTACGGGTATTTTCTTCAGGAAGGCTCAGTTTGCACTCAGTCCTGACAGACAGAGTTACTTCAGGATCCGTGAATTTCAGGGAAGACCAGCTGGTTTTGCTCAGGTCACTTGCGCTCTCCTGAGCAACCACTGACCAGAACTGAGTAGGGGGCCTGAGGGGAGGCGAGATAAGCTACCCTGACCCACGTGATGTGCGTTTCCCATGGACTAGAGAGGTTCCTTTACCCAAAAGGGGGGCAAGGGGTGAGAGCAGATAAAACAACAAACTTGTGTTTTTTTGTTTTGGGGGGTTTTTTTTGGCCACACCACGCAGCTTGTGGGATATTAGTTCCGTAACCAAGAAATGAACCCAGGGCAGTGAGAGCACAGAGTCCTAACCACTGGACCGCCAGGAAATTCCCTAAACAACAAATGTTTGTACCGAATTCTGGGTATTTTATTTTCTTTAACTAGCTTTGCAAGATATCTATCTACTGTATTGGCCTTTTCCTTCTGTTTCTTTGGGGTTATTTGCTCATTCTGACTTCTTGGGTTTTATGCTTAGTTAATTAATTTCAGATTTGTTTTCTAGTACAGTTAGGGCTAAAAATCTTCCTTTAAGTAGTCTTTTGTTTCCCACTTTTTTTTTTTTTGGCCCTGCTGCACCTTTTACATGATCTCATTTCCCCAACCAGGGATTGAACCCAGGCCACAGCAGTGAAAGTGCCAAGTCCTAACCACTGGGCAACCAGGGAATTCCCTGTTTCCCACTTTATGGGGTGGATTTGTAGGATTTGGGGTGGGGTGGGGGTGCACTGTATCTATAAGGTTGGCCTTATGTTTTTCTCCAGCCCTCAGTGATTCTGTGATCTACCTAATAACCTCTTATTTCTTCCTGAAACCTTTTAATCTCGACTTCTCCCTCTCTCATCAGCCATTTAGCTCCTGCGCGTCACAGCTAGGAGTTCGGATGGAGGTAGAGTCCTCGTATTCTGCATACTGTTCCCCTTTGTCATTCTGCAAAGTTGAATTCCACCTCTATCCTCCAACCGTATATGAATAGATCTCCCGGAATGAGCTGAGGGTTCAGGAGCCCTTTCTCCCCAGTGCCATGGCCAGTCCATGTGATTGGTTATCTCATGGTACCGACCCCTGCTGAGTTAGGTTTGAGACTTGTGGCCCGTCAGACTCAGCACATCTGTCACTTTAGGACCAACCTTTACAGCCAGGTCATTTGCACTGGAGCCTCCCCACGCCGCCGAGCTCACTTTCCTCCCTTGTCCTCCAGCCACCCATGTGTATGCGCCAAGGAGCACGTGTGGCACTCTGAGCACACCACATGGTTTTTCTCCTTTAATCTGTAAACGTTGTGCGATATCTTGACATGGTTTCTCATGTTAAAGACATTTCTTGCGTTCCTGGAGTAAAATAGCCATGATATATTTTTCAACATATTGCTGGATTTGGTTTTCTGATGTTTGGGAGGATTTTGGCATTTGGGTTCATCAGTGAGATGATTTAAGCTTTTCCTTTCCTGTATTGCCCTTGTCTGGGTAGTTTTGTTTTGTTTTGTCAAGATTATGCCAGCCTCATAAAATGGAGAATGTTCTTCTCATTATAAGTGTTTGTGTGAGATTGGAATTTTACACTTCAGTGTAAAACCAGCCTTGCCTGGCATTTTCGCAGTAGGTTTTTAACTCTAGATTTTTATTGAGAATAGGATTGCTCAGGTTTCTATTCTTGAGTCAGTGATACTTTCAAGAAAAAGTATTTTCATATTGTCTTATTTTATCTTGGCACAAAGTTATTTGTAGAATTGCCTTATGTTTGTAATCTTGACTGTATCCAAAGTTGTATCCCCTTTTTTAAGTCTAATATTATTTGTGCTTTTTCCTTTATGTATAATCTTGTTGATCTTGGCAGAAGTTCATTTATTACTCTCTTCAGGGCACTGGCTTTTTTTTTTTATCATTCTTCATTGTTAGTTTTTTTTCTATGTCATTAATTTCTGCTCTTACCACATTTCTCCTTATACTGCCTTGGGTTTATTCTCTGGTTCTTTTTCTAACCCTTTTGGTTTCATCCTTAACTCATTAATTTTCAGCTTTACCTCCCTCCCCCCAGACTAGGTAGGGAATTTTCAAACCTGAAGAAAAAGTGAAAGAATTATAAAATAAGTACCTGTGTACCCTTCAACAGGGTCCCTAATTTATAAGAATTTTGTCACATTTGACTTCTCTGTACTTACAAACCACATAGGTTTTGCATTTAGTTGTTACATCTCTTTAGCCTCTTAATTTAGAATAGGCTTCTTAACATTTTTTTGGTTTATTTTTCATAAAATAGACTTTTTAACAAGTTCAGGCCAGGCTTCTTATAAAAATGTCCTGGGTTTGGATTTTTGTGTGCTTAGATTTGGGTTAAAAATTTTAGCAAAAATAACCTAGAGCTGATGTGCTCTAACTGCATCACCAGGTACAGAGAGGATGTTCATCTATTGCAGATCACAGGGCACATGATACGGAATGTCCAACAACTGGTGATGCTATTTTTGATCATCTGGTTAAAGGGATGGCTTCTAGGTCATTTTCCTATAAAGGTACTATTTTCCCTTTGTAATTAGGTAATCTGTGGAACAGTCTTACCTTTTAAGGCTAAAATTTTCCTTAATGCAGCTCTGTAAGTATTTGTATTTAGTTGGTTTTTAAAAAAAATTGTGTTGGAATACACATAAAATTTACCATCTTAACCATTTTTAAGTGTGCTATTCAGTAGTGTTAAGTGCTTTGACATTGTTGTGCAACCAACCGCCAGAATTTTTTCATACCTATTAACAACTCCCCATTTGCCCTTCCTCCAGTCCCTGACAACCACCATTCTATCGTACTTTCTGTTTGTTTGTTTGTTTGTTTGTTTGTTTGTTTTGGCCACGCCACGTAGCTTGCAGGATCTTAGTTCCCTGACCAGGGATTGAATTTAGGCCCTCGGCAGTGGGAGCACGAAGTCCTAACCACTGGACTGCCAGGGAAGTCCCTACTTTCTGTTTCTATGAGTTTGACTAGATACCTCAGATAAAGGGCTCATATAATAGTTGTCTTTTTGTGACCGGCTTATTTATTTCACTTTGTATAATGTTCTCAAGGTTTATCAGTGTTGCAGCATATGCCATAATTCTCTTCCTCTTTAAGGCTGAGTAATTATTCCATTGTTTGTATGTGCCACATTTTTTTATCCAAGAGCAGATGGACTCTTGGATTCCTTCCACCTTTTACTTGTGGTGACTAATGTTCCTGTGAACGTGGGTGTGCAGATACCTCTGAACCCTTGCTTTCAGTTCTTTGGGGTATTTACCCACAAGTGGAATTGTTGGATCTTTTAAAGTTTTAATTTAAAACTTTTAAGTTAGCTTTAATTTTAAAATGTTTTTAAATTAAAAAACATTTCCTGTTTTCCATGATGGCTGCACCAGTTTCCATTGCCCACCATCAATGCACAGGGGATTCAAGTTTCTTCACTTCCTTGCCAACACACTATTTTTTATTTCTTTGTTTGTTAGCAGCCACCCTGATAGGTGTGAAGTATCTAGTATTTTAATTATATTTTAGTTTTGAGTGTTTTTTAATTTCCATCATGATGCCTTTTTTGGTCCATAAATTTTTATATTTAAATATTTCATTGGTTATTTTTAATGACAGCATCTTCAAACTCATCACCACAAAACAAAAGTGAGGACTTGACAGCAACCCAAGCTACCGTATGCCTCCACCCTCCTACCCCTCACCCCTCCCGTTTTCTGTTCTCCCACCCAAGGTAACCATCTTCTCAATGTTTGTTTTTATTTATTTTTTGTTTTTTGGCCATGCCACACAGCATGTGGGATCTTAGTTCCCCAACCAGGGATAGAACCTGTGCCCCCTGCAGTGGAAGCACAGAATCCTAACCACTGAACTGCCAAGGAAGTCCCCATTGTAAAGTTATTTTTAACTTTAAGAAAAGGATAACACACTGAATGTTATATTTTGGGGCTGACTTCCTTCATTTAATATTACATTAGTGTGTTTCTCCTTATTGCTACAGAATGCTGTAGTTCTTGTTTATAATATTTCCTGTGGGACTGTATCAAATTTATCCATTCACTTTTCTGATGGTTTTTGGGTTTTTCCCATATTTCCACTGTTGCAACATTCTTGTGCGTGTGTCTTTGTACACATGGAGGGTTTCTCATGAGACAGTTCCCAAGCATGGAATTTCTGTTTCACAACTTTAAACAATGCTACCAAAGTGGTTACACTGTTTGACATTCACCAACTGTGGAGTCTTAAGGTGGAGTTAATGACCTCATCCTGTAGTTTCTTGATTTTTGCTTGAGCTATTTTGAGTTTAGGTTAAGTGCAACATATTTAAAATTGCTATCTCTTTCTATGAATGGAACCCTTTTTTTTTAATAGAGTGACTCTTTCCATCCCTAGAGATGCCTGTTATCTTAGTTCATTTCATCTCATGTCATTCCAGACTTCCTTTGGTTAGTATTTTCGCCTGATAAATTATCTTCTTTTTTTCCCCAGTTTTATTGAGAAATAATTGACATACATCACTGAGTTTAAGACCTACAGCATGATGGTTTGATTTACATATATTGTGAAATAATTACCACAATAGGTTCAGCTAATATCCATCTTCTTATATAGACACTAAAAAGAAAAAGAAGAAAAGAAAGAGAAATTTTTTTTTTCCTAGTAATGAGAACTCTTAGGACTTACTCCCTCAACACCTTTCCTCTGTATCTCTCCTACAGCAGTTAGCTCTAGTCATCATGTTGTACTTTACTTTTATAACTGGAAGTTTGTTCCTTTTGACCACCTTCCTCCAATTTCCTCTCTTCTCACCGCCTCTTGCATTCTTTTACTTTCAGTCTTTGCATGTCCTCATGTCTTAGATGTCTCTGGCTGTATCTGGATTCCTAAAAATAGAATCGTGATTTTTCTTTTAACTGATGTTTATTAACTTATTTTAATAATTGGTATATTGGGACCTGTCTGTCTAATTTGAATGACAATCTGGATGGATATAAAATTCTAGCTTCTAAATTCTTTTCCTTATATTTAGAAAACACTACTTCATTGTCTTTTTGCAGCCAGTTTTGCTATTGAAAAATCTGATGTCAGTCTAATTCTCCTTCTTTTGTATGTGATACTTTTTCTCTGTATAAGCTTTATCTCTCATATTCTAAAGTTCTGTGTGTTGTGTGTGTGTGTGGCGGGGGGTGGTTGGAGAGAAAGAGAGTTATCCTTTTTTCTCCTTTTGGCACACTGGGCTTTTTTGCTCCAGTGTGCTTCATATTAGTATTTTTCCAGGAAAATTGTGTCCATTATTTCTTCAAACATTTTCTCCCTCCATGTTTATATGTCTCTCTAGAATTCCTATATTATTCAGATGTTAGCACCTTTACTTCTGTCTTCCATATCTCTTAGCTTTTCTTTTACATTTTTTTTGTTTCTTCAGTCCTTCTTTGAAGATTTTCTCAATCTGGCCTTCTAATTGACTGGTTCCTAAACTATATCCCTTCTATTGTGTATCCTGTCTGTTGTGTTCTTTATTTCAGCTCAAGTTGAGTTCTCTAGCAGGTTTAAACTACAGGTGACCATACTGAAATTTTCCTTTATAGAGAACTCTGGGATCCAGTGTCTAATACACTTTAGCAATAGCCCCCTGGGGGGCAATGCAGCGTTTCCCATCAACTCCCGCCATTCTTTGTTGGAGTGCTGTTCCTGGGGGCGTTAGCTTCTGACCTGCCCGTGTAAGTAGACCAGGCTTCATGACCACTGAAATCTGGCCAGCATGCACGAGTCTGTTACACACTGAGGGGCTATGCGTGGGATTCTACACAGTGTACACTGTCCAGCAGCAGGAGGAAGTCCATAAATACAAAAGCCCTGGGGCCCATAAGAGTTGGAGGAATATAATTTCTGAAGCTAAAACAAATCCCACGGGGCCAAGTGCCAGGGCCCCTGCACACTGGTCTCATCTGGTGACCCAGTTCAAAGGCTTGAAATGTGGAATATGCTGCCTTCAATGTACAAAGAAGCCAAAGTGGTGTAGGGCCTCTTTGTAGTTGGAAGAAAAGGACAGCAATTGGTTCTTTTTTTTTTTTTTCCATGTCAACTTACTTCAATTTAATAAATAAATAAATAAATAATAAATAAATAAATAATAAACAAACAAACCACCAACAGCCAGGAATATGCTCTTTGCAGGGCCCTGTGCAGGTCCCAATCCTAGGGCTCATGCAATCAATTTAGTAGATCAGGATCAGCACTGACAAAAAGAATAGAACAGAAAATGTGAGACTATGAAACAAGAAATATGAGTAAGTATATATTATTTAACCAAAATTTTTTTAGGTTTATGTATATGTAACTATTGTGATATAAAAATGTATTTATTACTGTGACTTTTTGTCAAATACTTTTGAAAATCAGGTTTACAGTTACTGAATATTTTAAGGTATTCCAGCTTTTCATTATTACAAACACCAGAGTAACAAGAGTTGACTCAAAATGAATAAAATGAAACAGCAGGGGGGATATCCTCAAAATTCTTTCCATTTTTATGCAGTCCAAAAGATTTATTAATTACTACTTCCACAAAGATGTTGTATAGCACTAAGATGTATCATGCAGCCCCAGCACTCCTGCAGTAGATCAGCCTGCTCTATTGCCTTAAGGACATTTTTCTTGGATGTTTCCTGAACTTCTCCTCCCAAAAGAAACTCATCCAAAATAAAATAAGCCTTCTCAAAATTAAAGATGATATCAAGTTCACACACACTGCCAAAATACTTATCAAGTAATTCCACATAACGATGAATTACTTCCAGGGTAATTAGTTCATTGTCCTGATCCTCAATAGCACAGCAAAAATATAGACTGGCATATCTTTTGTAAACAATCTTCAGGTCTCGCCACTCAAGAAAGCTGCATATTTTAGGTTTCCGTGCTAAAACGGTTTGAACAAGTTCTCTTGTGATCTTTTTCTTCTCTTTGTCTGATAATGGCACATACCATTTCTGCAGTCGAAGCTTTCCCTGACGACTAAAAAGCAACATAAACTGCATTGCGGCCGCGGGCGCGGCGGGGCTCGGCCGGTGGCGGCGGCGGCTGAGGGGAAGCCCCTGTAGCTGAGCGGAGGCAGCAATTGGTTCTTAGTAGTTGCCCAGATGTCCCTTTAGGAAATTCCTTGGGTTGTGGAACCCTGGATTTTGTCTTCATTCAAGGCCCAGCCATCTCTGCTTCCCTGTGTCTGAGGAGCACGTAAAGCAGTGTGGGCAGTTTCCTCAATAGGGGCACTGTCAGAATATCACCAATGTGGGAGAAAGTCGGGATGCCAACAGTGGCTTACGTGCTTGCGTGTGATGCTTTGATGACACTTTCAAGAGGATCCAGAATCCCTATGCAATGTCAAGGCACATGGCATACCTTGCTTGGTGACATGGAGGAATAGAGCATTAGCAATGACCATGGCTGTCTCCCAAGTGGCAGCAATTTCTTCAGTTATTGTTTTTGTTTTTTGTTTTTTTAATTTTTATTTTGTTTGTTTTTGGCTGCATCGGGTCTTAGTTGCAGCAAGTGGGATCTTAGTTGCGGCATGCGGGCTTCTCTCTAGTTGTGGCATGCGGGCTCCAGCATGTGTGAGCTCTGAAGTTGTGGTGCCTGGGCTCTGTAGCTTGCAGCACACGGGGGCTCTAGTTAAGGCACACGGGCTCAGTAGTTGCTGCTTGCAAACTTAGTTGCTCCACGGCATGTGGGATCTTAGTTCCCTGACCAGGAATTGAACCCACATCCCCTGCATTGGAAGGCAGATTTTTAACCACTGGACCACCAGGGAGGTCCCTCTTCAGTTATTATTAGGATAGAATCTGATGATGCTGAAATATCCACTTCATTATGTAACCTTTGCTTGTTCACAGTGAGGTGCCAAGCACCTGAAACCCTTGTTACTTGCCGGTCCAGCTTGTTAAGCATGGAGACAGTGCTGGGTGTCACTCCGTTTTCATTAATTTTTGTTTGAGACGAGTACTCATTTTCTCCTTGGGGTTCAAACTGCATGACCTTGGCCAAAGTGAGAGGTGTAATCAGTTCAGGCCACAGTCATAGAAGCTGCCAGCAGGGGTCACAATAAGCGTGTCCAACCACCAAGTCAGCACTGGCCCTGGGCTGCAGCAGCCCAAACCGTCCACTCTGATGACACAGTCCAATAACACGGTAGCAGTCTCAGTCCAAGCACAGCGTGCAAGGGCCCCAGGAGCCATTGTGACTGGTCGGCCATTGGTACCAAGTTCCACAACCCAAGAGGGGAATTCACTTACCACTTACTTAGTCCCTCAACTCTCCAGCACACAGACTGCAAGTATGTGCTCAAGGGCACTTGGAGAGTAGTGGGGAGCTGCCCTGGTCCTCTTCCAGCTGTAAAGTAGCCAAACTGGGGTGCAGAGGAACTCACACAGCAGTATCTATGTCCTGACCCATCTGTCTTCACCTGTTTACCATCCCTGGCCACACAGAGCTTTGCTCAAGGGGGCCTCTGTGGGGAGGTCCTCCCCTTTTTGGTTTCCCTTTCTGTCCAAGGCTGACATATCAGACACATTTTTGGACCCCTCTTGTCTCCATCCTCCCCCCCCACCTCCTCCTCTGCCACGGGGGAGCATATATTGACAGAGGGCAATTTTGCTTTTCTTAGTGTCCCCAGAGCCAGTGTACAGAGGAGGGAAAGGGCAGGGGTCTGAAGAAGGGCAGGTAACGTGGTGCGTCTACACTGGGCAGGGGCATGTTAAGTCTGGCAGGTACAGGCCTGGAGTGCCAGGCTGGGGGGTTTTGATGAGAGTCGCCTGAGACGGCAGGATATGCTGGATCAGGAGTCAGAGAGGGGGAAAAGGGTGTTGCGGGAAGGGCTGGGACCCACCAGAGTGGAGACACCGAATGAGGCTGACTCCGAATTCCCAGGGTGTTAGGGCCTCAGAGAAATGGCGCTGGGGGAGCGACTTTGACTCTCATCACAGCCCTGTGAGCAAGGACAGCCATCTCCATCCTATACAAGATGAAGACATTCAGACCAGCAGAATATGGGAGATTATCACCCACATGCAGAACTTCTAAAAGATGATTTAAGAAGAAATGAAAATGACTCCAGAGAAGAAATCTGAGAGGCAAGAAGGAAAGAGAAGCAAGTTCATTAACAATGATGGTGTCTGATTTGTGGATAGTTCTTCAAAAGTCAAGATAAGGTCCTGGAGAATACAAATGCCTAAGAATAGAGAGGGAGTGATTATAATTAAAGGGTTCTAAAGGCTTTGTATAGTTTGAAGGGAGATAGATCTATTGACCAAGCTTAGACTTTGTTAATATACACGTCGCAATGTTAAGAGTAATCTCCAAAAGAATACACAAAGCCAGTAAGAAGAAAAGGTACGAAAACCTCAATCACTCAAAAAGAAAGCAGAGAAACAGCAGAAAGCAGGACAAATAGAAACTATCACTCGTATAGAATAGAAACTACTCTGTTTACGCATGAAAGTAATTTTCTAGACCATTTTAGGTGACTCATCGTGATGGTTAATTTTGTGGGTCAACTTAACGGGGCTCAGGGATTCCCAGATAGCTGGTAAGACATTATTTCTGGTGTGTCTGTGAGGGTGTTTCTGGAAATAAGCATTTGGAGCAGTAGACTGAGTAGACATGCCCCCTCAGCATTCCGCCCTGCGAGCCTGAAGAGGACAGAGAGGTGGGGGGAGGGCAGGTCTACTTTGTTTGAGCTGGGACACCTGTCTTCTCACTCAGGCCTTCAGACTGAGTCACCACCGGCTTTCTGGGTCTCTAGCTCACAGACGGCAGCTTTGGGAACTTCTCAGCCTCCATACTCATAGGAACCGATTCCTATAAACTTCCTCAGACCCATGTATATCCTATCAGTTCTGTTCTCCGGAGAACTTTGACTGATAGACTCAAGGAGGTCAGAGAGCAGATCTAGGAGGGTGCCTGGGCTGGCAGGGCCCTGCCTGGGCCTCCAGGATAAGAACTGGGGAGACTTCTTTATCAGGCAGCACTGGGAGGGGTTATGGTGGGGAGAAGACAGGGGACCCTGCGGGGATGGGGAGGGCAGCTTTCCCTTCACATCTGGCAGTGTCTTTGTTCCATGGCAGCTCACCCATCAGACCCTCCTGGGCCCAGGCAGCCTGCTCCTTATCCTCAGGCCCAGCATCCCTGATGCTCAGTGAATATTTGCTGAAGTAATGAAAGGATGAACATTCTCAACTCTGCTTTACACCAGCCCTGGAAGTCTGAGATAAAACATGGACACAGTGGTAATTTGCCCGAAGTCAGACAGCTTGTAAATAGAAAAGCAGTTCCAATGAGCTGGCGCCCCAGACAGCTCGCCCCCAGGCCCTTGGCTAAGACCTCACTGACCCTCACACCAGCCTGTGCGGAGGTATCACTGCCCTCACTTCCCAAGGGGGAAATGTTTCTGGCAGGGCCCCACCTTCTCCACCAGTTCTGCCTGACCTGGGGGCTCAGGCCTCAAAAGATTTGGGGGCCCCCAGCCCGTCCCACCTCCTGGGAGCTGAACTGACGCCCTGCTGCCTCCCAGCCCCCCGCAGGTGAGCAAGCACAGCCTGGGGAAGGGCCAGCCCGGGGCCTGAGGGCCAAATGCTACAGGATGGGAGAGAAAGATGGCCAACCAGAGAGGCTTCCTGGAGGAGGCCCCAAAGAATCCCTGGAAGCCCCTCCTGGTCTCTAGGTCACCATTTACTGTCTCCTCAGTCACAGGGTCGGAGTATTGGGAGGCATCCTGGGCCAAACCTGGTCAGTTTGACCCTGGTCCACCACTGCCTTAGACAAGGCCTTTGTTGTTTCTGGCTCTGATGACGGCCTCCTAATGAGCTGCAGACGATCAGGTGTAAACTTCAACAAGCACCCGGCTAGAGCTGGTGCTACGCCGCCAGGGACACTGGACTGCCCGTCCGCAACACTGGATGTGCCTCAGAGGCTTCTGGGAGAACTGGACTGAGATCCCCTAAATCCTACACATCCCACAGGCATCCTCCCTGAGGGATCTGAGGATGCAGCCCAAGTGAAAATTAAATCAGAATCAGACCTCAAACCCAGGAGACGAGCTCAAGAAGGCATGAGGCGACAGTGCTTGGGGGGTCGGCCACACAAAAACTGTCCTCAAAAGCAATGGGTTAAGGCAACTGTATTTTGTCCTTTGCTTACATTTTTCTCACCCTAAGGTCATTTTAATCCACTCTTATTTTTTTGTTTCATCAAGAAACAGAATCTGTGAACCATTTGGAACACATTCAGGTGCAGGTCGGGGTGGGATGCTGGTTTTGTCCGACTCCCGGGGGAGCCACTTGTCACCTTTCCTTTGGTTCACAGTCTTGCTCGTCCAGAGGTCACGCCGAGGACTCTCACCTTCCCAGCTTCACTGGACAAGGCTCCCAGGAGGCGCTCTGAGGAACTCTCAGCCTCTCACCCTCCATACACACCAGGGTGATACAAGAGCGGCCTGGGGTGGCGCCTCCGCCCTGCACTGCCCCCATGCCCTTGTCCTGCCGATCCTGGCCGCAGAAGGCAGTGACACTGGTAGCTCTGGGGCTGGGAGACCAGGGTGACTGAGCCTCTAAAACACCTTGTACTTCTTACCTGAAAGCCAGCCTTGCAGAGGATAAGGCGCGACCTTCAACAGCCAGCCAGGACCCATGCAACCACGTCAGGGATGTCCAGGGGAGGGGAGGGGTGAGAAAATGAACCAGTTGGCTTCTCTTTAGCTGGCTGGAAAACTGCCTTAGAGGATCCAGGCTAGTTTTCTTCCTGCATCTCTGTTCAGTTATGAGTCACCTATGACCAGGTCTCACCTGGCAGAGGCCAGACTCTAAGTCACCTCTGAGGGGCCTCTGCATTCCAGGTGAATGAATGAATGAGCTCATTTAATCGTCACAGGACATCCTATGCAGCAGAGGTGTTCTGATGGAGCAAGCCGCAGAACCAAAGCCCAGAGAGGTTCAGTGACTTGCCTGAGGTCACACAGGTGATGACAGAGCCTGCCTGAGGGCCCTGTCTCCAGTGCTCCTCCCAGTACCATCTGCCCTCCTCCCAGGTCTAACCCTGGAATCTGCACCATGACCGGGGATGAGGGGGAAATAAGGAGGGAACTTTATTTAACATTAAAGTTGGGAGGGTATCAGAAGGGAGGCTGTTTCACTTGGTGATGGTGTTCCTGCAGAGAGAAGACGGGCGTGAGGCTGGAGAGCAGCTGTGCGCCTCCCCGACCCCACGAGGGCCCCCCCCCCCTCCCCGCGCCCCACCCCGGCCCCGCAGCCCGGCGCCCGCCCCGCCTCCCCACGCACGCGTTCATGCTCTTGCCGCTGCCGCTGAGCACAATGTACGGTGTCTTCTGGGCCTTCTGCTTCTCCTGCAGCAAAGCCACGGTGCCCAGGGGCGTGTCACTGGAGCTCATCTTCTTCAGGAGCTGCGGGGTCGGGGCCAGTCAACACGGGCGGGAGCAGGCCCTGGCAGCTCAGTCGCCCCCCCCACACACCCGGAGGCCACCCCCATGTCCCCACGGGCACCCACCGCCTCCTCGTCCAGCTTCTTCATCCGTCGCTCTGTCTTCATCTTGCCCGAGCCCTTCCCGTGGAAGCGGTGGGACAGCTGCCGGAAAGCCTGCGACAGCGCACAGAACTGTGATAGGGCCGCCCGAGCCCCACGGGGCGGGGGTAGGGGATGGCTCACCCAACCCTGCACTAGGCCCGGGGTGGGGGCGGTGTGGTTGGGAAGGGGATGGGAGATGGCCGCTGGCCCTGGCACCCTCTGGGGCCCCCAGCAGAGTGGGAGGGATGGACAGCTTCGGGGCCCCGGTCTGGGGCTGGAGTGAGGGGCCAGCAAACCCGGGGAGTGTGTGGGGAAGAGCGCTGGCGGGTAGCAGACAGAGAGACGGCCGGAGTCAGGCCCGGGCCTGGACACTGCCTGCCAGGCCTGCGAGGGGGACCGCTGTGCCCGCCAGAGAGATGGACACCACTAGCCCCCCAGCCCAGACCCAGGGGCGTGGCCCTGCCTCAGAGGCCCTGCTCACCTCCTTGGGTGTGAGTTTCCGGCCCGTCTCATCCACATACTCGATCTTAACATCTGGCTTGTAGCCGTCCTTCTCCTTGAAGTCCTGGGTGAAGCCGCGGTACTCCTCCCGCCGGCTGTACTTGTCATCGATGGCCCTGCCCGAAACAGACAGACAGGGATTCAGTGCGAACCACCGCCCACCCGGCCCGGGCTCCTGGCAGTGCGGCCCCCCCACTCACATCTTGTCTTCAATGCAGTACACGGCTGACGGCAGGGACTTGTTGGGCGCCTTTACCCGGGCCACCTTCTGCACCGTTGTCTCCAGCAGCCCTGAGGACGGGGGGTTGTAAGACTCCAGGCTGCCCAGCACCCCAACAGCATGGGGGGGACTGGCAGATGCTCAGTCGTGTGGGGGGAGTGGATGGACATCAGGCCCATCGTGTAGACAAAGGAAACAGAGACAGAAGTCAGGTCCCTGTCAGGGACCACCGGCCAAGTAAAAGGCAGGGCTGGGACCCTAATGCCAAGGTCTCTGTGCCATAGCCTGGACTGTGTCAACTTCCCACGCTCCTCCTCAGAGGAGACACCGAGCCTCGAAGGATGAAAGGTGCTTTGCAGGGGGACACGTGAACACGGACACTGAAAATGGGGTGACGCAGCGCAGAGAGGCCAACCAGGGTGCGTGGGAAGGAGTGGCTCACAGGCCCAGGAATGAGGAAGCTGTGCCACCTGCCTCGTCTGCCCTTCCCGCCACAGTGCCCAGGCCCCAGTGAGGCCACCCCGAGCCCCTCACCTTTGTTCTGACACAGGAGCAGGGCGGCTGCCAGCCCTCTATTCACAATGGGCTCCTCATCTAGGATGGTGGTGGAGGAGGCAGAGAACTGGGGGGTGGCAGAACGATGGGGGTGAGTGGGCCACACGGGCTCTTTTCACCCTCCTGCTCAACAGTCACCCCGCCCCCCCACAGGACTGTGGTCCTTTCTATGCACGAGGCCCTGCACGAGACGCCTCATTTAATCCACGATAACCCCATGAGGTTTATACACCCCACTTATGCAGAAGGGGACCCAGGCTCTGAGACAGGGAGGCCTCACAGCTAAGAAGGCACAGAGCTGGGCCTCCAGCCCCGCCCCCGACCCCACCTGGCGGCGGGGTCTCCCATTCTCGCTTTCTCCCGGCCCCCAGCCCCGTTCCTCCCCATCCTCACATCTTGCTGCTGCTTCTCCTCATCCAGGTTGACTGTGCTCCAGCCAATGTTCTCCTCCCCATCAGATTCGGAGCCCCCATTGGCCGAGCGCTCCTCGTCCCGTTCAAAGTCCTAGAGGACAGAAGACCAGGCTCAGCCCAGGCAGCCCAGCCCCACGTTGGCGCATCCCACCCGAGCACTGGGGCTCGTCCTTAAGGACCACCAGGACTGACACTGCTGCCCATGCCGCCCGCCCCCCAAGAGCAGAGCAGGCCAGGGGAGCGTGGGGGGGGGGGGGGGGGCGGGCCGCCGAGGACCCACCATGAGCTCTTCCTGCTCCTCCCGGTTGCCGGCCAGCCCGTAGGTGGGGATCTCCCCCAGAGTGCGGCAGAACTCGGACGTGGCGTTGAACACGATGGTCCCCTTCCGCTCTGGATCCTCCTCCTCCTCCCAGCCCCGCTGGCGAGACTCCAGCCTCTTGACGATCTCCACCACCTGGGGGAGGGAGCGGCTGTGGGCAAACCCGGAAGTTTCTGGGGTGGTGCCACAGAGACCCCAGAACCCAAGACCCCCCCTGGTGGCAGTAAAACAGCCATTCCCACTGCCCACTGAGGACCAGACTGGCCTCTACTCCTCCCCGACCCTTGGTCTGCTCTGTGCGCTGCCCCCCACTCTGCACCAGACAAGCTCCAGTTTCAGGACTCAGCGTAAACATCCCTCCTCCCAGCACCCTGTCCCTGGGGCTGCACGTTAGATGCTCTGCGGATCTTCCACCTGCTTCCAGCACTGAATCCACCACGAAGCATCCTGCCTTCCCTCCCATCAATGCCCAGCCCAGCTCCCCCCTCAGGCCACCCTATCTGGCATGGCTCCGAGGGCCCTGAGAACTCCACTCCTGACACTATCCCCTCTCCTGGCCGCACTCACTGTCCCTGCTATGGCATCACTCCCACCAGCACACAGGGATGAACTAGGATCTCCCCTCATTTATTTTTTTAATTTTTGGCCACGTAGCCTGTGTGATCTTAGTTCCCCGACCAGGGATCGAACCCGTGCCCCCTGCATTGGAAGTGCGGAGTCTTAACCACTGGACTACCAGGGAAGTCCCTCTTCCCTCTTTTAAAAACTCCTCCTTAGGGATATGTGTATAAAAACAGATGATTGAACTTGGTGTACCCCCCCCCCAAAAAAAAAAAAAACTCCTCCTTCAACACTGCAGCCCTCCTGCTCTGCCCCCTGACAGCAAACTCCTCAGAGAAGTTTCTAGTCTCCATGTCCACTTTTGCGTCTTTTCCTTCCATTTTATTATACTACATTTTTAAATGAATGTCATCCTACACATAGAAGGGTTATTTATAACACATGCATGTTTTTAAAAACCACCACCACCAAACAAACACCCATGTCCCCATCACCTGGTTGAAAAACATTAATACCCTTTCAGGGGCTTCCTAGGTGGTGCAGTGGTTAAGAATCTGCCTGCCAATGCAGGGGACATGGGTTCAATCCCTGCCCCAGGAAGATCCCACATGCTGTGGAGTAACTAAGCCCGTGCACCACAACTATTGAGCCCATGTGCCACAACTACTGAAGCCCACGTGCCTAGGGCCCGTGTTCTGCAACAAGAGAAGCCACAGCAATGAGGAGCCCGTGCACCGCAATGAGGAGTAGCCTCTGCTCGCCGTAACTAAAGCCCGTGTGCAGCAATAAAGACCCAACCCAGCCAATAAATAAATAAATTTACTAATTAAAAAAAAATACCCTGGGCTTCCTAGGTGGCGCAGTGGTTAAGAATCCACCTGACAATGCAGAGGTCACGGGTTCGATCCCAGCTCCAGGAAGATCCCACATGCCACGGAGCAACTAAGCCCGTGTGCCAAAAAAAAAAAAAAAAAAAAAAAAAAAAAATACCCTTTCAGGCCCCAAGTTTCTCCTCCCCACATATTTGTAGTCATGATTCACTGGCTTTCCTTTATAGTTTTACCACAGAAAAACCTATTCACGAACAGTCTGTTGTTTTGTCATACATTTTTCAAACACTATATAATCTGAATCATACTGTATGATTCTATTACAACTTGATTTAAAAAATATATTTTTTTTAAGGTTAATCTTGACATGAGCAGCTATAGTTCATTAGCTTTTCACTACAGAATCACATTCCGTGGCATGACCATACCTCAATCTAGTTATCTAGCGCACCAAGGATGTCCTTTTTCTGTTACCACGAATGACGCAGCTAAAGCAATCTGACACGAGCATTTCTCTGGGGCACACCTGGGAGTGCGGACCACTGAGCCCCACGGAACACACACACTTTCACTCTACCAGGCTCGTCAGCGTCTTCCCACTGAGTAGACTCATTTACACGCCCATGAAAAGTGTGGCTAAGAATTCTGGCTGCTCCACATCCTCAATGACACTTGATATTGTCAGACTGACATTTTAGCCAAATGACGTGGGTGTGACATGGTCTGTCATGTTTCAGCTCGCCTCTCCTTGATCGTTACTGAGGTCGGGCCTCGCGGGGTTATTTTAGTGGCCATTTATCCTCCCACTCCTCTGAGCTGCCATTCTGCACATGGACAAATATCTCCTCCTCTGGCCTGTCTTTTTACACTCTTCATGATGTCTTTTTTTTTTTCTCCTGGCCACGTGTCAAGGCATGCATGATCTTAGATCCCCGTCCAGAGATCGAACCTGGGCCCCCAGCACGGAAGCTCGGAGTCTTAACCACTGGACCATCAGGGAATTCCCCTTCAGGATGTCTTTTAAATAAAACTAAGTTCTAAAATTAAAACAAAGTTTTTAATTTCTAAGTAGTTAAAGGTTTTTTCCTTCATGGTTTATGCTTTACATTTCTATCTTAAGAAATCTTTCTCTTGAAATAAGCCAGTCACCTAAAGACAAATACTCCATGATTCTACTTATAGGAGGCCCCTAGAGGAGTCAAGGTCATAGAGACAGACAATGGAATGGTGGTTGCCAGAAGCTGGAGGAGGGGAGAATGGGGAGTTAGTGTTTAATGGGGACAGAGTTTCAGCTTTACAAGATGAAGAGAGCTATGAGGATCGATGGTAGTTATGGCTACACACAAGGTGAATGCATTTCATACCACAGACCACACGCTTAAAAACGGGTAAGATGAGAAATGTTATGTTACGTGTACAATAAAAAAAAGAAAAAAGAATCTCTACTGTGGGAAGACATTCTGGAACCTTTTTGAAACATTGAAAATGTTGAAGTATGTGGGCTGAGCGATGGGATTCAGAATGTCCTGCTTGAGCAGTGGAGGAGCTGAGGGTGCGGGGCGTGGAGACTAATATCACCCTGTTTGGCCCTGGAGGATGGCTGGTTAGCCAAAGACGGGTAAGATTCCTTAGAGGAGGAACAACCTAAGACAGGCACAGCCGCAGAGGGGCCAACAGGGGTGGTGCATAGAACCTTCCTTATATCACCGTGTTTGGCCCTGGAGGATGACTGGTTAGCCAGAGACGGGTAAGATTCCTCAAGGGAGGAACAACCTAAGACAGGCACAGTCGCAGAGGGGCCAACACGGGTGGGGCACAGACCCCCAATATCTGAGAGAGGTCTCCTGCCCCCAGGGCTGTTTTGCTCTCCACCCCCAGCTCAAATCCACACCTGCTCAACTCAGACCCAGGAAGTAAACAAAGATAATTGCCTCAGTCATGTGAGGCCTTTGATTGTTTATGAGTGTAACCTGAGAATGTTAACCCAGGAACTCAATAAAAGCAACCTGGGATTGAGTCAGCAGGGCTCTTGATCCGAGAGGTCTTGAGCCCCCCGGTCCCACTTTTCTCTTCAGTCTGTGTCTGTGTCTTCTTCAAGCTTGCGGCACCCGTCACTCACCTCGAGTCGCCGAGCTGGTCTCGGCACTCTACCATAGTCATAAACACAACTTTTTCACGTTGTCCTCAAATATTAAGTTTTTACTTTGAAGTTCTTAATGTCTCTGTAAGCGAATTCTGCATAAGGTGTGAAGTACAAATCCAATTTCACATTTTTCCAAAGAGATAACTGACCGTCCCAATGCCACTTATTGAGCTGAGCACCTTTCACATTGGGACACCACGTGTCCTATCTCAGGATTCTGTTTCTGGGTCCCTCTATTCGATCTCAGCCCTATTAGTTCACACTTACACCACTATTGCACTGTCTCAACCACAACTTTCTAAAAAGACTTGATATCTGTTACAGCAAATCCAACCACACTATTATTCTAAAGCGTCTTAGCTATTTTGGGCCCTTTGACCTTCTGTGTAAATTTTAGAATCACCTTACCAGGTTCTGCAAAAATCTCAACTGGGATTTCTGTGGGCACTGCATTTAATCTATAAATTAATTCGAGGAGACAGACATCTTTACAATGTTAGTCTTGCCATTAACATGGTTGTTATGGACTGAACTGTGTCCTCCCAAAATTCGTATGTTGGAGCCCTCATCTCCAGTGTGGCTGTATTTGGAGACAGGGCCTTCAAGGAGATAATAAAGGTCAAATGAAGTCATAGGGTAGGCCCTAATCCATTAAGCTCATGTCCTTATAAGAAGGAGAGGGCTTCTGTGGTGGTACAGTGATTAAGAATCCGCCTGCCAATGCAGGGGACATGGGTTCGAGCCCTGGTCTGGGAAGATCCCACATTATGCGGAGCAACTAAGCCCATATGCCACAACTACTGAGTCTGCGCTCTAGAGCCCACAAGCCACAACTACTGAAGCCCGGGCGCCTAGAGCCCGTGCTCTGCAACAAGAGAAGCCACTGCAATAAGAAACCTGTGCACCGCAACGAAGAGCAGCCCTGACTCACCACAACTAGAGAAAGCCCATGCACAGCAACAGAGACCCAATGCAGCCAAAAATAAACAAAAAAAATTAATCTTAAAAAAAACAACAACAAAAAAATGAGAGACACCAGGGAGTAACACACAAAGGCCATGTGAGGACACAGGGAGAAGATGCCCACCTGCGAGGCAAGCCGAGAGGCCCCAAGAGAAAGCAAACCTGCCAACACCTTCATCTTGGACTCCCAGCCTCCAGAAGTGTTAGAATAAACTGCTGCTGTTCAGTATTCAGTTACATCAGCCGATGGTGGCTAAAACGACATCTCGTTGAATGCCTTTCAAAAACAGACCATAATCTTCCCCATACAGATAGTGGGTATCACTCATTCCTTTTCATCTTGTCACTACGCTGATTATTCCTTACCCATACTGCCTTCTACCACTTATCCACACTACTTCATTATCTATATTGCTTTCATAAATTGTGTCTTGTTTACAATATAGTTTCTATCTCTTGCTGGTGTACAGAAACAATGAGCTTTCATCCGTTAATCTTGTGTCCAACGTTACTGCAGCCTGCACGATCTGGCCTCCATTTCCCACCACCCCACAGAACCAACCCCAGACGGGAGCATCAGTGACCTCCGTGCTGCCCGATTCCAAGGTCAGTTCTGGTCCTCCTGATATCCAAACTCTCCAGAGCATGTGTCACAGCTGCTCACGCCCTTCCCCTCCAGACCTTTCCTCACACAGCTTCCAGGACAGCACCCTCTCCTCTTTACCTTCCTCGCTTGGAGCCCTACGTTCTCTTCCTTACCTACACTCACTCTCCCGGCAATTCCATTCAGTCCTCTGGCATCTACACACTGACTTCCACACTTATATCTCTGACCTCACCCTCTCACCTGCATTTCAAAATCATATATTCAACTGCCTATTCAATATCAATCACCTCTAATAACAGAGCATCTCAAACATAACCAAAAGCAAACGCCTGCTCCTGCTGGTCTTCCCCACCCATTCCTCCCCTAGCCTTTCCCACCTTAGGAAACAGCCTGGCGGGCAGAAAACCCACTCGTGACGAGTCCCACTGTGCCACATAACCTCTGCGATCCTTTCAAGATAAACTCTATGATGCATGAACATAATTTTTAAATATGAATGCTACTATGAAAAAA
The DNA here is from genome assembly GCF_030028045.1 of Hippopotamus amphibius kiboko. NCBI lineage: Eukaryota > Metazoa > Chordata > Mammalia > Artiodactyla > Hippopotamidae > Hippopotamus > Hippopotamus amphibius. The sequence goes on along the minus strand of NC_080188.1, from coordinate 126,569,436 downwards.
AAACCCTCCCTCAACCCGTGCCCCCGTCCGCTATTGCCCCATCTCTCCAACCCCTTTAGAGCAGGGGTGGCCCGCAGCCACGCCCACTGGCTACAAACAGCAGAGCAGGCATAGCACCTGAGCACCTGAGCATCTGCGGCCGGGACCTAAGCCTCAGACATCTACTCTCTGGCCTTTAACAAAAAGTGCAACCGCTCCTGTCCTGAGGAATCGTCCCAAGCTGCCGCCCTCACCACCTCAAGTCCCATCTCTTCTCAATCCTCTCGAAGCTACTGTCTCTGCCAGTGCCAAATCGGACCTGCCCCTCAGTAGTGTTAGAAGATGCCCCCTTCCCTCTCCTCAAAACCCCTCCTTGACTTCAGGGATGCCTCACTCCTGTGGCTCCCCTCCTACTACACTCTATGCGGTGGGCACCCCGGATTCGCTGTCTCCAGCCCCACTGTCTCCCTTGGTGGGAGGTGAAGGGTTTACAAGGGTGGGCTCTGGAGTCAAGATGTGCAAATCCCAGCTCAGCCACTTACCAGTCAGGTAACCTTGGGCAACTTGCCTAACGCCTCTGTGCCTCAGTTTCCTCATCTGTGAAGTGGAGATAACAGAACCTTCCTCGTAGGGTGCTGCTGCTGCACGGGTTAAATGAATCAACGCACAAAACACACAGGCAGAGAGCCTGGCCCGTGTCAGTGCCCCGCGAGGGACAGTGATAACCACCGCCTCCAGGCCCCGCTGACCTCTCCGCCACAGCTCACCACCACCATCCCCTCACTCTGCTCCAGCCTACCTGGTCCTCAGACATTCTAAGGTCATGTCTCCAAAGGACATCTGCTGTCCCCATGGCCTGAACGCCTGTCCACCCCACAAGATCAGCTCCTTGGTGTCATTTCAGTCTCCGCTCAAACATCACCCCTTGAAAGGTCTTCACCCGACTAAAGAGACCAACCCTCCGGTCACTCCCGTCTGCGCAGCACTAGTCACTATCAGCAATCACTCTACTTGCCCGTGTTCACAAGTGCACCACCATTTCTGCCCCCATGAAAGGCACAGGGGCCCTTGGCTGTCCTGTTCCCCAGAGACGCCCCAGCCCTGGGCCAATGCCTCACGCGCAGTAAGGCATGCAACACACACTCCAGAAGAAAAGAAGAGATGGGAAGATCCAACCACTAAAGCACCCCACAGTGAAAACGCTGCAGCAAACTAGGAATCTATTCAATACCAACAACAAGATGTGAGACAAAAAAGAGGATGCAAACTGGAATGCAGGGGCTGCCTATGACGGCGCAGGAGCATGTGCTCCTAAGCACAGGCCACCACAGACACACCTGCCACCGAAGGCCCCAGCACCCGCCCACGCCCGGCCTCGGGAGCCCCCTACCTTCTCACCGCTGTCCCGCAGCTGCTGCAGCTGCCGTAGGCGGCGCCCCTTCTCCAGCTGCTTCTGCAGCTCCAGCTCTGCCTCATCCTCCTCCAGCACCTCCGGGGACCCAGATCTTGGAGCTCCGCCCTCCTCTGGTGGAAACACAGGAGACGACTGCTTAGATCACGGGCCCTGGGGCCCTGGGCTCCTGTCCCCGACCTTCTGACCACCCCCTCCCCGCCCTGCCCCAGCTGGCCAGGCCCTCACCCTCGTCACTGATGTCCATGTTCTCCACACGGGTGTCATCTGACTGCAGGGACTGAGGCACCGGCTCCTTCTCCCCCTCCTCCTGGGCTTCCTCGTCCACCTCAGGCACTCGGCGCCGACCCCGGCCCCGCAGTCTGTGGAGAGAGGCCTCTCCATGAGCCCTGGCCCCGGGGGCAGCTCAGCCCCCACACCCACCTGTCTCCAAGCCCACCTGGAACCGAAGTCCCCATCTTGAGTCTGGTCCCCGAGGGGCAGCAGGTCGTCAGCCCGCATGATCACCTCCTTCTCCTTCTTGCGGATCTTCTTCACCCTCCGCTTGGTCTTCTTAAAGGTCACCTGAAGGGAGGAGAGAAGAGGAGACGTGAGGGCGGGGCGGGGGGGCGAAGGCAGGCAGCACAAGCCCACGAAGAGTGGGCGCTGCTTTACTCTGTACCGGCCGCGGAGCAGTTCACATACGTAAGAAGTGACGTGGGCGATTATCCCACCTGCAAGATGAGGGAAACTGAGGCACAGAGGGATTACATATCTCATCCGAAGCCACCCAGCTCCGAAGCAGGAAAACCGGGACTGTGAATCCCGGGAGTCTGGGTCCACAGTCTTGCTCTTAACCACACAGCCAAGCAACCTACTGAGCCAGCGCTCTCCCTGGGTGTTCACACAGCCACCTCAAAGGCGACAGGCACACGCAGCTATAAAATGACCGCTTACCAGATCACCAGCAATCCTTGTAACAGCCTCCAAGAGGTAGCTCCCGCCACCCCCAGCTCAGATGGGGAGCCTCAGGCTTGTAGTTAAGTGACTCACCCCATGCACAGGCTGGCTGCGGGGCGGAGCCTGAGCCCTGACGCAAGGGCACCTGGCTCAGGGTCCTTGTTCTGTCTTCACTAACTGCCTCCCCGCAGCTGCCAATTGCTGCTCATCCACAGGGACCAAGCACCACACGATCACCTGATCCCCCTCCTTAGCTCACTCTGGCAGCCCGTGACCTCTGAGGGGAGGGAGGGTTGCCACCCCAGGCACAAGTGTGGGTGGAGGCCTCGGGGCTCACCATCTCCTCGGGTGTGAGGTACTCGGAGGCAAGCCGCGGCCCGGCTGTGCTCAGGCACTGGGCCTGCAGCCGCAGCTTGGCCCGGATCTCTTCCAGCTCCCGTTCCCGGAGGCCGTCGGCCACGCCGCCCTGCTCCAGACGGAAGGACTGTGGCCGTTCACCCTCGAGCTCCTCATCGTACTTGGATAGGATAGAGCGGGGTTTTTGCTGCAAGGCAAGAGGTACAGGTTGGGACCCAGCCTGGCTCCTGAAAAGCCACGGAGCCTCCATCTCTGCCCGGTGCCCACGCTGCCGGCCTGCCTGCGCCAGGTCATCCACGCTCTCGTCCTCTGCGTACGGCAGGTAGTCGGGCTTCTTCTTGCGCAGCTCCACGTTCTTCTCTGCCCGCTCCTTATCCAGCAGGTTCACATTCACCAGCACATCGTCCTCCTCCTGCAGCACTCCTGGACACAGGGCGGAGGCAGCGGCCAGTCATGCTCGCCCTCCCCTCAGCAGCACCCGCGCCCCCAGCCAGAGCACCCTGTGCAACCCACCTTTGTCCTTGAGGGTGAGGATCAGAGTCTCCCCCTCTCGGAAGGAGTCAATGGCATGCTCCACGGTGAGGCCCTGCAGGTCCCGGGCACTGTACAGGTCCTAGAAGGGAAGCAGAAAGTCCAGCCGAGTCAGGAGCCTGATCTGCCCAGCCCTGGGATCCCAGCACCAAGGACAGCACCACCCCCCCCACCCCCACCCCCAACCCGCAGCTGCTGCAGCCTCACCTGCCGCCTCTGCTCGAACTCCTCCTCCACCAGGGTGCTGACACCAAACTCTTGGTCCATCTCCTCCAGCAGCTTGGCCTATGGGACAGGGAGGAGAATGACCTATGACCTCAGGCTGTTCAGCATCAGCAGAAGACGCAGGGCCTTACTAAGTGCAGGTGCAAAAAGCACAGGCCTCGTGGGCAAGCTGCTGAGATTCCAACACCGGCGCCACTGACCACAGGCCTCCCACTGCTCTGAGCCCAGTCTCACCACCCCCCACCCCCAGGGTCCATCTCCTGTGTCACCAGCGGGTCAGGCCACCAGAGGCACTGAGCGACACCCCAGCTCCCAGTACCTCACCCTCTTCTCTGCCAAGTCCTTCTCCTTCTGCAGCTGCCGGCTCCTCTCGATCCAGGCTGCAGTGTCATCCAGCCAGGGGTCATCCTCCCCCAAGGTCTTTATCTTCCTGAACGGGAAAAAAGTGACCCTCTGGGGAGCCAGCTCCTGCTCCCCAACCCTGACTCCAGAGCTCCTCGGTGCCTCCTCAGGCCCTCCCCCTGCCCACCCGGCTGGGACCCTCACCCCAGCTTTTGGTTCAGGAGACGCTTCTCTTTGGCAGCCGCCAGCTTCTCTCGTAGCTCCTCTCGCTGTCGCAAGGCCATGGGGTTGATGACATCGGCGGTCACGGGCTCCTCCTTGGTGCCCGCCTCTGGAAGGGAGGCCCAGGCGTGAGGCTATGCCTGCCCAAGGCTGGTGGGGAGAGGAGGGAGCCACTCACGCTGCCCCCGTCCAGCTCAGGGGGTCAGGGGGGCCAGAAGCGAGGGAAGAGTCCTTGCCTCCTTACTCCCACATGATCCCACACTCCCGTGTCATCCCCACAGCACGACGGGACCCTCCATGCCTTCCAAAGCTCCTCTGACCATACTTTAAAACCAAAACTAAACAAAAACCCCCACACCTGCACAGCCCAGATCAGTTTGCAGGAACTGGACATGTCTCTCAGCCCATCTAATGCTACCTCACAGCCAGATGAAGGAAGCCAACTGCTCAAACTTAAAGAAGCAGCTGAGACCCAGATCCACAACACAACAGCAAGGAGGACCCCACCCCCACTGCCGGCACACACAGGACCACTGGCTGGCGCTGAACCTGTGCGCCAAGCCCACTTTCTTCAAAGACCCCTTCAGATGGCCTCTCTGCTCGGCCCCAAACGCCCTCCCTTCCCCCACCCTCAGTCCCACACTCACCCTTCTTGACGGCATTGACCTCCAAGGGTTTCAACCCCAACTTTGCCCGGAGTTTACTGAGGACAAAAGGTACAAGTGATAGGAGCTGTCAAAGAAACAGGGGCACCAAATGCATTTCTGGACAGACAAGGGATGAAAATATGAGGGGACTGAGTGATCCTAAGGGTCCCAAACGTAGGGCCTGAGCCAGTGTTGGGAAGAGCACGGGCCTCCCAACCAGGCGGAAGGCCCGGCCTGCCCCTAACCAGGGGAATGCCGTCCTTCCTCTTGGGCCTTAAGTGTCCACTTTGGTAACGCAAATGGTTGGCTAAGATGATTTACAAGGTACTTCCAGTTTCAGTCAGAATGTGTCACTGTGTGAAAGCCACCCCAAACAGCCGCCCCACAAGCTGCCTGTCTCAGGAGAAAACACAGAAACATCAAGCAGACAGCACTGGGCTTCCCTGGTGGCGCAGTGGTGAAGAATCCACCTGCCAATGCAGGGGACACGGGTTCGATCTCTGCTCCAGGAAGATCCCGCATGCCGCGGAGCAATTAAGCCCGTGCACCACAGCTATTGAGCCTGCACTCTAGAGCCTGTGAGCCACAACTACTGAGCTTGTGCGCCGCAATTACTGAAGCCCACATGCCTAGAGCCCATGCTCTGCAACAACAGAAGCCACAGTAATGAGGAGCCCACACACCGCAACAAAGAATAGCCCCTGCTCGCTGCAACTAGAGAAAGCTCATGTGCAGCAATGAAGACCGAACACAGACAATAAATAAATAAACTAAAAAAAAAAAAGAGAGAGAGAGAGAGACAGTACTTACTTGGTCTCCTCGATGCTGAGTGACGAAGCATCACCTGAGCTTGTTTTGGAGCTGGCAGCTGAAACAGAAAGAAGGAGGGCTCAGGAGCTGAACGCAGGGCCCAGAAGCCACAGCCTTGGCTCCAGACTGAGGGCTGAAGATGAGAGCTCCTCACCGGCACCTGGGCCGGCTTCCTCCAACTCAGGAGCTCCTTCTACCTGAGGCCCAGACTCTGAGAATGCCCCCTCTGTACATACCTTCCTTTCCTGTTCCAAAAGTTCCACCCTTCTAAGTACTTCCCATTGCCACTTCTCCACTTTGCTGTATTGTGTATTTTCAGCCTGCACTGCCCTCTCCGGCCTCAGCCTGATCAACAAAATCCTATCCAAATGCAACAATCAAATGCCACTTCCTCCATGGAGTCCTGTTTGATTATCGGTCAGCATGAACTGCTCTCCCCTGCACTGCACAGCATGGACAGTCATTTCTGTGTCTGTTTCTCCTCACAGGGTAGGGACCATGTTGGCAGCATAACTGCGTCCTCTGTGTAACTCACGCAGTCGAAAAATACACTTATTGGTGCCTGTTCTGTGACGATGTTGAGGTCACAGAAATAAAGGGGCGTTTTGGACCTCCTCCAGCCACCTCACAAACAGCAAACAGCTTCACTAAACGCCACAGACAGAAGCTAGACTCCATCAGATGCAGCTGCCCCAACATGCTCATCCTTCCAGCAGGCCTACCTCACAATCTACCTCCTTCCCTTTCATCCTGGACCCTGAATCCCAACCCCTCCAGGCTCTCTCCAAGGTCACCAGCCTCCTTATTTCAAAATCCCATGGATTCTTTTCAGCTCTGGTTTTCGCCTGATGTCCTATGATGTGTGACACTGTTGATCACTCCCACAGATCCCATGACACAAAATTCTATGATTTTCCTGCTTTGGGGGATAGCCTACCTCCTTTTTTGTAGCCTCCTGCTCTACCTACCACTGAAACATTGGCATTTCTCAGGTTCTACTCCCAATCCTAGCTTCTCACTCCTCAGTCTCTCAGGGGACGTCATTTATCACCTAAACCCTCACGATCCCCAAATTGCTCTATCTGGCCCAAACGTTGGCTTTCTCCATGCACACCAAATGAGACACTCTCCAAAACAGAATTCACTGTCTCCCTCCAAAACTCTGCTTCTCTTCCAAACTCCTCAAGTTCAGTCGACAGCACTCCCACCCACCTAATCGCTCAAGCCGAAATTCAAGAAGCATCCTCAATTCCTTCTGCTCCTTCCCACCCTCATCCAAGTGCTAAGCTGTCACCTCCTCTTCCAAAAGAGCTCTCCAATCTCCTCTCTCTCCATCCCACTGCTGCTGCCTTGGTGCAGGCCACCATCAGCCTTCACCTCACCTCACCTCCACTCTTGACCACCCTTGACCCAGGTCTCAACACAGTGATCTCTGCAAAATATGAATGGGATCAACTCACTCCTCAGCTCAATTTCATGGCTCCCTGCTGATCTCAACACAAAGTTCAAATTTCTTAACAGGGCTTATCTTACAGCCTCGTGTCTCTGCAGTGCATTCTACACAACTTGCACAATACCAGGTATCTTCTTGCCTCTGCACAGGCTGGCACCATTTCATTCATTCATTCAGTCAACACATTTAGGAAGGGCCAGAGATATACCAATTGAGAAAAATAGAAAAAAACCTCTATCCTCATGGAGTTTAGCAGAGGAAGACAACCTTTAATTCCAAATAACCATAGAAAGACCCTTAAATGAGTGCTAACGAAGAGAGCCTGGGGATGCCTCGGCCTGGTGTGCCGGGCCTCCAGACCCAGAGCCCACCACCCCCGGACACCCCCTTCCCCCGGTCGCCCCGCCCCCTACACAGGCCCCACCCCTCACCGGCCTCGTAGCCGTCATCCCGCTTCTCCCGCTTCACGCGCCGCTCGGAGGGCTCTGTCTGGCTGCGCTCCCGCCCGTGCGCGCCGCTGCGGGCCTCGGCTTCGGCCCCGCGCCGCCCGCTCCCGCGCTCGTTCCCACGCTCTCGGCTTCGCTTCCGTCGTTCGCCGCCGCCGCCGCTGCCGCCGCCGCTCCGGTGCTTGTGTTTTTTGTGCTCCCGGTGCCGAGGCGGCTGCTCGGTGGCGCCCCCGGTGCCGGCCGCTGCCGTGGTCCCGGCCGCCTCTTTCTCCCCGCGGTGCTTCTTTGACGACCCCATGGTGGTAGGGCCACCGCGAGCTCAGCCGCCGCCGAGCCCCGACGACGCAAAATGGGAACACTTCCGGGTCGCCCGGCAGCCGGTGTCGTGTTGCCGGAAACTAAGAGCGGCTGCTTCCGTCGTTTGCCTCAGAGCCTGCCATAAAGGCTCATGGGAAGGCCGGGATCGGAGCCCGACTGCGCAGTCGCGGCCGCCCCGGGAGGGGCGGCAGTCTTTAAGCCGGCAGCTCGATTGCGCATGCGCGCCTCAAGGTGCGCGACCGGGTCTGGGGAAGACCACCTCCTAGAAATTTAAGGACCTAGGGGCCATCTAAGCCAGCATCTCTGGAGGTGAAAGCCTGTCTCCTGCTTCCCTCCGCTTGCACACCCTTAATCACCGGACGCTCACTGCCTCACGGGCTTTCCGTGGGCAGCGCCCACCGCTCCATTAGGCGTCCTGCTAGTGGACTCCCTGGGGTCGTGGCTCCATCAGGTGTTGAACGACATAGCATGTTCTCCTCCTCAGACCCCCCAGCTCCACAGTCCAGCCTCCTCCCAACCCCTACAACTAGTATGGTCTGCAAACGCTGCCTTCCCACGTTCCTTGGATTGGGTTTTTAACCAGCGCTCTGTGACTGCTACGAAAGTCGAGATGAGCTTCTGCGTGTGTGTGAATCCCCTGAAATTGAATGCAAAATTTGGCATATCCGTGTGTGTGGCTTCTTTTTTTTTCCCCCTTGAGGAGACGAGCACTAACTCGAAGTTACTTAAATGTAAAAGCTCAGTTCACTCAATCCCTCCTGACACTCCCAGCTCCCAGTTGCTCGATCTGGTAGCCCATCTGTTATGGTGTGATTATGCGCCCTTTTAAAGGTCCGCCCCCCTCCCCCACAGGACTGGGGGTTCTCAAAGGCGGAAACCATTCTGTCTTATTCGCTCTTGAATTTCCAGGACCCAGCATTTGTAGGAGTTGCAGCTGTTACTCTTGGAGATGCCCCACTCAATCCTCAGAGCAGAGCCAGAGCCCTGTGTGCTGGGAGGGGGCAGCCAGAGTTGGGAGGGGGTTGTGGGGACAAGCCAAGCCTGCTGCATACCCACCTGCCACCGCCTGCTCCCAACATGCAGCCTCTTCCCACCACCAGAAATCCCACAGTGTATTTTCCACAAAGCATTTAATTTTTTTCTCAGGGACTGGACTCTTCGTCTGGACTTGGGGTGGAGTGCTCCTCAGGCTGGCTGCCAGTGGGTTCTGTCTTTGGGGGGCTCTGAGGAGAGTGCTCCATTCTCGCCCCCACTGACCTTTGGTTCCTTAAAGATGAAGACACCGATAGAGGCCATTGGGCTGTGCAGCTCCCCACCCCCATAACCAAGGAGACGGGGGCTGTAGGAGGGGAAAGGCCATCAACACCGACGTCTCGAGTTCAATTCTGGCTCCCATGCTGTGTGACCCTGAGCTAGTGACTTCCCCTCTTCAAGTCTTGTGACCCCTGCTCTGCACCAAGTTGTTCTAAAGCATAAGCGTAGGTGGAGTGACTGGCATGGCACCAGCCCATAGTGGGGACTTGACGTGTGGCCGCTCGGGTGGCTGCAGGTTCCCAGATGGGCTTTGCTGCTTATTCACTCCTATGTCCTTGGGCAAGACCCTACCCCTCTGGGTCCCTAGTTTCCTCATCGGGAGTGGGGAAAATAACCCTGGTCCCGCCTTCCTTGGGTGACGTGGAGGACAGGGCTTGGGAAAGGCCCTGCTGACTGCGAAAGCTAGACAGAGTCCTCCAGGCCAGGGAGTGGACGGGACAGGACTGAATTCAGGGTGAATCCCTGTGGCCGCCCATGGAGTCCCCTCAGCCTTTCCCCGGGGCAGGGTGACAGCTGGATGAGACCCTGCAGGGCAGAGCACTGGTGACTGTGCCCTTTCTCCCCATACCAGGGCCTCACCTGGATTTCCTGGGGGTGCCCCCTGTGTCCCCCTTTCCCTCCTCAGCCAACAGCTGCTCCTCATCCAGTCCCAGTGCCGACAGCACTTGGGAGAAGCGCCGGGTCACAGTGAGCCGGGCGTTGGCCTGAGGAGAGAGAAGAGGGGTTCCTCTCTCACCTGGGCTGCCAAGGACACCATGAGGCTATGATGACCGAGGGGGTCCAGGGCTTCCAGATGGGCAGCAGCCTGGGAGCCCCAACTAAGGGACCCCACTCCCTTCGCATCTCTCTACCCACTCGGCTAGTGAGGAGCTGTGTTCTCAGGGAGCCTGCATGCTTACCTAGGTGCTAGCCTCACCTGCATGGCCTGCTGGAACAGGTAGGGCCGGGCCTGCACCCGGTGCTGGATGCCTTGCAGCTCTGCCTGGTACTCAGCAAACCGCTGTCGCTCCTGGCGCCTGCGGGGAGACGGGCCTCTGGGCAGCTAACCATAGACTGGAGCCGTCCCACTCCTGAGCCCACTCATCCTCTCTAAGGACTTTCTGTTTCTGTCCTCCCACCCTGAGCTTTACAAAACCATTTCATTCCCATCCTCACCGTGGATTCCTCCTGAGGGTGGTGGGGCAGAAATCATCTGCCCCCTTTTACCCATGACGAGCCTGAGGCTCAGGAGGGTCGAGGGACTTGTCCAAGGTTGCACAGCTGGGAAGTGAGGGACTGAGTGCTGAGCCCAGTCTGCAGGCTGTGCCGGGCTCGCCCATCTTCCCAGCCATCCCCAAGGGAGAGGGGCCAGCACTGGCTTCTGAGCAACTGGACATCGGCTTTCACAGCCCCTCCCCTGCTGTGTCCACACCTGCACCCTCTCATGCTGCACCTGTGAGGAGAAGCTGTGACTGTTGGCTGTGGCTTTGGGCAAAATCCCACTCTGGGCTCTGGGTTCAGTTTTCTTCTCTATGCTGTAGCCTGGATTGGACAAACTTGCCAGCATTCTCTGTGGTTCTTAGAGGCCGATAGTTTAGAAAACGGGACAGAGGAACTAAAGAAATGTGTTGCACTTGAAAGAACACATCCCCAAAAGATCCAGATTCCACTGAAGAAGCACAATCTCATTTACAAAAACCCAGTTTGTGCACTTGTCCAAAATCTGTCTGCTCTACAAGCCATGCATCCTGGTGGTGAGGGGGCCCTCTGGTCACACCACACACAGGACCAGGCTTCCTTCTCCAGAGCACACAAGAGAGGCTGAGGGGTGTGATGGCAGTGCCCATAGATAGGACAGGAGGGGAGAGGCACACCAGACTCCAACACTCATGCTGGGACTTCCGGCAAGTGTGCTGGGCCCCACGGAAAAACACTGGCTTGCTGAGCCAGGCCCCTTTGCTATGTGCCAGGGAAGGAAACTTGCTCCATTCAAGAAAAAGATGGACTTGAAAACCATGGCTAGGAACAGAAGTCACTGCAAAGAGGAGTCTTCACTGTCAAGAGAGGATTTTACAGCAGTTATAAGGAGTGGTGGCGGGGCGGGGTGGGGGGGGGGGGGGCGGGGGGAGCGGAGCCTGAGCTGCATTCAGTCTCTGTCTTGCCCGTAATGTGCACATTTTTCCTGCTTCGTTCTTGATGCTATTTCTGTTAGAATTGAGAGGAAGCCCATGTCTTGGAGCTCTAAGCGAGAAAGGAAGTGGTGTTCGTGGATATCAGCCCTGTCCATTATCTCAGAATAAAATGAAGGTACGAGCCACCCTACCACAGGGTGACATCTTTTGTGCCCGCCCTCCTGGGAAGGGCAGAGTCTCCCGTGCAGCTCAGAGCAAAGTTCACGGGCTGAAAGGGCTGGGACACTCCGTGGGAAATAGCTGCTCCCAAGTCGAAAATGAAAGGAGTGTGTTTGGAACACTCTTCTCACTGCCATTGGGGTCTGACCCTTCCCCTTCCCGCCTTGTGAAAAAACAATGAACTTGAGGTCTGGTAGGGAGAAGGCATCTCCCTGATCACTGACCAAGGAGTCCTTTAAAATACACGTGACCTCTCAAGCCTTGGCTTCCTCATCGGCAAAGTAGGGGGCAAGAAGGCTGACCCTCAAAGAGTAGGTGATCAGAGCCTCACTGAGCCCTTCGTGGCTCCACCGCGGGGCAGAGACCCTGTGGTCTCTCGGCAGCACCCCACTCACCTTGACCTAGTACTTCTCCCCGGGTGAAAGGGCTGCCTTGGTGTCAGCTGCACCCCGTAGGTGCTCAGTGTCGACGGCATCAGTGAGCATATTTATTTGAGTTATCTATTTCACTAGCTTGGGCTTTTGGGGGAAGATCCTGGTGCACTTTATCTGAAGACTGGGCATTTGAGTCCTCCAAGGCAACGAAGCAGGGAGGCCAAATGGCTGCCTGGGTTGGAATCCCAGCTTTGCTGCTCTCTCATGACCTTTGACAAAGTGTTTAAGCTCTTAGAGACTGACTTTCCTCGTCTGTAAAATTATGGGAAGGGTGACAATACCTACTTCACACACCTCTTGTGAGTCTAAAAGAGATTTGCTTTTAAAATATGAATTTGCTTTTTTATGATCAGACTGTGGGAAGAAGATGAACCAGATGACTCTTCCCCTGTCCATGAACAATGGCTGTCTCCAGGAGCCCAATCGTAGGCACTATTCACATTCTCCATGAACTATTTCTGTAAAATTTGAATTTTCATAGTAACCATGCCTGGCACTTGAAATCAGAAAACAAGATTTGAAAGTGTGATAGTGCATGCAGGACATTTCAAACTTGACCTTCGACAGCTGCAGCAATTGTTACAATCAACAGAGTGACCTTGGCCCAGCCTCCTCTCCACCCGGGGCCTCAGTGTCTTCATCTGTGAAGTGGCCCGACCTGCCCACCTGGTGGGGAGGATGGCCCCAGAGGCTCGGCCGTGGGAAGGTGAGGGCGGGACCTCCTTGGTCCTTTGGTCTGACACACAGCACCAACGCCCTGCCCTCTTTCCTCCAGGCAACCCCCATCCCCCCACCTCCCCAGCCCCGGGCATCCTACCTCAGCTCCTCCAGCTTGCGCGGAGCAGCCCCCGGCCCCCGGCTCCCTCTGGGTGCGTAGGCTGCCAGGCAGCGAGCCACTTGCTTCTGTACCCGCTGCTCCCGGGCCCGCCGCAGCTCTGCCTGCTGCTGTTCCTCCTGCTGCTGCCGCTCCCAGGCCTGCAGCAGGTTTCTTGGGTGGGGAGAAGAAAGGAAGCGGGGTGGGAGAAGTCTGCAGGGAACAGGAGCCTCATGGAGGGCCAGGGGCAGGTAGGGGGATATGGGGGGCTGGAGGGAGGGGCTGCTGCAGCCCAGAGAGCCAGGGGCCTGGGCAATGGGGTTTGTCGTGGAAAAGTCGGACAGGATGGAGACTGCCTCTGGGGGCTAAGCCCTCGGGGCCAGCTCAAGGGCTTTCCCTACTCTTTCTGGAAGCCTCCTGCCTACTCTAGCCAGTGGCATGCCCCACCTCTGACCGTCCTCAGCCTCGTGGAGCTTGGCACACACACCCATGACCTCACCTGTATTGCCAACTCCCCCTTTCAAAGCAGCTCTCCTTGAGGGGAGGGTCCAGATCTTTTTTCTCTCTGACCCCCATATCTGGTAGGAGCTAGGGTAATGCCTATGGATTTGAGGGACAGAAGGATGAATGGATGGAAAAGAGAGACAAATGGTGATGGGATCAATGGGTGGATGAAGGAATGGATGAATGGTGTGGATGGTGGAATGGACAGCACCCAGATCCACCTGGAACATTCTTCCCCCAGATCTGATGGTCAGTTCCTCTGGTCAATCAGGTTTTTGCTTAAAGATCAGAAAAAATTAAACCTCAGCACCCCGTCTACCACCCAGGGATTTTCCGTCTCTAGCTATACATTTTGTTCATTTCTTTATTAATTATCCTTCTTCCCAAGTAGAACGTAAGCCTCATGAGGGCAGGATTCTTTATCTGTCCTCTTCACCCCCAAGGGATCCCCAGCACCTAGCACATTGCCTAACATATACAGAAACTCAATATCAGTGAGTTCGTGCACAAGTTGAATCATGGTCAGATAGAAAGATGGACAGATGGACAAATAGAGGGGTAAATGCAGACATACACTCAGCACATGTTTACGGAGCACCAACTATGTGCCACGTCCTTTTAGGGCACCAAATGGGGGCTGCGATCAAAAAGATCTGGCACCTTCCCTGGAGGAGTCTTCAATCTGTCCAAAGGGATGGACAAACTGCCCAGCACCTTAGCAAGGAATCTGGGCTTTGTCCTAAGGGCACAGGGAATCATGGAAAGATCTCAAGGTGGGATGACAGGATAAGACTTGAAGCGTGCTATCAGGATGCCAAATGGATTCTCATCTACCACTTCTAACTGGTCACCAAGTCGCACTGAGCCAGCCTCCAAATATCTTTTAAATAAATCCCCCTGTTTACTCACATGGCCACCTGATACAAGCCCTCATTGACCCTCACCTAGACACTGCCAACAGCCCCCACCCCAGTCTTCCCCTCTGCTCCCGCTGTCTCTTGTTCAAGCCCCAAGTACAGTAAGGATCTAACTCTGCTGCCATTGTCACTGTTTTGCCCATCTGTCTTACCTTTATATCCTGAGGACCAATGAACAGATACTCGATATGTGTTGCATTAATCACTTAGCAAATAGATTAATGAATGGATAGAAGATGGGAAATGAATGAAAAGTGGCTTCTGTCAATAAAGTGTTGGCCAAGCAGATGGAGGGATGGACTCATGCATGGATGCATGGATGCATGGTGGATGGATGGATGGATGGGTGCATGGATGGTGGATGGATAGATGGATGCATGGTGGATGGATGGATGGATGGATGGGTGCATGGATGGTGGATGAATGGATGCATGCATGCATGGTGGATGGATGGATGGGTGCATGGATGGTGGATGGATGCATGCACGGTGGGTGGATGGGTGCATGCATGGTGGATGGATGGATGGATGGGTGCATGGATGGTGGATGGATGCATGGATGCATGGTGGATGGATGCATGCATGCATGCATGGTGGATGGATAGATGGAAGGTGCATGGATTATTGAATGGGCAAGTGATTGGATAATCAGAAAGACTGGTGAATGGCTAAATGAAAGAATGAATGAGAGGATGAATGAGTGACTGTCTCTTGGAGAACTATCTCCTTCTCTAGTCCCTGTGCTTTGCTCCCACCCTCCTTCTTCTCCACCTCACCTGGTGGCCTCCTGTCGTTTGTGGAAGGTGCGGTTTGGGAAGTTTGCAAACAGGAAAGTCTCATCATCTCCCAAGGCATGGGCCTTCTTGCTCCAGCAGGAGGCCTGAACAGCAGCCCGCAAAGCCTTCCAGGGCTGCTTCTCGGGGCCTGTCCACAGAGGGACACGTCAGGTACTGCCGTCTCTCCTGGGCCCTGCGGCAATCCCTCCCTGCACCTGGAGCCCAGCCCAGCCCAGCTAGGTCACTGGCTCTGGCCCCCTCCGCACTCTGCACCTCCGTGGGAAACCCGGGCCTTGAGCCCCACACTCACCACCGTCCAGCTCCAGCTGCAGCTGCCTCTGCAGCTTGTCCAGGTCCCACGGCCCCTCCGGCTCCTTGGCCCTTGTCTTCCTCCTCTGCGGTCCTCGGAGGTTGTTGGAGCAGGAGCCGCTCCCCTGGCCCCGCAGCTCACTCTCGTCCCAGGCCTCCTCGCCAGAATTCCGCCCCTTTCTTCGAGAGCCCGCCCTCCTTCTCTGGGAGGCCCTGTGCTCGCCCTCCTCGGCCTCCTCCATGGCCTCTGCAGACAGCTCCTCCTCTAGGATCGACCCCCTTCTGGGGAGCTGGGGCAGTTCCCCAGGGCTCAGACCCCTCTTGGCCTCCTCAGCACCTGGGCCCTCTTGCTCAGCCTCCTCGGACTCCGACCCCAATGGCGAGCTCTTCCCAGGCGGCTCCAGCGCTTGGCTCCCCTCGTTGCCTGGAGGGATGGGGATGCAGCTACAGGCCCTGAGGTGCTGTCCCCTCTCCAGGTTTGGCGCCTCTGTCTTCCAGCAGAAGCCATGGGCCTCCGGGAGGTTGGCCGTGGACTTGCGCCTGGACTTGTGCTGCTGGGCCTCTGAGGGCAAGGGCAGGGCTTGGTGGCCAGGAGCCGAGGTGGAGCCTGGCTGAAGCAGAGCCCGGCCATCTGAGGTGAAGCTCTCCCAGGCCCACTGGAAGGGGAAGGAGGGTTTCCGAGGAGGAGAGGGGACGAGACTGAGGAGGGAGAGGGCAGGGGACAGGGCTCAGGGTCTGCGCAGCGGCCCCCAGCGGGGCCTGGCACCCAGCATCCCCCCTACCCTTCCACAGCGGCTTACTCCTCAGCCTCAGCAGAGCCTTGCCCTTTCTTGTTCCGGCCCCTGAGCCTCCGGTCCTTCTTTGCCGTCTGCCCTGCGCTCCGAGACCTCTGCTGCTGGCTCTGAATTACAGCATCACCGCTCCCAAGACTCCCCTGGGCAAAGGCAGGAGAGGAGGCCCAGCTCTGAGCAGCACCCCCAGGGGACGCTCCTTTTTTTTCTAATTTTCTGTTTGTTTTTTGGCTGCGCCACTGGGCACGCGGGATCGTAGTTCCCCGACCAGGGATCAAACCTGCAGTGGAAGCTCGGAGTCCTAACCGCTGGACCGCCAGGGAAGTCCCTGGACCCTCCTCTTCTGTCCAGCCTGGCCCCTCTGGGTCCTCGTTACCCCTGAAACCGACTGATTGCAACCTGAATTATTCATAGGAAAATAGCAGCAGCTGCTGTTTATCGAGCACCTACTGGGTGCTCGGGACTTTTACACATCAAGTCGTTTAACCTTCCCGAGGACCTCACAGGGTAGATACTTACTATCACCCCATCACGCAGATGAGAACACTGGGGATCACAGAGGTGACATCACTTGACAAAGGTCACACCGTCGGTAAGTGGAGCCAGAAGCTGAATGTTTTGAGTCTCTCCTCAGAGCCCAGATCTGTCACCACTGCACTGTACTGCCTCTGGGCCCTGGACAGCTCTTCTGAATGCCCCATAGAGCCCTGGACTTGCTAAGCCAAGGTGGGAAAAACTCATTCTCTTTCCTGAAACCCTGATCCTCCCGTAGTGTTGCCAAAATTGCTCCCTTAGAAGCCTGGGAGTCATCCCTGGGCGTCGTCCTCACCTCCACCCCTCATCCTTTAGGCCTCCCCGTAGTCCCTGTCCATCTGGGGCCTCCCTGACTCTCCCCTGGGCCTCAGTGCCCACCTCGTGGCTTCTCAAGGGCCTCCTTCCTGGACTCCCCACCCCAGAGAACCAGCCTGCCTCTGGGCAGTTGGCAGTCCCCCCACGGGGCCTCCCTCACCTGCTCAGCTTGGGGGATGCTTGAGAGAAGCTGGAGCAGACCTGTGACCGTCCTTGGAGCCTGCTGTCGTGTGTCTTGCCCTGGTCTCCTCGATGCGGTCCTGACCGACTGTTGGTGGGTGTTTAGCATATTGGTGTCTTGCCGCATCCCCCACCCCCATCTGCCAACCTTGGAACTGCCCGTCCCGCCATCTCTATGGCAACCAGTCCTCAGCCAGTCTCAAGGACTCTGGTAAAGCAGGCCAGGAAGGGTATATATAAGGCCAACTTCCTTCCAGAGGGGAGAGTTTGGCAGGATGCTGTGGAAGAGGCCAGGCCTGGGAGTCCAGAGATCCAGGGCAAGTTCTCCCTCTGCTCCTGACTCTGTAGGACTCCCTGCTGACTTTGTATAATTCCCCTGCCCTTGCTCTGCCTGTGTTTCAGCATCTATGTATCAAAGGATCTCAGGACTCTCCCTCTCAAAGCATCCTCACACCCTATGAAGATGGTAGATGACGCCTGCCATGTCCCTCTCCCTCCGCCTGCCTTCTGGCTGCCCCCTAGCCCCCTGCTGAGGCCACACAGGGGGCAAACTGAACTCTCACAAGAAGATCTTGTTCAAACCACTTACCCTCCCAGGCCCTGACAGGGTGGGAAAGGCCAGGAAGTTGAACCCTACGTCCAGGAACAAGGCAGCAGGCAAACCAGAGCCCAGAGGAGGCTTTGAGAGAGAGCATGAAAATCTTATTCCAAACTACTAAGCATCGCCAAAATGTCCCATGGGATGCGCGGAGCTGAGCATTATGGCCAGCATAGGGACATGGTGCCGAGCTGAGGCCCTGGAGATGGTGTAGCCTGGCTTGGCCTCTCACCGGCTCTGTGACCTTGAGCAAGTCCCTTATCCCCTCTGCCAAACTGGAAACACAGTCTCATCCTATAGGTCTGTTGCAAGGTTTCAACGAAATCACGAAAGTTACACACTCGGTAAATGTTGGTTAAAACTGCTAATAATAACTGATGGCTATTGAGAGGCAGCAGAGCATGTGGTTAAGATCAAAGAGGAAAGGGACTTCCCTGGTGGTCCAGTGGTTAGGACTCTGCACTTCCACTGGAGGGGGCACGGGTTCGATCTCTGGTCAGGGAACTAAGATCCCGCATGCCACAGGGCGTGGCAAAAAACAAACAAACAAACAAACAAAAAAACACACAAAGGAAACACTTGGATTCAGATCCCAGCTCCTCCAGGTGCCATGTAATGTCTCAGTGCCTCTGTTTCCTCACAGGCAGCATGGGGCTGGTTATAATAGTGTCTATCTTCTAGGGCTCTGGTAAGGATTAAATCAGTTAACATATACACACAGGCACGGAACATTCCACAGCTTGTCACAACTGCCATGTAAGAGTTGTTATTAATCGGGGTTCCCTGGTGGCGCAGTGGTTAAGAATCCACCTGCCAATGCAGGGGACACGGATTCGAGCCCTTAAGATTCCACATGCCGCGGAGCAACTAAGCCCATGTGCCACAACTACTGAGCCAGCACTCTAGAGCCCGCGAGCCACAGCTATTGAGCCAATGTGCCACAACTACTGAAGCCCACACGCACCTAGAGCCCGTGCTCCGCAACAAGAGAAGGCACCGCAATGAAAAGCCTGTGCACCGCAACGAAGAGTAGGTCCCGCTCACCGCAACTAGAGAAAGCCCGCACACAACGAAGCCCACGCAACGAAGACCCAACACAGCCAATAAATAAATAAATGAATAAATAAATAAATTTATTTAAAAAAAAAAAGAGTTGTTGTTAATCAGCCAACAGTGCAGCCCGGTGAGACTGCTCATGGAAGTAAATCCCAGCATATGCCCTCTGGGTAGATTTTTCTCAGAGCTCCGTAGCTGTGGACCCCTGTCTGCTTGCACACTCCATTCCAGTAGCATCTCTGCAATGAGCACATTTCACTAAATAACCTAAATAATGTTCCAGGTGCAGATCTTTTACATTCAAAATAGGTCAACTCTGCTCTTTCCGGTGGGCTGTCAGCCCAGCCCATCTACCTCCTTTGCTGAATGTCACCCGTGGGACCCCAGATGGAAAGCACGTGTGTGGGCTGCTCCGCTGTCAGAGAGCAAGTCCCCTGCAGACCCCAACTCAACTGATTTCTTGGACAAACTGTGGGCTACTTCCTTCCTTGGCAGAGGGCGGGTCTGGATTTCTCAGATCAGTATATGCACGAGGTGCATACAGACCTTTCCAGCCACTCCTCAAGTGAGCTCCTCCAGTCTGATAGCCTTAAAAGCCATCTGTCACCTTCCAGCTCTGCCCAAGTTTATGTGTCTCAGCCCTGACCCTTCCACAAAGTTCAGACTCACTTTCAATGGCCCGTTCGACAGCTCCACTTGGATGATGAATAAGCATATTAATTAATTTGACATGTTAGGGACGTCCCGTGTGGTACAGTGTTTAAATTTATTTATTTATTCATTCATTCATTTATTTATTGGCTGCGTTGGGTCTTTGTTGATGCACAAAGGCTTTTCTTTAGTTACAACGAGCGGGGGCTACTCTTTGTTGTGGTGTGCAGACTTCTGTTGTGGAGCACAGGCTCTGGGTGTGTGGGCTTCAATAGTTGCGGCATGTGGGCTCAGTAGTTGTGGCACACAGGCTTAGTTGCTCCACGGCATGTGGAATCTTCCCAGGCCAGGGGTCAAACCCGTGTCCCCTGCATTGGCGGGTGGATTCTTAACCACTACACCACTGGGGAAGTCGAGGCGCAGTGGTTAAGAATCCGCCTGCCAATGCAGGGAACACAGGTTCGATCCCTGGTCTGGGAAGTTGCTGTGGAGCAACTAAGCCTGTACACCACAACTACTGAGCCCACACGCTGCAACTACTGAAGCCTAGAGCCCACGTTCCACAAAAGGAGAAGCCACCGCACTGAGAAGTCCTCACACTGCAATGAAGAGTAGCCCCCCACTCATCACAACTAGAGAAAGCCCACACATAGCAACAAAGACCCAACAGAGCCAAAAATAAAAAAATAAAAATAAATTTAAAAATTTAAAAATAAAATTAATTTGACATGTTGAAAATCAGACTTTCTGTCTGCCCCATCTCAGTCAAGGCCACATCCATGCTTCCTGCTGCTCAGGCCGAAATTCTGGCATTATCCTGGACTCCTCTCTTTCCCTCATACTCCACACCCCAAGCAGGAGCAAACCCTGCTGCCACCACCTTCAGAATACATGCAGAATCCAGCCACTTCTCCCCTCCACCACGATTAGTATGCTCCCCCAAGCCCCACCGCCTCTCATTTGGATGACTGCAGTAGCCCTGCACCCAGGTTCTGCTCTTGCCCCGAGTCTATTCTCTACGTAGCAGCCAGAGTGATTCTGTTAAGACCAGAGACTGTCATGCCTTTGTTTAAAACCCTCCAACGAATCCCATCTCTCTCTCTCTCTCTCTCTCTTTTTCTTTTTTGGCTGCGCCACCAGCCTTGCAGGATCTTAGTTCAACCAGGGATCAAACCCGGGCTCCCTGCAGTGGAAGCACTGACTCCTAACCACTGGACCACCAAGGAATTCCCGGGATCTCATCTCTTGAAGAGTAAAAGCCAAAGTCCTTACCATAGCCTACTAGGTCCTTTGTGATCCATCTGCCCCATCTACCTGCAAGTTCCACCACTGGCACCTGCTTCAGAACACGGGAGCCCTTGAACTGTTGACTGATGCTTGGCCATCAATGCCAAAACTGAGACCTGAAACGGTGGACCTTTTTAATATCTTGTGATTTTTGTATGTGCGTGTGTAATTTCTCAACAAAAGTGGCATCATACTTTTTTGCTTAGTAGTACATTATGTTTCCATGTCAATCCACACAGAGCCACCTCAGCCCTCACACCAGGTATCACAGTATGTCTAACATAACGTAATAAACTCATCTCCTCCTGTCAAACACTTACACAGCTTCTGCTAGCTCCCCTGGTACAGACATTGCAACAGTGACATCCTCTGAGATGTACCTTCGCACGTAGGGTATTTCTGCAAGATAAGTTCCTTTAAGCAAACTTGCTGGTTGCAAGAAATTTAATTTTGATAATGCTTAATCACTGCCCCCAAATGCTCACTCAATATGATTTCTTTTTAAAAAATTATTTTACTTATTTATTTATTGGCTGCATTGGGCCTTTGCTGCTGCACGCAGGTTTTCTGTAGTTGCAGAGGGCAGATGCTACTCTTCATTGTGGTGCGTGGGCTTCTCATTGTGGTGGCTTTTCTTGTTGCAGAGCATGGGACCTAGGTGCTTGGGCTTCAATAGTTGTGGCACATGGGCTCAGTAGTTGTGGCGCATGGGATTAGTTGTTCCGCAGCATGTGGGATCTTCCCAGGCCGGGGATCGAACCCATGTCCCCTGCATTGGCAGGTGAATTCTTAACCATTTCTCCACCAGGGAAGCCCAATATAGATTTTAGTCAACAGTGTTTACACCCTCACCAGCAAAACATATTATAATTTAAAGAAATCTTTCTTGTGCAGCACTTATACTAAAAGTGGAACGACACAGAGAAGATTAGCATGGCCCCTGTACAAGGATGACATGCAAATTTGTGAAGCATTCCATATTAAAAAAAAAATCTTTGTTAATCTGATAGATGAAAAAATATGACCTCATTATTGCTAAAACTTGCATTCCCTTCCTTATTTGTGAGATTAGTATATTTTCCTATCATTAGGGGCCATTTGTGCTTCCTCTGTGAATTGCCTGTTTGTGTCCTTTGGACATTTCTCTTCTGGTCCTTGGGTGTGGGGCGCTGAGTTGATTGGGTTCCTTGTTTCACAGTGTATGAGAATCATCAGTTGGTACAAGACCAATCTCTTGTTTTGGTTTAGCTTTTTTTCTCCTTTATCTTTGATCTTCAGTCTCATCCCACTTAAATATGAATGGATCTGTGAAATATCGAATATCATGTTTATCCATTGGTGGTTTTAGTTCATATAAACAGTATTATGCTATCAATCTCATTTTTGGTCCTTACTGTTCTCTCTGAGCGGTACTTTTTTTTTTTTAAACGGGTGAAAGATCTATATTTTTAGTTAATTTTTTATTATTTACTTGGTCGTGCAGGGTCTTAGTTGCAGCAAGTGGGCTGCTTAGTCTTGGCTCACGGGCTCCTTAGTTGCAGCATGTCAGCTCCTTAGTTGCAGCATGCAGACTCTTTAGCTGTGGCATGCAAACTCTTAGTTGCAGCATGCATGTAGGATCTAGTTCCCTAACAAGGGATCGAGCCTGGGCCCCCTGCATTGGAAGTGAAGAGTGTGCTGCCAGGGATGTCCCTGAATGCTACGTTTTAAGAAGCTATCTGCTAATTCTGACTGTTGCCTAATATTCTGTAGTTTGCCTCCATTACACTTTACTATTCCATTCTCCTGAGCTTGGATGCCAAGATTGCCCCCAACTCCTATTTCCACACAGGACACTGCAGTCAGCGCCCTTGTATATAACTCTTTGTGCATCTGCATAAGAATTTCTGGGGCTTATTTACCAAGGATTGAGAGTACGGGATCTTGAAACAAATGTATATCTCTTTTTAGATTGCTTGAGATAGAAGCTGTACCAGTTTATATGCCTGCGAAAGTGATAAGGGGTTCTGTCAGCCCACATCCTCACCAAACATCAGTATTCACCTTATGAAGTTTTACTTACCTGATGGTTACAAAAGGGTATCTCCCTGAGATACACCATACTGGAAAAGAATATAAAAAAGAATGCATATGTGGGACTTCCCTGGTGGTCTAGTGGTTAAGAATCCACCTTCCAATGCAGGGGATGTGGGTTCGATCTCTGGTGGGAGAACTAAGATTCCATATGCCGCGGAGCAACTAAGCCCACGCGCCACAACTAGAGAGCCCTTGCACTGCAACGAAGATCCTGAGCACCGCAACTAAGACCCAATGCAGCCAAATAAATAAGTAAATATTTTTTAAAAAGAATGTATATATGTGTATAATTGTGTCACTTTGCTGTACAGCAGAAATTAACACAACATTGTAAATCAACTATACTTCAATAAAAAAATTAATTTTAGGGACTTCCCAGGTGGTCCAGTGGTTAAGACTGTGCTCTCAATGCAGGGGGCATGGGTTTGATCCCTGGTTAGGGAACTAGATGCTGCAAGCTGCTCAGCACAGCCCCCTGGCCCCAAATATATAGAGAGAGAACAAAAAAATGTAAAAACTAAATTTTAAAAAATGGTATCTCGTAATTTTAACTGAATTGTGCTGATTACTTCTCTGACTCCATCTTCATTAATTTTTTGCCTTCGGGCCAGTTCTGTGAGCTGCTTGTTTCTTTTTTTTGGTTTGTCTTGTTTTTGTCTTTTTCCTTTTAAAAAGAATTTTATTGAGATATAATTGACATACAGTGAACTGCATATATTTGAGCTGCTTGTTTCTGTTCATGGCCATTTCTCTATTGTGTTTCTTGGCTTTTCTTTATTAACTTACAGGAGTCCTTCATTCACTAGACTGCAACCAGCTGTCTGTCAACATGATCTCCCAGGGCCTTTGTGGAACAGAAATCCTTAATTTTGATGTAGTCAGACCCTTAAATGTTTTGAATGAGGGTCTGCATTTTGGATGTCTTAAGAAGTCCTTTCCCTACTCCAGGTGGGGCATTCTCCTATATTTTATTATATTAGATCATAATTTAGCATCTGTGTTCAGAGTGAAATGCTCTATACTTTTCCTTTTCCTTTTTAAAAATTAATTAATTAATTAACTAATTTATTGACTGCATTGGGTCTTCGTTGCTGCACAGTTTTCTCTAGTTGTGGCGAGCTGGGGCTACTCTTCATTGTGGTGCGGTGGCTTCTTCTATTTCGGAGCACAGGCTCTAGGTGCATGCAGGCTTCCATAGCTGTGGCACACAGGTTCAATAGTTGTGGCTCACAGGCTCTAGAGCGCAGGCTCAGTAGTTGTGGCGCATGGGCTTAGTTGCTCCGTGGCATGTGGGATCTTCCTGGACCAGGACTCTAACCCATGTCCCCTGCATGGGCAGGCAGATTCTTTACCACTGTGCCACCAGGGAAGTCCCTACACTTTTCCTTTTCTGATACTGTCCTTATCTGGCTTGGGAGTCATATGAGGAAGTGGGCAGCCTCTTCTCATTCTCTGTTTTCTGGAAAAACTGGCATGAGATAAGGACTGTCTGTTCCTTGAAAGTCTGGTGGACTCCATTGGGAGTCTTTTGCATCAGAGTCTTAAATTATAATTTGCTTTACTTTTTTTTGTTTGTTTTTGATTTTTTTTTCTGGTTATTGATCTATTGAAGTTTTTGATATTTTTGTACCAATTTTGGCGTTTCACACTTTTCTGAAGTGGCCTTCACTTTAAGTATGTTTTTACTGACATACAGTTATTTGTAATATTCTTTTTTTTTTTATTGGAGTACAGTTGCTTTACACGGTTGTGTCAGTTTCTGTAATATTCTTTGATATTTTGGCATTTTAAACTTCTGTGGGGGCTCAAAGTTCAGATCACGTGGAGCCCAGTGGCCGTGGGAAAGTCTTGGGATTTGTCCTAAGCATGATGGAAAGTGTGAGAGGATATTAGAAGAACATACTTTGCCACATGAAACCGCTGGTCTACTTCAAGATTATAAAGGGATGGAGGGTGGATTCTGGAAGGGGAATTTTGTGATGAGATTGATTTAGAAAGGAAGTCCCAACCCTCCCTTCAGGGACTAGGGCTGGGGGCTGCCTTCTAATCCCGAATCTGGGGAGAAGTGCTTCAAGGAAGCCGCCTGGAGAGCTTGAGATGGGCTCCCTGAGGTCTTGGCAGCCCAGTGGGTCAGGGGTGCAGGAGACTTTCAGAAAGGCCGCGGAGCCGCGGTGGGAACTGGCCAGCACTGTGAGGAAACATGGCACAGAAAGTCACGACTTCATTTGAGGGCAGGGAGACAAGTTTCCTTCGGAATTTTAGACGGACACTGGGAGACAAATTATCTTGCATTATATCCCACGCAACTTGTGTGGTCACAGTAGCCATCACGGTAGAAGATTTTGAAGGGGAGAGGTGATGAGAGCTGATTTAGGGTTTTTTTGTTTTCATTTCTTAAGTTTTTTTTTTTTTGGTGTGCACCATTTTTTTAAAAAGTCTTTATTGAATTTGTTTCAATATTGCTTCTGTTTTGTGGGGTTCTTTGTTTGTTTTGGGCCACTAGGCATGTGGGATCTTAGCTCTCCCAACAGCGATCGAACCTGCACTCCCTGCATTGGAAGGCAAAGTCTTAACCACTGGACCACCAGGGAAGTCTCTGATTTAGGGGGTTGTTTGTTTGTTTGTTTTGAGGCAAGAAATAGCAGCTTTATTCAGAAAGCTGGCAGACTGAGAAGATGGCAGGCTAGTGTCCTCCAAATCCATCTTATCAGGGTCTGGATGCCAGTTTCTTTTATAGAACAGAGAAGGGGAAGAGGTGAGGAAATAAAGTAAAAAGGCTATTAGCTTTGCCTGGCTTGGCCAGCATCAGGGAGGGGATGTGTTAATTTCTTCTTTTCTGCAGCCATTCACAGGTGGGTAGGGTCCCTGATTTAGGTTTTTAAAAGCTCCCTCTGGCTGCTGTGTAGAGATTAGACTGGGAGGCCAGGGTGGGACCAGAGGACTTGGGCCAGAGAGACAGAGAGAGAAAAGAAGAGGAGAGGTCTAGAGACTGAGCCTGGACCTGCCACCATTTATTGGTCAGGGGTGGACAGAGAGACAAGGCCATGGACACCAGACAAGAGAGGCCAGTGGGGAGGAAGTGAACACAGAGAGCGAGGGCTCCCAGCCAAGTGAAGAAAGTGTTTCAAAAAGGAGGGAGTGACCAACTGCGACAAGAGCCACTGAGAGGTCAAGGCAAGGCTGAATGAGTTAACAACTAAATTTGGCCACCTCACTTGTTCCCTAGGCCCATACTCCAAGGACCAGACATAAAAGGCTCATTACAGACTTTGACTGTTGGAATGTGGCAGGGGTTGACCTCAGTACCTGCTTACAGAACCCCATCTGAAACTTTTCCTTTGGGGCTAAAGACTAGAAAAAATTTTCTTTCGCCTAAGGAACAGGTAGGTTCTCTTATCTCTGGGGTGGGGGTGGGGGGTAGTGGGGGGGAGTAGGTAAGTTACTACATCTCCCTTTTTGCTTTTGCTGCCAGAAAGCTCAGAGCCAAATTTGATGTTCAGTTAATAGAGCACTTTATGGGCTTTATTTAATAATAAGCCTGCGTATTTACATTTTTATGTTCTTGCTCTCTTGAGTCTCCATTTCTGTTTTTGTTTTTTGTTTTTTATTTGGTTGTGCTGGGTCTTAGTTGTGGCTCACAACTTCCTTAGTTGCGGCATGCAGGCTCCTCATTTGTGGCTAGTCAATGGCTTATTAAATATGATACTAAAAGCACAAGTAACAAAAGAAAAAATATATATAAATTAGATTTCATCTGGGAATTCCCTGGCAGTCCAGTGGTTAGGACTTGGTGCTTTCACTGCCCTGGGGCCTGAGTTCAATCCTTGGTCGAGGAACTAATATCCTGCAAGTCACGTGGCTTGTCCAAAGAAATAATAAAAAATCTAAAAGATCAATTAAAAAATAGATTTCGTCAAAATTTAAAACTTTCCTGCTTCACAGGGAACTATATTCAATATCTTGTGATAAACTATAATGGGAAAGATATGAAAAAGAATATATATATGTATAACTGAATCACCTTGCTGTACAGCAGAAATTAACAAACACTGTAAATCAACTATACTTCAATAAAATATATTTTAAAAAAACAACAAAAACTTTTGTGCTTCAAAAGGATACCATCGAGAAAGTGAAAAGACAACCTACAAAATGGGAGAAAATATTTGCAAATATCTGGTAAAAGACTTGTACCCAAAATATATAAAGAACTCTTTTACAGTTCAACAATAAAAACCCAAATAACCCAATTTAAAAATGGAAAAAGGATTTGAATTGACATTTCTCCAAAGAATATACATATACAAATAGTCAATAAGCACATGAAAAAAGTGGTCAATATCATTAGCAATCAGAAAAATGCAAAAAACAAAAACAAAAGATGGCAAGTGTCAGTGAAGATTTTGAGAAATCAGCACCCTTGTGTATCACTTGTGGGAATGTAAAATGATACAGCTGCTGTGAAAAGACAGTAGGGTGGTTCCTCAAAAAAAGTAAATTACCGTATTCAGCAATTCCACTTCTGCATGTATACCCCCAAATAATTGAAAGCAGGGACTGGAATAGATATTTGTACATCCATGTTCATAGCAGCATTTTTCACTGTGGTCAAAAGTCGGAAACAACCCAAACGTCCATGGATGGATGAATGGATAAACAAAATATGGTATATACATTCATAGACTATTATTCAACCTTAAAAAGAACTGAAATTCTAACACACGCTACAACACGGATGAACCTTGAAGACTTTATTCTAAGTGAAATAAGCCAGACACATAAGGATAAATATTGCATGATTCCACTTACATAAGATGCCTAGAATAGTCAAGGACATAGAGACAGGAAGTAGAACAATGGTTACCAGGGACTGTGGGAAGTGGGGAATGGGGAGATGGTGTTCAATGAGAATACAGTTTTAGTCTGGAATGATGAAAAAAATTCTGGAGATGGAGAGTGGTGATGGTTGCACAGTATAGCAGTACTTAATGCCACTGAACTGTTCACTTAAAACTGGTTAAAGGGAATTGCCCTGGTGGTCCAGTGGTCAGGACTCTGTGCTTTCACTGCTGTGGGCCTGGGTTCTATCCCTGGCCGGGGAGCTAGGATCCTGCAAGCCTCGCAGCTTGGCCAAATAAATAAATAAATAAATAAACTGGTTACAATGGTAAACTTTACAAGTCTTTTGACACAACAATAAAAAAATGTAAATGCTGTAAACATTTCAATTAAAAGAAAGAGATGATCAGATTGCATTCCAAAAGCAAGATACAATCATATCCTGCCTACAAAAAAACGCACTCTAAATGTAAAAACACAAATTGATTTAAATGTAAAAGGATGGAAAAGGATAAATCATGTAAACACTAACCCACGATCAAAAGGAAAGGTGGCTTTCAGCCAGGTCTCTTGGAAGAGGTGACATTTGAGCTCAGTTTTAAGGGCTGTGTAGGGACTTTCCTGGCAGCACAGTGGTTAAGAATCCACCTGCCAATGCAGGGGACACAGGTTTGAGCCCTGGTCCGGGAAGATCCCACATTCCACAGAGCAACTAAGCCCGTGCGCCACAACTACTGAAGCCCATGTGCCTAGATCCTGTGCTCTGCAACAGGAGAAGCCACCACAATGAGAAGCCCTCGCACCTCAATAAAGAGTAGCCCCTACTCACTGCAACTAGAGAAAGCCCACGTGCAGGAACGAAGACCCAATGCAGCCAATATATAAATTTAAAAAAAAAAAAAAAAAAAAAAGGTTGTGTAGTACTGAGGACTAAGAGGACTGGGAGAGCCCACGTGTGCAAAGGCATCCAGTCAGAACAGGGCGTTGGGGGTGGGCATACAAGCAGTTAATTCTCACACTCGGGGAGGGGGTAAGTTGGATTTGGCAATAGACTCTTTTTTCGGGGAGATGAGTTTTCCTGTCATGAGGGCAATGGCATTCCAACTCACAGAGGCAGGAGCGGCTGCAATATTAAATCTGATTAAATTTGAGTTTACAAAGATGGACCTGGCTCCACAGTGGAGGACTCAGCAGTGGGGACCTGGAGGCAGGGCAGCCAGTGAGGAGTGTGTTGGGATAATTCAGGTGAGAGATGACAATGGCACGGGAGACAGAATAGCATTATTTCCTGAAGGTTTAGGAGGAAGGCACTGCTCCCCACGGTTTAATGACTTCTATTAGTCCAGTCCAGTGGTTCTCAGCCCTGACGGTACATTGGAACCACCTGGGGAGACTTTAAAACAAACCAGGCCAGGGCCTCCCATCTAGTTAGATCACAGTCTCTGGAGATGGACCCTGGGCGTCAGTCACCTTCCATGCTCCCCAGTAATTCCAATACACTGTCAGAAGTGAGACCCCTGCTCTCATTGAAGGTCAGGTACATGGGGGCCAGGAACTGGGTTTGTTCACAGCCTAAGGCCAGCACTTGGAACAGCCTGGCACGAAGTAGGTGGTCAACATATCTCTATAAATATCTCTGTAAACAACCCGATTAGGATGCCCATTTTATAATAAGGAAACTGAGGCCCAGGCCCAGATACATTATCTACTCAAAGCCACAAAGCTGGTAAGGGGTGGTGCTAGAACCAAAATACCCACAAGGAGTATCAGCCCACAGCCCAGACTCTTTGGTTGCTGGGGGGGGGGGGGGGGGGGGCGGGGGGGCGGAGCTCTACTCCTTGGAGGATAATAGGGAGGTGGATCCCCAGGGGGAAGATGGGACCAGGTAAGTGATGAAGTGGGGCCTTTGGAGGAGGAATGGAGGCCCCCGCCCCTCCCTCATCCTCAGCCCCCCACCCTGAAACTGATTGGCTTCCCTGTGACTTCAGATGTGACTCCAGATAGAGGTGGTGGGCGGGGATGGGGAACCCACAGGCAGAAACAAAACTCAGAGAATTTAGGGGAAGGGGAAAGTGAAACCAACCCCGGGCACAGGGCAGGGGTGAGAGAGAATTGGTGGCTGGAAACAAGGGCAGCACCCCCGCCCCTCACGGGAACTAGGAACGGGGTGGGTGGGGGGGACTCAAATGGCCAGGGTCCCCACACACCTACTTGGCCCACCCCAACTTCCACACACTGGCCTCCTTCGAGTTCCCAGGACAGCGGACACACTGCTGCCTTGTCCCTCTCCCCTCTCCCCGCTTGCTTTTCCTTCATAGCACTTACACCCTCCCACCCCTCAGCACCCCGCCCCCCCCACAATTGGCTGTTTCGTCATTTGTGCATCAGAGCAAGTTGTCCTTTTTCTTTTCCAGAGCCCAGAGCAGCACCACCAGGCAGAGTAGGTGCTCAGACATTGTTTGTTGAGTCAGTGAAGGAAGGAAACACCTATGACCCCAAGATTACTGCAGGGCCACTATTTTCGTGTCCTTATAGGACACTGTTAGGGGGAGCAATTGGTCTGGCCCATTCTGAAGACGACAATTGACAATATTTTTTGGTTTTGCTTTAAACGTGGGGTGCCTAGACTTAGCTGTCTGTCTCCTTGGTTTGAGCATTTCAGGCATCACCAGGGTCCTGAAAAGCCTCCCTTTAAAATGGATTTTCCTCCAGGAGTTCCCTAGTGGTGCAGCGGTTAGGACTCCGAACTTCTACTGCATGGGCTACAGGTTTGATCCCTGGTCGGGGAACTAAGATCCCGCAAGCCAAGAGGTGCGGCCAAAATAAATAAATTAAATTAAACGGACTTTCCCCTTTAGCCATCCCCAATCCCACTCCTGCTCCCCTTAGCACCCCACTCTTGTGTGTCTAATGCACGTCCCTCCAATCTGCTTTCCAGGCGTTAATTTCCATACATGTCAGTTACAGGCATATTTATTGAGTGCTTCCTGTGCGCTAGGCACTGTGCTAAGCACTTTACGTGTCATGTCACATTTAATCACCATGCATCCCTCAAGGAGGCGCTGTTATTGTCCTCACTTTACAGATGAGGAAACTGAAGCACAGAGAGCTTAAGTCACAGACCCAAGGTCACAGCGCAAGTGGCAGAAATATACAGCATTGTTGCCCTTGTCTGTGTTTTGACTTTTCATAAACGCTGCTGTGCTGTAGATCTTGTTCTGCATGTTTCTGTTTTTCTGAAAAACAGAAAGCATTAAAGCTTTGTCCACATTGGTACCTGCCATGCAGCACCCCACTGACAGACAACTTGGCAGCCTCTGACTCTTCACCACCTCTAACCATGCCTAGCACATCTCGTTTTCTTTGTGAGAGGTTTTAGCAAGTGGAACGGCTGGAGGTCACTCAGCTGCCAAACTGCCCTTTCAAACATGTCCACTAGTGTACACTCCATCCAGCAGCACCAGACTTCCGGTACCCACCTTCCCACCGGCCATCAGCTTTATCTTTCTTTTTTTCTTTTTCTTTTTCTTTCTTTCTTTCTTTTTTCTTTTTGGTGCTTGCAGGATCTTAGTTCCCCAACCAGGGATTGGCCCCGGCACTGAAAGCGTGGAGTCCTAACGACTGGACCGCCAGGGAATTCCCTTATCTAACTTTCTATTCTTGCCAATCTGATGTGAGATCTTGTGTTTTCCTCTGTAGTCTTCTGATTACTGGGGTGGGTGCAGAAATCCTAACCCTTATTCCATTTCTAAAAATGACATTTGAACCCTTATAAAGCACACAAAATAGGAAGGACATGATTTCAGAATAAAGATAGCTCACTCTGGTGATGGGAGGTGAGTGTCACCCAGGTCCTACCCCACTCACTCCCCAGCTGCAAGGAGCCCCCTGAGAGAGTCCAGAGCCACCTGACACTCTCACCAAACACTCTGCCCAAGGAGAGAAGGGACCAGGTCCCCAGTGGAGCACCTGGGTCACAGATGCAATTCCCCTGCTGCAGTGCCTATAGCCTAGAAGAGAGGGAACTTGGTCCCATCCATGTCCTGGAGACAAGCTTACCACACCCCAGAATGGATGGGGGGAACTCAGGTTGGGGGAAGTTATGAACTCTACCTCCCCACACTCTGGACCCGTACATAGGCCTGTGTACAAGCCCCTGTCCGTCTCTGTGCCAATGAGCAAACTCAGGCCACTCATCTCACTTCCTGAGCTCAGTCTCCTCCTCTGTAACATGGGAGGTGATGAGGACACCTCTCCAAGAGAGTGGACTCAGATGCAACAAGCGCAGGGCCATGAGCTGCTGCAACACATTCAGTCTCCCGGCAACCCTGAGGGGCGGTATCGATAGCCCCATTTGATGGACAGGAAAGGCGAAGGCTGGAGAGGTGAAGAGGTGAAGTCACACAGGTCACATAGCGCTGCAGATCAGTCCTCCAGGCCAGTGGATGGTGGGTGAGGTCACTCCCACCCCTTATCTCTGCCTCCCCCTCACCTCCTCCTCCAGCCCCAGGGGCCTCCTGGTCCAGCAGCTGCAGAGCCAGCGGCAGGTGTGGGGGAGGAGCCCACATCACTACTTTCTCTCCCTCTGCGAAGCTTCTGGGACCCTGAGGGGCTGCCAATGCCAGAAGGACAGCCCTCGGCCAAGGCGGGCCGAGTGCAGGGCTGGTGACTCCTGAGTTGGGCCCCTGGGTGGTGGATGAGGAAGTGGGAGCTGGGGGAGACCACAGGGAAAGCTGATGGGATCAAATCTCAATCCTGGCCTTTGCCCTCACTGCCCCCTGCCCTCTCCCCACAGACAGCCTATGGCCTGCACACTCCTTGCTTAAAGGATTTTCTACTGAAATCTCACCTCATCAGAGTCTCCCCTGAACACTGCATAGAATGGCTGGGCCCACCCGTCCTGCCCCGGACACTCCATTCCTTTATTATGCTATTTTCTTTTTCCTGGCTGTGTTGGGTCTTCCTTGCTGGGTGGGCTTTCCCTAGTTGTGGTGAGTGGGGGCTACTCTTCGTTGCGGTGTGCAGGCTTCTCATTGCGGTGGCTTCTCCTATTGTGGAGCACAGGCTCGAGGCGCGTGAGCTTCAGTAGCTGTGGCGCATGGGCTTAGTTGCTCCGAGGCATGTGGAATCTTCCCAGACCAGGGCTCAAACCTGTGTCCCCTGCATTGGCAAGCAGAGTCCCAACCACTGCACCCCCAGGGAAGTCCTTGTACGTGTCTTTTGGTGGCCGTTTGCCTAGGAGTGGCATCGCCGTGTCACACGGAAGTGTATGTTGATAGATTCGATGAGAATCTCCCAAACCGTTTTCTAAGGTGATTGCGCCCACTGCCTTTCCCCCCAGCAGTATGAGTTCTGGTGTCGCCACTTCCACCCTAGCATTGGTGATATCACATTATTTATTTATTTATTTATTTATCTATTAAATAACGGAGTTATTTATTTATTTACTTTTGGCCAGTTGCACAGCTTGCTCCCTAACCAGGGATTGAACTGGGACCCTCGGCAGTGAGAATGTGGAATCCTAACCACTGGACCACCAGGGAATTCCCGGACTTTTTAGTTTCTCACTCCTGGTGGGTGACAGTGGCACCTCATTTCCCTGCTGGGCGATGACCTTGGGTGCTCAATAATCGTTTGCTGAATGAATCCTTAAATGGGCTATGGAGGGCTTCCTAGGTGGCACAGTGGTTAAGAATCCACCTGCCAATGCAGGGCACACAGGTTCGATCCCTGCTCCAGGAAGATCCCACATGCCGCGGAGCAACTAAGCCCATGTGCCACAACTATTGAGCCTGCACTTTAGAGCCCGTGAGCCACAACTATTGAGCCCATGTGCTGCAACTACTGAAGCCCATGTGCCTAGAGCCTGTGCTCTGCAACAAGAGAAGCCACGGCAATGAGGAGCCCGCACACCACAACGAAGAGCAGCCCCCACTCACTGCAACTAAAAAGAAAGCCCGCGCACAGCAAAAAAGACCCAACACAGCCAATAAAATAAATAAATAAATAAATTTATAAATGGGCTATGGAGGGGGCTCTCCACTGGGCAGGGAGAGGTGGGCACGTACTCTCCAGCTGAGGGTCACAGTCCCTGGCTGCCATGCTGGCCTCAGAAGTGGCTCCCCCTTCCACACACTGGTCAGACTTCCACCCTGGTGCACAGCTGATCTGGGCTGAGCCATTCTTTACTCTCCATCCATTGGGAGAATGGCAACTGGTTCCCAGGAAGAGCTCTGCAGGTGTGGTTACTGACAGGCTGTCCCCTCCCGACACCCAGTGGTACCCAGAGGGCTGGGAAGAGCCATCGTTCTCCACTCCCACGAGGGACCCAGAGGCCAGGCCCAGCCTGGAAAACTGTCTCCCTGGGCCCCCTGCCTTCTAACTCAGGAGACTGCCCTCCTAACACTTGTCAAAGGCTGGAACAGGCCCTTCCCAATGGCCTGTGAGGTCCTGTGGCAGAAACTGGCTGGTCACCCAGGTTGGCTAGACCACTTTTTCCCAGCCTCCCTCGGGTGAGAGCCTGTGACAGGTCCATTGGGGAGGTAAACAGAGGTAATGGGGCCACTTCCAGTCCTGACCCAGGAAAACCTCCGTGGGCTCTGAGACTTCCCCTTCCACGGTGACTTTAAGAGCCATGAGTTGAGGATGGTGGGGCCACAAGATGGAAGGAGCCTGGGCCCGGAAGTCCCTCTTGGAGAAGCACCACCGACTGGTCAGATAAACCCTGTTATGAACGTTATGTGGGCAAGAAATAAATTTCTGTTGTATTTGATCCTATACATTTTGAATTTGTTACATTAGCCTTTTACCCTAATAGGTATAACTAGTACATATAGTTTAGTATGTATAACTAACGTAGGTAATAACTAGGCCCCATTTTATGGATGAGAGAACTGAGACAGAGAGGCTGAAAACTTGTTCAAGGTTAATAAGTGGAGAAGCCAGGATCTGAATCTGGGACTTACAAGGTTCCACTCACAAGCACTCTGCCAGGCTCAGCCAGTGGGCTGAGAATGCAGAGGCCCAGGCCAGCAGCTGCTGGGCGCCTTGCTCACCTGCACTTCCGGGATGAAGGGAGGCTGCTCCCTGCACCCTGGCCTCCTCACCTTCCCCAACCATCACCCAACTTCTCAGAGCAAAATCTCACCTTTTTTTAAAATTAATTTTTATTGGAGTATAGTTGCTTTACAATGTTGTGTTAGTTTCTGCTGTACAGCAAAGTGAATCAGTTATACATATACACATGTCCCCAGTTTTTTAGATTTCCTTCCCATTTAGGTTACCACAGAGCACTGAGTAGAGTTCCCTGGGTTACTACAGCAGGTTCTCATTGGTTATCTGTTTAATATATAGCAGTGTATATATGTCAACCCCAGTCTCCAAGTTCATCCCACCCACCCTCCCCCCTTGGTATCCATAAGTTTGTTTTCTACACCTGTGTTTCTATTTCTTATTTGCAAATAAGTTCATGTGCACCATATTTCTAGAGAGAATCTCACCTTTTGGACAGATCTCAGCAAAGGGCTCCCAGGGTCTTTTACTCTCCTACCCCACCTCCTCCCAAGGCTCAACAGGCCTTTGGCTCGATGGACCCCAGATGCCCACCCTCCCTGGGACTGTGCCCAACTTGCTGCTGGAGAAAACCCCTCACTCCCTCTCCAGGGCCTAGGGGAAGCACCTGTCATTCACAGTTCTTGCCAGCCAGAGCTCTCTCAGTTACAAGTGACAGAAACCCAGCTGGCTTTGAAGGGGAAACATTTTTTTATTGGCTCACGTGACTAGGATGTCCAAAGTATACAGGCATCAGGGTCCAGGTGTTCAGATGTCATCAGAGATCAGTGCCTCTGAGCCTCCTGGCGCGGCTGTGCCAGCTTTGTGCTCAGTTAGGATCACCTCTTGGGATAGGAAGCAGCTTCCAGAAGCCACCAGCCTCCATTCTGCCAGGCTTGCTACCCCAGTGTGTCCACCGCCATCCTCACCTGGACTCCTGAGAGAGCTCCCGGCTGCCACCAGTGCCGGGGGAAGCCAGTGATCTGGTCAAAACCCTTCCCAAGGGTCCCACCTAAAATCCCAGGGCTCAGGTGTGTTGCCCACTAGGGTCTCAACCCCACCTACATACTCACGGTGTCCAGAGCCTGTTTGATTGGCCAGGCTGGTGGTTCTCCCACCTCAACCCCACAGAGTGCGGTCAGCGCACACACCACAGGCTGAGCGGAGATGGTTCCCCAAAATAAAGCAGGGGCTTTCTTGTCTCATACCCAGAACGGGAGCAGATGACAAGCAGACAGGGCCCATGTGCCCCCAGGCTCCAGCTGCTCTGGGTCCGTCCAGGCCTGCCACCCTGCCTCCTACTTCACCGAGAAGTTACACGCCATCAGATAAACACTGAATACCTCAATCCGCCACCAAAACCCACTCACTCCTTTTCCCTCTTAGGCTGGGGTTGGCCTCAGGCAACCCCACCTCACTCCATCAGTGCCCCCTCCCATCCCTTCAGCCCCCTTGGCTCGCATTTCTGCCATCTTAAAAAACAAACCCAAAATCCGTTCCTCCGTCCTCCCTCTGAGCTACTGCCCTCTCCCATCTCCACTCCAGGGTTCCGAGTGTCGCTTCCACTCACCTCTGAGTTTCTCACCTCCCTGCCTCGTCAACAACCACCAAGCCACCGAGGCATTCGACAGCTGAGCTCTCCCACCTCCCAGATACCCCTGGGTGGGCACCACAGTGGCTCCTGGGGGGCCCTCGGGCTGGCTGCTCTTCAGTCTCCTTTGGTGGTCCGCCCCAGCCCTTCCCTCTCTCCCCAACTCTCAAGATCCACACACCTATGTTTAGCCCCCTACATCCAAGTGCTCACTCCACACCTCTCCTCAGTGGCCTCACAGGCACCCCAACCTCGTCACAGCCAAACCTGAGATCTTCCTAATCCTATTCTCCTTATGTCCCCACACCCTCACCCACAGAGACCTGAGAGTCCTTGAGGATCCTCCCTCTCAGCCCTACACGCAGTCGGTGGTCAGTGCTCAAGTCTACGGCCAACCCACACCTCCCGCCCGCCTCACCAAGCCACTGCTCCCTGAAGACACACATCTGCTTTGTGCCGGTAGCTCTAGGGTCTGCTCAGGGTCACTGCCTACTCACAAGCCGGCCTTTGAGGCCCCCCACAACCCCACCTACCTCTGCTCCCACTGCCCACCCCCTACACGCTCTTCAGGACGACTGGCCCTAGCTCTAGTTTTCAAGACTTGTTCCTGTTACTTGTCCCATCTGTCCCTCTGCAGCAGCCCAGAGTGAGCAGAGTGGTCTCCATCAGAGAGACAGGCAGAGGCCACTCAGAGAAGGGTGGGAACCTGCCCAGGGTCACACAGCATAATGAGACAGGCTGTCTCCCAGCAGCACTGGCACCAGCTGGCTCAGGCCCTCCACCACTCTGACCCGCCTTCCTTCCATCAGCACCCCTAGTCCTGCCCTGGCAGAACTGTGGCCTCCAGCATCTCCCTTCAGTCAGCTGCTGCCCAGCCCACCATGGCTCCTGGTCCGTGCTCCGTGTGGGGAAGGAGGTGGATGGATGGGAAGGCCACAAAGCCCTAAACAAAAACGGAAACAGACACTGGTGTTCCCTTTTATTACTATTTTATTAATAAATTTAAGAACAGTTCTAACTTTTCTCTTCCCCCCAGAGCAACTAAAACCAACTAAAAGGGGGTGGGGCCTGGGGGGCAGAGGGCGCTAGGAGTCATAATCCTCTTCATCCTCTGCGTCAGGTGCTGAGGGGCCGGGGGGTGCGGGAGGCAGAGGCAGAGTCGAGGTGAAGGGCATGAAGGGTGTCGGGGGGCTGCCGGGCAGAAAGCAGGAAAGAAAGATCAGGCCACTCTCTGGTGCCCATTCGTGCCCATTCAGCCCCACCCAGTTTTCCACACAGGCAGCCCTGGAGCCCACCACCCTCTGTACCAGCAGGGAGCCAAGCCCAGAGAAGGGAAGGACCTAGGGCAGGTCCCAGAGCCCTGCCCAGGGGGAGGGGACCTTCCGAGAGCACCGTATCCAGCCTTTAAGTCCTCCTCAGTTCCTCCCCTCCTATCCCCCAAATCTGCCACAACCAACAGAACCAAGTGGCCAGGGAGGCCCGGAGGGACAAGTCAGCCTTGGGGTTGGCTGGCCCTCTCTTGGTGCCACTGAATTTTACCTCTGAAAGTGGGCAGGGGGGTGGCTGGCCTGGGGTGGGGCCTGTGGTGTCTCCTCTTCCCCGTCAGTATCTGTATCCTCAGACTCATCCTGGGAACAAGGCAGGAATTAGAAATGACCAGAAAGGCATGGCCCCACCACTGGGAAACAGGGACAGGAGGTTGACCTCCGTAGCTCCAACTTATAAACAAAGAAACCAAAACAAAAAAGGTCACAGGTGAGGATGGGACCAGGCCTCCAGTCAGCTGGGCTTGGCCTGATGCAAGACTGCCCTGTCCGCCCTGCAGAGCAGGACAGAGGGCTGGGGCCTCACTCACCTCCTGCTCTGAGTCCGTCCCGGACAGCTTCTTGTCCTTGCCCTTGCTTCCCATCCCACCATTCTTCCGGTTGCTGCTGCCTGGCTTCCGGCCCCTTCAGGAAGGTATAGTGTATCTGCCCAGAGGTCTCTCCCCTCCATCGCCACCCCCCAAGCCACAACCAACCCTAGGGGCCTTGGCATCCCCCGCCTGGACACTGGGCCCTGGCTCCCCACCTGCGGGGACCCTTGTCCCCATCCATGTGGTTGTCTTCCCCGTCCCCCTGCATGTCAGGCACTGATGCCACCAGGTCCTTCAAGAAGTCAAACTGCTGCTCCAGCTCAATGCACTGCTTCCTGGAAGAGATGGGGCGGGGATGGCACTCAGGTGGGGCACAGCCATCTGGGCCCTCAGCAAGGGGTTCTCTGAATGTCAGCGGAATGGAGCCTGGAAAATTTCAATCCCAACCATCCCCACGCCCACCTTTGCTAGAACACCCAACCCCTCCTCCCAAGTTCAAACCCACTCGTCTCGGAGGCCTTGCTTATCTCCCAGCAGCCTCCCACCTGCCGCACTATCAGGGCACTGCCTCCCCTAAGCCCTAAGCGTGTGAACGGCTGAGGGAGGACCCCCACCGGGCCGTCCCAGATCAGAGCCACTCACAGGTGGGATGTGGTCATGGTCTTGGCGTTTCGGGACTGGGTCACTTGGCAGGCCTTCTTCAACAGGGACTCCAAGAAAAGCTCGAGCGCCCGAGCTGAGGGGGGTCAAGGAGGACGCGGGGTGGTGTCCCAGCCCACACAAAGCGACCCCGAGCAGCCGGCCTCCCCCACCTCCCTCAGCCCGACCAGCCCCCGACAGGATACAGATGATGACAGGCACAGCCGCCGCCACCTTCCCAATCTCTTCATCCGTCTGCATGATCTTCTTGATCCGTGCCTGGGGAGGGGGCAGAGAGCTCGGACCCCGTCGCCTCCGTCCCAGAAAGGGTGCTTAAGTGGGGGAGAGAGAGGGAGCATCCCGGGAGAAAGGGGGCGGGGGGCACCGACGCTGAGAGGGCACGGAAGGGGGCGGGGCGTCCGGGCCCCAGAACAACGCGATGCGCCCGCCTCCCTAGCCGGGCCTGGGCCGGAGCCCCCCGAGAGCCCAGCCCGCTCCTCCGGGGCCCGGCCACGTGCTCACCGGCGGGAACCGCGCGTTGTACTTCTTCTTCTTGCTCGGCATCTCGGGGCCTCTCTCGCCGCGCCGGGCCCAGCGCCGCCGCCCGCAGCCTCCGGGCCCCCGGGCCTGCTCGTCGCCCGCCTGCCGCGGTTCCCCCGGGTCCTGGTGCCGCCGTCTCCGCCCCCGCCGCTCCCCACAGGGTCCTAGCGCCGCCGGTCAGGACTCCGCCCCCAGGGACGGAGCGCCCTCCCCTTAGAGCCTCCCGGGCGGTGCGCGTTGGGCCAGGACAAGACCGCCACTCCCGCCCGCCCCCAAGGCCAGAAAAGCGAACGTTAGCTCCGCCCCCCGCAGGCCCGCCCCTCCCCGCGTTCCCCCGACGGCCCCGCCCCGGGGTCAGCACCGCCTCCGACGGCCCCGCCCCTTTCCCGGCCCCGCCCTGTGCTGAGCTTGTCTATAAAGTTGTTGTTGAGGCGGCGGGGCACTAAGATGGCGGCGGCGGCGGCGGCAGCCGTGGCGGGGGCGGGGCGCGGCGGCGGCGGCGCAGAGCCCCGGCAGGAGCGGAGCCGGGCCCGGGGCTGGGCCGGCGCAGAGCGCAGCGAAGGCCGGAGGTGACGCCGGGGCGGCGGGAGGAGGCAGGGCAGGGCAGGGCGGGGCGGGACGGGGGGCGCTGC
This sequence comes from Hippopotamus amphibius kiboko, assembly GCF_030028045.1. Classification (NCBI taxonomy): domain Eukaryota; kingdom Metazoa; phylum Chordata; class Mammalia; order Artiodactyla; family Hippopotamidae; genus Hippopotamus; species Hippopotamus amphibius. The sequence continues at coordinate 126,529,725 of NC_080188.1, read as the reverse complement.
TCGGGCCGTGGGCGCTCATGGCGGCGGGCGCGGCGGGGCGGGAGGCTGGCCCTCCCGAGCAGGCCCTATCAAGCCCGGGTTCGAGTCCGGGCACCGCCCCGTTGGCCTCGGATCGGTCGCTGCCGTCTCTGGCTTCAACGTCCTCGTCTTTTAATGGGCTGGATAACGCCCGCCCGGAGGCCTGGCCCCATGGGGCCTGCCGCGATGCTGCGCGAACGTGTGCTTTGCCTCCCTCCCTTAAATCCCCGCGCCCGGGAGGGCTGCCAACCTGTGGCAGGGCCGGAAGGTGTAGCCAGGCCGGCGGCTCCCACACCTGAATTCACATTTCGGCCCTGTCACTCACTGCAGGTGTGACCTTGGGTAAGTCCCGTCTCTCCGAGCTTCAGTTTCCTCGTCTGTAGGTCAAGGAGAGAAGTAATAACATTAGCAACATTGATACAGCCCTCGTTCCATCTCAGGTATTTAATTCTCTGCAGCTGTTTGAGACAGGAACAGTTGTTATCCGTTGTAAAGATGAGGCGACTGAGGCACAGCGACGTGAAGTTTTGCCCAAGGCCACACAGTTAATTGAGTGCCTGGCACCCGCTAGGGCCCAGCGAGTTGGGTCTGTCTTAGACCTGCCATAACTCAGTTCCCTTATGGCAGGATGGAACCAGGTGAGGAGCTGGAGGACGAGGATTCTCCGGGTGGTCGTGAAGATGGCTTCACTGCTGAGCACCTGGCTGCAGAGGCCATGGCGGCTGACATGGACCCCTGGCTGGTGTTTGATGCCCGCATCACACCTGCCGCGGAGCTGGATGCCTGGTTGGCCAAGTACCCACCATCCCAAGTTACCCGCTACGGGGACCCTGGCTCGCCCAACTCTGAGCCCGTGGGCTGGATTGCAGCATACGGGCAGGGCTACGTCCCCAATTCGGGGGATGTGCAGGGCCTGCAGGCAGCCTGGGAGGCTCTGCAGACCAGCGGGCGGCCCATCACGCCAGGTACCCTGCGCCAGCTGGCCATCACCCACCAGGTGCTCTCGGGCAAATGGCTGATACACCTGGCACCTGGGTTCAAGCTGGACCACGCCTGGGCTGGCATTGCTCGGGCCGTGGTCGAGGGCCGGCTTCAGGTGGCCAAGGTGAGCCCACGGGCCAAGGAGGGTGGGCGGCAGGTCATCTGTGTTTATACAGACGACTTCACGGACCGCTTGGGTGTACTGGAGGCAGATGCAGCCATCCGTGCAGCAGGTGTTAAGTGTCTGCTCACCTACAAGCCTGACGTCTATACCTACCTGGGCATCTACCGGGCCAACCGCTGGCACCTCTGCCCCACTCTGTATGAGAGCCGTTTCCAGTTGGGGGGCAGTGCCCGTGGCTCCCGTGTGCTGGACCGTGCCAACAATGTGGAACTGACCTAGTAGGGCCAGGTGGGGAGACCACCCTCTGCCCCTCCTGCTAGGGATGGATCCTCCCGTCTGTCTTCCCCCTCCTTGTCCCAAGGAGGCTAAGCATCCCCAGCTCTGAGGACTAGGCCACTCAGGAACTGCCTGCATCTTCGAACCCTGTGAACTTCTGTCGTGCATTCAGGGCTGACTCAAGTCCCCACTGGCTGGAGGCTCTGGCTCCCTGAGGGCCGGACCCTCAGCCTCTCTCTTCGCTGCTGCTCCCCTTGGTCATCCAGGACCACGGGCTGGGTGCAGACACCAGCAGAAGAGCCTTCCTTGGCCACCCTCATCCCTGGCTGTACCTCCCCCTCCTCCTGCATTCTCTCCTCCCCATCTCTTCCTCCCTGACAAGAGAGAAAACCTAGTGCTTCCATTCCCTCTCCTTGGGGCCTTCAGAGTCCAGGGGGCAGAGGCCCTGCAGGCCTGAGCATGCCATTTTGTTGGGGGCGGCTGGATGGTTGTCCCTACTCAGCCCCTGGCAGAGAGAGGGGATGCCGGGGCCATGGACACAGGGCCTGCCCCTCCCTGCCATCTCATAGCCCGCAACCCCATCCTCCTTTCTTTGGCTACCTTGTCACTTGCCTGTTCCTGGCATTTCAATAAAACCCAGCTTGGGTCTGTGTCTTGAGTGTTTTTTAAAATGCTGTGTTGTGGTTACCTGCTTTGGTTACTGGGGAGAGGCAGGGCCAAAAGAGACTGCCCCTCTGCCCTGGCTGTCCACCACCACCACCACCCACCCCCCACCACCACCCCCCCGCCCAAACACACACAACTGTGCCCAGTAGTAAGATATGCCTCACAGCCAAGGCTGGGAACCTCTCTGAGAGCCTCTGCAAAGCCAGCTCTGTGTGCCCTCCATCCCAAGAATCAGAATCAGTTTCTCAGTGATTTCCCATTAATTCAAGGACTTGGCCTAGCAGAGTCTGAGTGGCTATTACTGGCCCACAGGATGTATTTGTGCCCATTAGAAAAGGTACCTCCTTGGTCCTGGCAGTTCTAGGCCAGGGCACATGGTCTGGTGAGCAGAGAATGGGTTGGGTTTCAGCTACCCAGGCTGGATATCTTTGTGCAGTGAACAACCTGCACAACCTTAAGGAGCCTTGGAAGTCCTCCCATTTATACTCACCTCTCTCACCACCCTGACCATCACAGAGGCCGCTGGACTGTTTGCAAAGCACTTCCATATGGATTAATTCTCAACAGAAGATGATTTTGGCCCAATTTATGGTCAAGAAAATCGAGGCCAAGAGGGGAGAGAGTTCCCTCAGGGTCATGCAGTGAGCTGGGCAGAGTTAAGGCTTGCACCCCAGTCCTCCTTAGGCTGACTGGGGTCCCCGCCTCACCTACAGTCAGCTCTTTGCAACCCAGCAGGCACATTCACTCAACACGATCTCCCTGGGCCACACGGCTCAGCTGAGGCTTCTGGGAGCTGGCTCAATACCTCCCGGCCCTGGCCCTGGCCCTGGCCTTGGTTGGAGGCCAGAGTGTCTGGCAGGGAGCCCCTTTGGGACACTGCTCTCGTGCAGTGCCGCAGCTGACTCAGCCTCCAGCAGCCTCATCAAATTGGAATTTGGAGCAGGGGAGCGGAGATGCCACCAGGCTGACTGGGTGGAAGTAGGTGAGTCATAAGATGCTGGCTCGGCCCTCTCCCCGGCCTCCTCCGCACCTAGAGCTGAGTCCCCCTCAGCCCAGCCCTGGGAAGTCCCCAGGGTTGGGTGGTCTCCAGGTTGGAGCCTGGGGCCCCTCAGACTGTCAGTGCCTTGCACGTGCCCAAATTGGACCAAGGCTTGGGGGGGTCCTGGCCAGGCCCTCGTGGGTCCCACAAAGATGCCCCAGTGGTGTCAACACCACCTGGTTCTTCCATAAGTATTTCACACACTTATCCCCTGTCTTCCATCCTCACGGCCCTGCTTTAGCCCCTTCCTCACCCTCTCACCCAAACAATTGCAACTTGTCCCCTCTGCCCCATTCCCCTTTCCCTCCCCCCACTGCCAGGTGTCCTGCAGAGCAGCCTGTGTCTGTCTGCTACCCAAAGCCCTTCTGTGGCTCCCCACAGCCTGCAACGTACAGTCCACTCTCCTGAGCCAGTTATGGCCTAGCCCGCCCCCACCCCCCACCCCAGCTGCCCCAACATCCCTCAGGAGCCCCTTTCTGCCCACGCTCACCCTGCTGGAGCCAACTGGCTCTCCTGTCACCCCCTGGCATGCAGCCCTGGGCCTCAGGCTCTTCCTTCTGCTTGAACACCTGCCTTGCAGCAAGGATGGAGCAGTTACTTATGTAACCATTGGATTAATATCTATCTCCCGCTGGACCCTAAGCCACTGTGCCTCAGTGAAGGCAGGAACAGACTGTGTGCTCAGTGAAGGCAGGAACAATGCCTGAATTTCAGCCCTGTCCCCAGAGGACCTAGCACAGTGTGTGGCCAGAGCAACCTATTCATAAATTATTGAATGAACGAATGAATGATTTAGTGACTCGAGTCCATCCCCTGCTGGTCCCTCCAGCCTCATCTCCTCCACTCCCTGCTTCATTATTCCTTGTTCCAGAACCATGAGCTGCCTGTGGTTTTCTTGTACACACGCTGGCCTTCCTCACTTTCGAGCCTGTTCTCATGCGGGTATGCCTGACCCTCACCCGCTTCCGTGGATGACTCCAGGTCTCCGAGGTACCTGCTCTGGTGGCATCCTCTCAGATGTTTCCCCTCCTCCATCCATCCTCACCCCAGGCTCCCACAAGCACACACCCACCTTCATCTGTGCATCTGAGGCCCCTCAAGGACAGTGGCTGCGCTTTATCCCTGGGTGTCCTCAGCATAGGACCTGGCCTAGTGTAAGTGCCGAGTAAACAGGATTGAATACATGAGTGACTGAATGCAAGTCACCCTCCATCTCTGGGCCTCAGTTTCCTCATTCTGTTCATAACAAGAGCCAGGCACCGTGCTAAATGCATACCTATGTTATCTAAGCTTTACCCAGCTCTATTATTATTGCCATTTTGCAGAAGAGGAAACTGAGGCCCAGAGAGGTTCAGTAATTGGTTCAAGGTTACAAAGTTCAATATTTGAATCCAGGTCATCCAGCTCCAGAGGGTCCAATGCATTGTTGAGCCCCCACTGTATGAAAGTGCTGTGGGGAGGAGGCTGCAAAGATAGGTAAGCTCCAGCAAGGACTTAAGATCTGATTTGTGAAACACACGGGTACAGTCCTCAGAACCACCTGAGAGAGAGGCTGGGCCAAGACTAAGATTCCCATTTTACTGACGGAGAAACTGAGGCCCAGAGAGTATAGTGACCAAGCCTACTGAGCAGGGAGGTTCTCTCGGGCCTAGAGTGGGGACTGCTCCCCTGCCAGGTCAAGGGCTCCCCAAGAGCCACCCACTCGGGCTGCCAGTGGATTGTCCTGTTTGGCTGGCCTGTTCCCACACGGGAGTCAGGAAGCAGCCCAGACCCGGAGAAGGCTAGGCTGGGTAAATTTGGACGAACCTCTGTGCTCTACTCCCTTTTATAAAACCACAGAAGGATGACTGAGCCAGGAAAAGGAGGACACCCCCACTCCACCTACTCCCACTCCCACGCACCGCGAATCCCCAGCCCCCAGAGAGGAGGCTCCCGAGGGGCTGCCCCGTGAGTGGGGAGAATCTCTATCCGACCCCTGATTCCAGCTGGGGCTAGGGGCTGAACTGAGGAGGACAGGAAACAGCTGAGTCGAGAGAAAGCTTCAGCCAGAGCTTTGGCAAGGTTTTGGGGATTTTCCCAGCAGGGCAACTGTGCCCCACTCCCGCCCACTGGGAGGGGCCCTGGCAGGGACCAGGCTTGGGGCACAGCTGATTCATCTGAGGAGGGAAACTCCCCATTTCTCTGACGCGCATCCCCCAGGCGCTGAAGGGTAACCTGAGGGCACCTAGCCCAGAAACCCACCAAACCCACCTTTCCTTGATTACCGGCTTCCCAGCAGGGCTTCAGAACCCCCCAGGCTGGACAGAGGAACAGAGCTGGGCAGGGTGGCAGGGCATCAGGGCAGCTTCCTAGGGAATAACAACAGGCACTGAGACAAAAGCAACGGCTGGACAAGGGGCACCTCAGGCATTTCCGCCTCACCCATTTTTCAGATGAGAAAACTGAGGCTCAAATGGCAAGAACAAACGTGCATGCAGACCTGCTCTGCTCCAGGCATTACTCTAAGCAGTTTGTACGCATTCGCTCCTTTTGGTCCTCACAGCCCTCATTTTCCTGAGGAGTAAACTGAGCAGAAAGAGGTTAAGTAACTTGGCCACGGTCAAGGCTGGAAACGCTTTGGAGGCTCTCCACAACTCCCAAGAGCACTTGTGCACACCCCTGCGGCAGGGCACTCCCCCCCCTCTCCTTGAGCAGCTCTGGCTCCAGAGGGCAGAGACCTCCCTGGCGTGAAGTCTGAAGTGGTTTCTGGGGGACCTTCTATCCTCAGGTCCCAAGTCAGGCCCCTGAGGACCCTAAAGGAAAGGCAGGTCACCCATGGGGCCTGGCTCCTCCCAGGCTAAAGGGAGAGAGCTGGCGCCTGCAGAATAAAAAAATAATCAGCCAAACCCACAGAGGCCAGGAGAGGGCAGTGAGGTCTTCCCGCCAAAATCTTCCTCTGGAGGGCTTTGACTCCTTTCCAAACCCCAATCCTTTCCTCCGGAGTCAGAGCCTCCCTTTCCTGTCTGCCTCCCCCACTTGCCTGACACCACACACTCGTGCACGTACACACACTCACACACGTGCACACTGAGAGTCCAGCCTCCAGGCCCCCGTGCCTCTGCCGGCCGGCCCAGCGCCCACTGCCCTGGGCCAGGGGCCTGCTGGGTGCTGGAGGGGAGCGGAGGGTGTGGTTCTGTGGAGCGCAGCCCAGGGCCCCACTCAGACAACCTCTGCCCCATCTAGCTCCCACTCACAGGCCGGATGACTCACCCCCTTCGCCCCCCATGACTCAGTTTACACGGGCGCCCGGAGGTCCTCCCAGCGAGGGTGGGGCAGTTTATTAGCCCAGCCCAGGCCCGCCAGCCTTTCATCGCAGGATGAGCCGCTTATCCCCCTCCTGGCCCACAGCCCGAGCTGGCACTCAGAGCCCAGAATCCGGAGGTGGGGGGAAGCCTCAGGTCTGGGAGGGTCGGAGAGCCCAAGAACTGAGCGACAGGCTCTGACTTCCCTGGGCCTGGGTCTGCAGGGAACAGGAGCTACCCTAAGAAACCTGAGGGGCCAGGCTGAGCGGGCAGAGCCATCATGGGTACCACCAGCAGAGCCCTTGATGGCCTGCATTCAGAGGAAATGGTCCAGAGGGCACAAAACGTAACAGCAAGAAAACTCTCACTCACGTGTATTGATCTCTTACTGTACCAGTCCCGAGCTAAGCACCACCCACACTTGATCTCATTTATTCCCCCAACAATCTCCTGAAGAGCTGGAACAAGCATGATCATCTCTTTTACACAAATGAGGAACTTGAGGCATAAAGAATTTAAGACAATGGCCCAGGTCACACAGCCAGGACTCAAACCCAGGCCATCCAACTCCAGAACTCACGTTGGTATGCCCTCCTGCCTCCCTCAGCCGTCCTGGTTGGAGCAGGGATGCAGGCCTCATCTGCCCGGCCCCTCCCCGCAGTGCACCTCTGCTGAAACCTCTGGTTTTAGGGATCAAAGTGTGTAAATCACTAATCTGCAAGAAGGGGAAACTGAGGCTCCCGGGGGAGAAGGACTGGCCTGAGGTTCCATAACAAATCAGAGGTGCAGTCAGAGCTGGGACCATGTTGTTAACACGCTCTCCAATGCCCTGGGATGGAGAGGTGGCTGGGGGAGACCCCAGGGAAGGAGTGGGAGGTGGCAGCCCTGCCTCTGTCTCCCTGTAGCCCTTTAGCCCCGTTCCTACCCCTCTCTGGAACCTCAGGTCCTCCTCTGCTTCATGTGGACAGGACTGCCATCAGAGCAGGGTGGCATCAGGCTCAAAGGACAGCAGAGGGACTGGTGCTCAGTGGCATCTGGGGAATGAGGAGGGTGATACCCAGGCCCTGGACGCAGCAGCCCAGCCCTCCCCTCACCCCACCCCTTCCTCACCCCGAGCGCCAGCAAATGGCTCCCTCCAACCTCAAGGGCCAGAAGACCTTCCCATAAGGGACACCAGCCCCCTCCTTCCTAGATTCCAGCCTCAGTAAAGTGAGCACGGGTCCCTTCCCTGTTCAAACAGCACTCAGGGGTCCCCTTGTCTTCCAGCCCAAGTCAAGCCCCTCACATGGCACTCAAGGGCCCTAGCTTAGGTCTTCACTCAGCCCACCTTCCCTGTCTTGCTCCCAACACACGTTCTACCACATGCCCTGGACCGCAGGGACCAAGGCCTTGCCTCCCCCCATCCCTGGACCTTTGTAAAACCCCTGACTCCAAATCCAGACATGTCTCCCTCGTCTTCAAATAACCCTCGGCCAGGAAGACTGCTCCCCTTACCCTCACAGTAGGAAAGCGTCCCTCCTTCCTGGGGGCTCCTGGAATGCCGCTGGTGCTCTCCAGCTCCTGGCCCCAGCACGGCCTACCTACTATCAGTGCTGTTTTCCTCAGCGGTCGATCGCTGTTCTGGGCTGTAAACGCCTCAGCGGCCAGGTTCAAGTCTACTTCCCTATCTCCCCCCACTGCTGGATCCGTTCAATTTTGACTCTGTTGTGGCTTCCCTGGTGGCACAGTGGTTAAGAATCCACTTGCCAATGCAGGGGAAACGGGTTCAATGCCTGGTCCAGGAAGATCCCACATGCCACAGAGCAGCTAAGCCCATGTGCCACAACTACTGAGCCTGTATTCTAGAGCCTGCAAGCCACAACTACTGAATCTCACCCACCTAGAGCCCATGCTTCTCAACAAGAGAAGCCACCACACTGAGAAGCCAACGCATCACAACTGAGTAGCCCCCACTCGCCACAACTAGAAAAAGCCCACATGCACCAATGAAGACCCAACGCAGCTCCCCCCAAAAAATAATAATAAATAAAAAATAAAATAAAATAAAATAAAAAACTGAAAGTTAAAAAACAAAAACAAAAAACTTTGTTAATTCAGGAGAACAGATAAACTTGTCCATCATGCAATGGGACCAGACTCAGCAATCAAAAAAAGTAAACTACTGCTACCCACAACCTGGATGAATCTCACAGACATGATGGTGAGAGACGGAAACCAGACACAAAAGCGCACACACTGTATGATTCCACTGATGTGAAAATCGAGAAGAGACAAAACTGATCTACTGTGATAGACCCGAGATAAGTGACTCCCTGAGTAGGGAGGATTGACTGCAAAGGGGCAGCAGAAAAATTTCTGGCAGGTGGAAATGTTCTATATCTTGATTGGAACGTGCTTACATGTGTGAATCCAAATGGTCAAACATAAGACCAGCATATTTTTTAAAATGTAAATTTTATTGAGTGTAAAATATACTTCAATGAAGTAGATTTTTGTTTAATGGGGCAGGTCTATATATACTCAGTGGTAGGATTTCCAAGATAGGAGAAAACAAAAAAGCAAGGAGCAAAACAGGGTATACAGCAGGCTAACTTCTGGGTAAAAAGATACGAAAGAGTCTGAATACAACAGAGAGGGAGGCTTTTCACTGTGTACCCTTGTGTAGCTTCTGGATCTTGAGGTGTGTAAATGTATTACCTAGTCGAACAACAAATGCAATGAAAAATTTAAAAACATAAGGCAAAGTAAAAAATAAAAATCACGTTTTAAAATTTGGAACTTCCCTGGTGGTGCAGTGGTTAAGAATCTGCCTGTCAATACAGGGGACACAGGTTGGATCCCTGGCCTGGGAAGATCCTACATGCTGCAGAGCAACTAAGCCCATGCACCACAACTACTGAGCCCCTGTGCCACAACTACTGAAGCCCATGCACCTAGAGCCTGTGATCTGCAACAAGAGAAGCCACAGCAATGAGAAGCCCGAGCATGGCAATGAAGAGGAGCCCCGACCCACCGCAACTAGAGAAAGCCCATGCACATCAAAAGAGCCAACACAGCCAAATATAAATAAATAAACCATTAAAAAATTATTTAAAAAAAATAAAATAATTTTTTTCTTTTCCATATACACAGACACAGATACACACACCATATGTATATATATAGTCTCCCCAAACACAGCAATCTTTACAAATTATTCTGAGCAGGTTAAGAAATGTAATAGCCTGCATAGTGCTAAGGGACTCTATTGCATGAGGGATTTAATGTAGGTTAAGGACCCATGGAAGGCCTCCTGAGGAAGTGGTGGGGAAACTGAGACCTTTGGGATGAAAGTTGGCCAGTCAAGGGCACGAGGGAGGACAACCTGGGCGGAAGGAACAACCTGTGTGAAGGTGAGAAGCTCAGTCCAGGAGTAAGCCTGGAGCAGACAGAGTAACTAGGGAGGGAGTTATGGGCAGGTGGCCCACACCTGGAAGGGCCTGGGATACCACGTTAAGGATTCTGGCAGTTTTCAAAGGACAGACCAATAAGTCAGTGAGGAGCTCAGGCTCTGGAGACTGACTGCTTAGGTTCAAATCCTGGCTCTACAATTTCCTTGCTGTGTGGCTTTTAGCAAATTGCTTAATTTCTCTATGCCTCCATTTCCTAATCTGTAAAATGGGTATGACATTATTATCTGTCTCTACAAGGTTGTTGTGAGGATTAATGAATTACTTTGAACAGTGCCTTGTTCATAAGAGCTACATGAGTGTGAACCACTAGTGTGACCCTCTTGCCCCTCCAAGTCCCCCAATCAACACACAACCTAAAAGAACACAGAATGTGTCGAGCATCCTGACCCCATCCCTTCTCAGACCTCAGACCCTCCTGTGTAGCAATTTGAAATGCTCCATGGCTGGGAAGGGTCCAAATCTGAGGGCGAAATGGTCAGAATTGTAAAAGATTCTTCTGTGAACATTGTCAGAATTTTAAAAATTCCTCAGGCTGCTGGGTGGGAGGTGGAGGGGAGGGAGCAAGCTGGAGGCTGTGGAGAGTGTCCAGGACAGACAGGAGGGGACCAGGACCAAGGGAAAGAAATCTCTGTTGAAGTGAACTGAAATGTCACCTCCAGATATGGGGAGACTGGAATACTGACCCATTGCTGGTGGGATGGAGAACTGTTGGAGAGAATCAAAGCCAAACATATGGGTACCTTATGACCCACAAATCCAACCCTGGGCACATATCCAAGAGGCCATCAAAGGACATATCAAGAATGCTCACGAAGGAATTCCCTAGTAGTCCCAGTGGTTAGGACTCCACACTTCCACTGCAGGGGACATGGGTTCAATCCTGGTTGGGGAACTAAGATCCTTTAAAAAACAAAAAAACAATGCTCACAGCAGTCTTAATCATAAGAGCCCCAAACTCAGAGAGCCCCCATTATCATCAGCAGGAGGATGGAGAGAGTGATTATGGGATATCTGTGCAATGAAACGCTACACAGTAATGGAAAAGACCAAGCTACTGCTTCACCCAACAATGTAGACGAATCCCTCAGACATGCTAAGTAAAAGAAGCCAGACCCAGACTTCCCTGGTGGTTCACTGGTTAAGACTGTGCACTTCCAATGCAGGAGGTGTGCGTTCAATCACTGGTCAGGGAACCAGGATCCCACATGCCGCATGACGTGGCAAAAAAAAAAGCCAGACCCAAGAGAGTACGTGCTGTATGTTTCCATTTACATGAAGTTCAAGTACAGGCAAGGGACTTCCCTGGTGGCACAGTGGTTAAGAATCCACCTGCCAAGGCAGGGGACATGGATTCTATCCCTGGCCTGGGAAGATCCTACATGCCTCAGAGCAACTAAGCCCATGTGCCACAACTACTGAGCCTGCGCTCTAGAGCCTGTGAGCCACAACTACTGAAGCCCTCGAGCCTAGAGCCTGTGCTCCACAACAAGAGAAGCCACCGCAATGAGAAGCCTGCACACCTCAGTGAAGAGTAGCCCCCCGCTCTCCACAACTAGAGAAAGCCTTCGTGCAGCAAAGAAGACCTAACACAGCCATAAATAAATAAATAATTTTTTTAAAAATTTAAATTATTAGAAAAAAAGTACAGACAAAACTTATCTATGATGACGGAAGTCAGAACAGTGATTACCTGTGGGTGGGGAATGGTGACTGGGAGGAGGCAAAAAGAGGTTCTGGGTTGTTGGAAATATCCTACACCTTGATCAGGGTGGTAGCCCATGCGTTTACATACATGTAAAAAATCATTGACCTGAACATAGATGATTACACTTTACTTCATGTATTTTAAACTTCAATTTTATCAACAACCTAAATATAAGAATCAAAATTATAAAACTATTAGAAGAAAACATAGGGGTGAATGTTCATGACCTCAAATTTGGCAATGGATTCTTTTGTTGTTGTTGTTTTGTTGCTGTTTTGTTTGTATTTGTTTAACTGGCTGCACCAGGTCTTAGCTGACGCATGCGAGATCTAGTTCCCTGACCAGGAATTGAACTCAGGCCCCCAGCACTGGGATCGCGGAGCCTTAATCACTGGACCACCAGGGAAGTCCGGGCAATGGATTCTTAGATTGGACTCTGGAAGCATGAGCAACAAAAAGAAAAATAGATAAACTGGACTTCAAAAAAAACTATAAAAACTTTTGTGCACCAAAGGACATTATGAAGAATGTGAAAAGACAACCTACAGAATGGGAGAAAATATTTGCAAATCATATATCTGATAACTGTTTGGTAGCCAGAATACGTAAAGAAATGGTATAATTCAACAACAACAAAAAGAAACAATCTAATTAAAAATGGGCAAAGGACTTAAATAGACACTTGTGCAGAAAATATATACAAATGGCCAACAAGCACAGGAGGAGATGTTTATTGGTCATTAAGGAACATGGTTGGTTATTAAGGAAATGCAAATCAAGAAACAATGAAATACCACTTCACACCCTCTGGAATGTGTTTTAAAAATGGAAAATAACGTGTTGGCACTTATCAACAAGTAGTATTAAGTGTCGAGAAATTAGAACCCTCAGGCACACTGCTGGTAGGAATGTAAAAGGGTACAACCACTTTGTAAAACAGTCTGGCAGTCCCTCACAAGATTACACAGACAGTTATCATATAACCTAGTAATTCCACTGTTAGGTATATGTCCAAGATAAAGGGGGACATATGTGCACACAGAAGCTTGTACACAATGTCCACAGAAGCATTATTGATAATGGCCAAAAAGTAAAAACAACCCAATGTCCATCAAATGATGAAAGAATAAATAGTGGTAGAGCCATACAACTGAATAGTATTCAGCCATAAAAAGGAAAGAGGTGTTGATACAAGCTACAACATTGATGAGCCTCGAAAACATTATGCTAAGCAAAAGAAAGCAGCCACAAAAGGTCACAAATTGTATAATTCCACTTACATGAAGTGTCCAGATCAGGTAAATCTGTACAGATAGAAAGCAGATTAGTGGTTATCAGGGCATGGAAGGAAGGGAGAATTGGGAGTGCTTACTTAATGCATACGGAGTGTTTTTCTGGGATGATTTAAAAGTTTTGAAACTAGAGAGAAGTTGTGGTTGCACAACATCGTGAATGCACAAAATCCCATTGAAGTGTACACTTTAAAATGGCTAATTGCACGCTATGTGAATGTCACCTCAATTTTAAAAATAAATAAATGTCAATGTAGAAAGTGAATGGAAACTGGAAAACATAAACATCACCTCCAATGCCCTGGGGGACAGAACCTACTGGGTGCAAAGCACACTCATACACTGCCTCCTTTTGCCTCATTGCAGCCCAAGAAGGTGGGGATTGTTGGGGCTCAGAGAGGGAAAGGGATTGAGCGAGGCTCACACAGCTGCCAAGGGACAATGCCTGGGACTTTCAGACCTCCCAGCCCCCAGACTCCTGAAATCACTGTGGCCCCCTGGGATTCTCGCCAGGCCTCCCTGGGTGGGAGCTAGTGAGGTCAGGGGCCAGCAACGTTCCTGCAGCCACGAGGCGGGAGTTAGTGACTGAGGAGCTTGGAATGTGCTGCCTCTGAAAGGACCTCCTGTGGCTCGATTGACGGTTAGAGCAGGAAGGGACTTTCAGAGTCATGTAATCTCACACACACACACACACACACACACACACACACACACACCCCTGAGCCCCTGCTCAGTCACTGTCCCAGGCTGCTTGGGGAGAGAGGGAAGGCTGGTGTTTCTGCAGCCAGCAGACAAATGCAGTCAAGGCTGACCTGTGTTAGGCCTCGCACATGTCACCACCTGGCTGCCCGTGTCACTCTGACCTGTTCTGCTTGGGCTCAGCCAAAGAGTTCAGATATCAGTGAGTGTGTGCGTGTGCACATGAGCACCTTAGCATGTGATCAGAGCCCCCAAAGCTCCCACCCCTGGGGCTTTTTACTAACATGTATTTATTTTTGCTATTTGTAAAGTTCTTACTATATGCTGTATGAACCATGTGACATTATTTTAGATCTAGTCTCCAACACCCCTGAGATATCATTATGTCTTCCTTTTACAGATGAGGTTCTGAGAGACTGGGCACCTCTTCCACAGCCCACAGCTAGTGAGCAGCCTCACCAGAATCCGAATTCAGAACTCAGGCTTGTCTGATTCCAGCAGACATGTTCTTTTCCATGAATCACAGAATCACAGTGCCTCAAAAATCTCTCTCTCTCTCTCTCTCACGCACACACATGCTCGCGTGCAGACACACACAACCACACACCCATATATTTCTCATTCTGGTAAACTGCTGGTGGTTTCTTTTCTTTTTAGGGAATGACAGGCATTGAGTAGAATAAGGGCAAGGGAGAGACACCAGGCTGGCAACCACCTTCTGAGGGCACATCACTTTACAGCTTACAAAGCACTTTCACATTTGTGATCTCATTTGATCCCACAGCAACCCCATGAGGTCAGCAGGAGGCTCAATTATTCCCATTGGGAGTGGGGCTCAGAAGGAAGGTGACCCGCCCAGCGTAACAGAGACAGAAAATGGTAGCTCTGGGACTGGAAGCCAAGGGCCAAGCTGGCCTCTTGGCTCTAAGTCCTGAATGCATACACTGATCCTGGCCTCTGTCCCCAAGGAAGGCAGCCCAGGTCCCCACCTTCCTGAAATCTTCCTTCCCTGAGGACAAAACTGGAGCTGATCAAAAGGAGGTGCCAGTGGAAAGCAGGAGAGCCCAGCTGTCTCTCTCTGTAGTTGTGTGACACTGGCAGTTTCTTACTCTCTCCGGGCCTCAGTTTCTTCATTTGTAGAATGGGAAGAGGCAAAGAAGCAGCTTTGGTGTGATTCTCTCAGCATTGATATTCTGCATGTGTGAAAAGACATCTGTGAGGGCTTTGAAAACTCTTGCCTGAGCCTGGGCTTGGAGCTCCCACAGCCCTGTTTGGCAACCTGTTTCAGCCACTGGCTTAGTGATCTTAGGTACCTCATTTCAACATCTATCAGCCTCAGTTTCCCCATTTGTTACAGGGGGATGATAACGGCACCTACCTCCCAGGGTTATTGGTCTTTGGTTGTTGACATTTGCTCCCGGCCTCACATTCACACAGACTTTTGACATAATCTCCAAACAAGGCTGGGGACTACACAGTCCTGGAAGAGCAGTTACACTATTTAAAAAAGATGGCGTTTATCAGACCCCAGGACGACTGTGTCCTATCACAGGCTCTCACTGCTTATAAGGCGCTCTGAATTAAAATTTGTTACAGCTCCTGAAATTGTCCTGTGAGTAGTGCAATTATATTGCATTGTATTTGTGGGTAGTTCAAAGCATTAACATGTTATTGTAAGTATTTAAAGTATACACCATTTTTGTAACCCTGGTTTGTCATTTATTCACTTTTTACTATACCTGAACCTTAACGCCAGTGAAAAGGCCTCATGCCATGACTTGGGTGGCAGTAGCACGGTTCCTGGCATGAAATAATGCTGATAATGCTGGTGATTATGATAATAACAATAGTAATAATAATATCAATCACATTTATAATCCCATTTACGGTTTCCAGACCCTTTCGCATTCTTCATTCCAACTTCCCACGCAAGGTCGCGCTGTGATTACTTCGTCCCATGTTACGGATGCAAACACTGAGGCCAGACCAAGCAGTCAGAGGGCTCTGCAGTCGGACGGCGGGGGTCTAGGTGTGCGCTGGGGGGCTGGGCAGGGCTAGGCGGGGCGGGGCTGGGCTCCAGGCTGCTCTCAGGTGCGTAAATCCGCGGGGGAATCCTGCGCTCCACCTGGGCGCGGCGAGGAAATTGCACCATGTATGGGCAGCTACGTCAGAGGGGGCGGACCCGCCGCTGTCACCGGGGGCCGCCAAGTCCGCCCCTTTCCCCCACAAAAGTCGGCTACTGGGCCGTAGGAGGCGACGAAAAGTTCAGAGCGGACTGACAAAAGGCGGCGCGTCTGGAGAGGTGGGGCCCCGAGGTGACCAGAGCCTCAGCGAAACGCCTGCTCTTCCCCCCCACCCCCCAGTGGAAGTGGTTCAGCCCGAGGACTTTTCATTCATAAAAAGAAAAGACGCCGCGAGGAGCGAGTGAGTCAGAACCGAAGCCGCCGACGCGGACCCCACAGAGCAGCCAGCCCAGGGCATGTTCCGAGACTACAGGGAACCCGGACCGAGCTCCGGGGCCGGCGGTGCGTACGGCGGCCCGGCGCAGCCCCCGGTGACAGGCCAACAGGTGAGAGGAACCCGACGCCTGCGATCCCCGGTGGACAGCTCCTGGGACGGTGCGGGCCGCTCGGGCACACCTGGGGACTGGGATCGGGAACCGGAGCAGGGAATGGGTCTCGGAACGGCGGCAGCGGATATTCTGCCCATTCTCCGCAGTCCAAGGGCTCTGTCTCCCCCATAGTCCAGCGGAACGCGCACGGCGGGAGGAACAAACATCTGCGAACATCCCCTCTCGCGCTCGTCCCCCTTCCCCTCTCGGTCTGCTCTCTGTCTGTCCCTCCGTCTCCGTTACCTTCTGTCCTCCCTCCTGCTCATCGCTACTTTCTTTGTCCCATCTGCGTCGGAAGGGGACCCCCTCGTCCGGGGTTAGTCCTCGTCTCGACAGGGTCAGAAGAGGGTTTGATCCATATCGGACTAAATTTCCGAGGTCTGGAGTCTCAGCCGCGGCGGAGTCGTCCGCACGCACGGGATCCACCCCGACAGACTGGGAATCCTCGGCAGCCTGTCTGTGATCATCCATGTGCCCGTCCGTTTGTTTGTCCCTCCCCACCCCGTCGCCAAGTCCTCATCCCCATCTCGGCACAGTGGAGCCTGGTGGGCTCCGGGAGACAGGCCCTTGTCTCTTTCGCGGGTTGAGGCCGGTGGAGACAGCGAGATGCCGGACGTGCGCGGGGCCATGCAGCGGGCAACTCCCGCGCCCGCGACTCTCGGCACCGAATGGTGCCCGCTGCGAGCTGGGCGGGGGGACCCGGGAGGCTGCAGGTGCCCATTTCCTGCCGAGGGGCCGTGAGCACGTGTCCTTAGGGAGGGAAGGAACGGCGTCCGTTCCGCCGAGTCACGGCGACCGAGTCACGGTGGCTGACTCACCCGGGGCGCCCCTCCCTTCCTGGCCCGGAGCGGCCCGGGCCCGGACAACCTCGGGAGCGGGAGATGCCGCCGGCGGTACCTCGGCCCGGAACTGGGGTCACTGGGTCACTGGGCCCGCAGCGCTGAGCTGGGGACACTGCTGTCCAGACTTGCCTGGGCTTGAGGGAGCTTCCCGGACGGCTGGGCGCCCACACCCAGGGCCCAGCCCCAGGGCTTGAACCCAGTTCTTCTCAGGAACCCTGAGCCCCCATCTCAACCCATTCTTCACATTTCTGGCTGAAAGAATCTTGGCAGGTAATACCTGGAGCACATACTGTGCAGTCTTGCATCGTGCTGGGCAGTTTCCACCTCATTTACCTTACCTCACAGAATCCAAGACTCCATTGATTTTAAAACCCACCATTATTTTGTGCCATTAATTTTTTTAAGAAGTTGCCAACGCAACTGTGATTTCAGAGCTACTGAAGGGTGAGCATCA
This sequence comes from Hippopotamus amphibius kiboko, assembly GCF_030028045.1. NCBI lineage: Eukaryota > Metazoa > Chordata > Mammalia > Artiodactyla > Hippopotamidae > Hippopotamus > Hippopotamus amphibius. The sequence goes on along the minus strand of NC_080188.1, from coordinate 126,512,285 downwards.
GTGAAATGCTGGAACCCTCACCTATGACAATATTAAAAAACAAGGAAACCGAGGCACATTGCAGTTAAATAATTTGCCCTGACAGCCGTAAATGGCTGAGCTAAGACTAGAACTGGGCTAGCCTGAACCTAGAGCAGTGGCTCTTGCCCACCATGGCCCCAGTGTGTTCAGCACCTGCCACTTACCAGGCTCTGTCACACACACATTCTCTCACCTGATTCTTACAGTCACCCTCGAAGTTAGGGGCTGTCATTATCCTCTTTATGTAGATGGGACTCAGGCAGGGTGCAGGAGTGGGTAAGAGCCTGGCTGCCTGGGTCCAAACCCCACTTCCCACTTATTGGCTGTATGTCTAGGGACAACTGTTTTCCTGTTTGAAAATGAAGATACTGTTGTACAAATTATATGAGTCAGTATTTGTGAAATGGTTGGGATAAGCGCCTGGAATTCACACTTTATTACTGGAAGCCTCTTAATGCACACAGACCTCATCCCTGGTCCTCCATGTCTTATCCCTCAGAAGTTCCACTTCGTGCCAAGCGTCAACGCTGTGAGTGGCAGCCAGGAGCTGCAGTGGATGGTGCAGCCTCACTTCCTGGGACCCAGCAGCTACCCCAGGCCTCTGGCCTACCCCCAGTACAATCCCCCACAGCCCCGGCCAGGAGTCATCCGGGCCCTGGGCCCAACTCCAGGGGTGCGTCGCCGGCCCTGTGAACAGGTAAGAAGCAGAGGCATTTGCACGGGTTCTTGTGCCCACGGGGGTGCTGAGGTGCAGAGCATAAGCTTTTGCCCAGAAGGAGAGCACAGGCTTGGAAGGGGCATGGGGAGAATAGACCCACTGGTGACTATCGGCCAAGACAGAACGTGATGAGAGCCCCTGGGGAGACCCAGAGGGCAAAACAGTCACTTCTGGATCAGGGTAGGCTTCCTGGAAGTGGAGGCATGTTAGCCTAGAAGGATGGGTAGGATTTGCATAGAGAGATAGATGAAGGAAAAGACATTCCAGGAAGAGGGGATGGCAGGAGCAGGAATGGAGATAGCAGCGAGAACATGTAAGGCGTATACGTGGAAAGTTGTGTGAACAGTAGAGGGTCTCCATCTGCTGACAGGTATGGAGAGGGTGGGTTTATGCTGTCTATGTTGCTGGGAAGAGAACAGAAAGGAGAGGGTTCCCTTCAGCTACTCTCTGAGGCTCAGTTTCTCTATCTTGTTTAATGCTTATGAAAACCCTCATGGGAATGAACTCTGGTTTTCCCCATTGTACAGCCAAGGAAATGAAGGCACAGAAAGGTAGTCACTTGCCCAAGATCACACAAATAGTGAGTAATGAGACAGTTCTGTCCAATTCTAAAGTCAGATCCTAACCACCAAACTACACTGTCTCACCAGGAGCTAAGAGAAGGCTAGGAGCTGAGAGAGCTGGGAACTCTTACCTCCCAAACCAGGGTTCTTGGTCGCCCACTTCTAATAAAGTCCTTGCCAAAATAAATGAATAAGAGCTAGAGGGTCTTTAAGGGAGTGTTTCCTCTTTCCTCTCCCTGGGGCATTTTGGTACCTGAGACCATAGTGGGTGAGGTCTGCATGTTAATGAGCTTGCTCTGACAGCAGGGTAGAGGATGGGGAGGACGTCAGGATTCTGAGAAAGATGTGTGATTGGCCGGCCGGGGGGGGGGGGGGGGGGGGCTTTCCCAGAAACAGAATGGCTGGCCTTTGTGACCAGCTGGAAGGGGGCCATGGTGTAAGCCCCAGAGGCAGGCTCCTGAACCTCCTTCAGCCATGTCCTGAGGGTGGCCCTTTGATCCTGGATACTCCTAGACTGGGGCTGTGAGCTGTGAGTAGTGTCCTTTCAAGGGGAGGTGGTCTCCATCAGCTGGCCTCTTTCTCCATGTCAAATACAGTGAGTGGATTTTAATTTCTGCTCTGGAACCACAAACAAGTTATTCGTCTTCCCTGGGCTTCAGTTCCTTCCATAAAAGTTGGGTTAAGAATCTGTGTAAATAACTGTATCTCAATAAAAGTTCTTAAAAAAAAAAAAAAAAAAGAATCTGTGTAAAGCACTTAGCTGGCATAGAGTAGATTCCCAATAAATAACTACTTAGCAGCTCTTATTACCCCCTCTTAGTACTTACAGCCCCCTGGGGAAGAGGAGACTTGGTTATCAAGAAACTGAAAAGAATGAGGGTCCTTTGAAAAAGAGTGGCCTGGTCCCAGAGACTCAGGGGAGGAAAGGCCACTTATAGCTGCGGAATGAAAGAAGGCTTCCAGGAAGGGTCAGGGGTGGGGTGAGGGATCTTAGGTGAGTCCTGGGAAACGAGGTTTAAGGTTTGTAGAGGGACGGGGAAGACATTCTGAGAGGAATCATAGGAGACAAAAGCTGGGTGCAAGGAGGAAATCTGACTAATCCAAGCTTACTAAAGCAGGGAACCGCTCCGGGTGCTGAGGCCCAAAGCGCAGGCTGAGGGCGCCCCTGCGCTTCCATGGCCTCTACCAGGGTCTTACCATTGGGCCAGCAGCACAGAGTCCACCTCACTGCTCTCTCTACCCTCCCCAGATCAGCCCCGAGGAGGAGGAACGCCGTCGAGTGAGGCGCGAGAGGAACAAGCTAGCCGCGGCCAAGTGCAGGAACCGGAGGAAAGAACTGACAGACTTCCTGCAGGCGGTGAGCATCCGCGAGTGCGGAGGGTGCCCAGGTCCCGGCCCACCCAACCTCAGAGGGCCACCAGTTCCCAAGAGCCCGTGGGGCCGCAGGGGGCACTGGTATATGAAGTCCCCTTCCCCCAGCTCTCTGTCGGAGGCTCTCCGACGAGGAAAAAGTGATTAAGTATTAGTTGCAGCGCGTCTCACTCTGAACAGATCAGAGCTGAAGCTGGGGCTGACATTATCCTTCGAAGATGCTGCCGAGCCTGATGGGAGTCGTGCCCATTTTTTCCCATGGGCTCATGGGAATTGTAGTCCTGACTTGCTGGCTACTCCCCCCTCCTCCCCTCCCTCGCCACCGGCCCTCCCCTTTCGCGCCCCAACCTCCCAATCGCTACCACAGCGGGAGGCTCTGAGGTATTCAGCCTTCATCTTCTTGACTCCTCTCCTGATCGTCCACAGGAGACCGACAAACTGGAGGATGAGAAATCCGGGCTGCAGCGAGAGATTGAGGAGCTGCAGAAGCAGAAGGAGCGCCTGGAGCTGGTGCTCGAAGCCCACCGCCCCATCTGCAAAATCCCAGAAGGGGCCAAGGAGAGCGAAACCAGCGGCACAGGCGGGACCAGTGGCACCAGCAGCCCACCAGCCGTCTCCCGCCCTGTGCCTCGTATCTCCCTTTCCCCAGGGCCTGTGCTTGAACCGGAAGCATTGCACACCCCCACCCTCATGACCACACCCTCCCTGACTCCTTTCACCCCCAGTTTGGTCTTCACCTACCCCAGCACGCCAGAGCCCTGTTCCTCAGCCCATCGCAGGAGTAGCAGCAGCAGTGGGGATCCCTCTTCTGACCCCCTCGGCTCCCCAACCCTCCTGGCCTTATGAGGCCCTCCAGCCCCCACTCCCTGCGGGTGCCACCTGAATCAGTATTTCCCTGCCCACTGGTCCAGCTGGCCTGGACCATATCCCATGTCCAACCCCAGCAGATTCTTCTTCATCCCTCCAGATGAGACTGAGCATATTTTGCTTCCTGTAGAGCCAGCTTAGGGCTACCAAAGCTGCTCACTGTTTCCCTAGAGCTGGCATCTCTAGCACAATTTGCACTAAATCAGAGACTAGAGTAGTTCCCATTTGTTGGAGAAAATTCCTGGCAGCTCCCAAGGGACTTTGTAGATTCTCAGAGGTCCCCTGGAGCCCTAACCCCCTGCAGATCACTCCTATAGGCATCATCACCCTCTTCCTGTGATCCACCCAACCCACCCCTGACAGGAGGTGACACTCTACCAGCCTAGAACACTAACTCACCCAGCCCTACTGCCAGCAGCACCAGGTTATTGAACCAGGACACTCTGCCAGCCCCTCCTAAATGGAACAGTTCAGGAGGGTGCCAGAGGTTTCTGTGATGAGCTGACCTGCAGTCCCCAGCTCTGAGAAGATGTTAGCTCCAAGCCTCCCCAGCGTGGGCAACTGCTATTTATTTTCCTAAAGAGAGTATTTTTATACAAACCTGCCAAAATGGAATAAAAGGCTTGAAGCTCTAGACTGCTCTCATTGGACCCGGAGGCTAAAGGGAGAAGATACGGAGCCAGAAGCCCTAGGCTCCCATTTCAGCTCCACCAACTCTCTACATGACCTTGGACAAATTATTTGGTATTTCTGGACCTTGATTTTCTTATCTGACAAGTGAGGCTATGTCTGTTCTGCCTCATCTCCAGGGCTGAGAGGAGGAAGAGAAGTGCTCTGAGGTGCCAAGCCAAGAGGATTATCCATCCCCCTCCTCCCAGTAGGGGTCCACAGTGCTCTCGCGTGTGCCACAGGAGGGCGCTGTTATGTCCCTTCCAGCCTCCGGGCAGGCGGCTGAGTGGGTTTTTGGCCCCCAACACCTGCTTCCTGCCCCATTGTCTTGGACAGGAAGGAGCCGGGAAGGGAGCTGGAGCCACTTCAGGGACCGGATCACGGTCCGTCCTGGGGCCTGATGGGGGGAGCCAGTGGCTTACCACGGTCCCACATCCCGCCCCAGGATTGAAGTAATGGGGGAAGTCAGCCACCTTAGTTCTGCATTCCCTCCAGATGGGAATGGTACCCCGTCGCAACGTCCCCGCCCTCGTCCCAACGACGGCGAGTCCCAAACAGACGCTGCCCGGGCCATGGGCTCTGCTTCCGCCTCAGTTTATTAGCCTCCACCCAGCCCCCAGCAAGTCCCTCCGCTCCAGCCTCCAGTGCCCCTGCTGCCCCGCCAGCGAGAGTCAGGGGCCCTCCTCAGTGTTAGGGTTTCTAAGTCCATGTCAGCGGCCCCTCGTGCGCAGCCGGGGTGGCGTCCGGGTCCCGAGGTCCACCGCGATCTTGGCGTTTGAGGAGCAGTCTGGGCGGGCGTCGGTGCGAAGCTGTGTCCTCAATCATCTGGGGAGCAGGCCAGGGGCAACTGATCGGGGCTGCCCACGCTGCCGGTACTGGAGCTGCCATCGCCCAGGTCACGGGGACCGCAGGGGGGCAAGGCCAGCTCGGGTGTCGGCCCAGCGCCAGAGCCCCCCGAGCCGCCGGGGCCGCCGCGGGAGCCCCACTCCTCGCCCAGCGCCAGGCAGAGCTCCTTAAGCGCCAGGTTCTCCCGCAGCAGCTCCTCCTGGCGGCCTTCCAGCTCGGCCAGCTTCTGCCAACAACCGCCTAGATCCTCGCGCACGGCTCGGGATGCTTGGGTCCCGAAGAGCTGCCACTGGCGAGCGGCGCGCCGCCCGCGCTGGCGCTCCGAGTCCAGGAAGCAGCAGAGGTCGCGCAGCTCGCGGTTCTCGGCCTGCAGGCGCCGGTTGAGCTGCTTGAGCTCGCGGATCTCGCCCAGGTGACCCTGGAGCTGCCGATTCACCTCCTGCATGAGGCGGCCGCGCTGCACCAGAGCCGCCAGGCGCGCTGCCTCCTCTCGCCGCAGGCGCCGCACCAGCTCCTCCTTGCCCAGAGCCGCCATCTCCTCATCCGTCAGCTCCTCCAGGCCGCCCGTCTCGGCCTCCATGGCTGCTCGAGCCTCTGGAGCATCGCCTGCCCGCCGCCGCGGCCCAGGAGCCCCACGACGAGCTCCTCGCCGCTGGGGCTCAGGCACCCGCTCCGCGGACAGGCTGTGGTGGAGCTAGCGTAGGCTGCAGCAGCCGCGCGGGGGTGGGCACGCGGCCGGGCGCGCGCCGGGGCGGGGCCGCATGACGTCGAGGAAGAACAGCCAATCCGGGCCAGCCCCCTCGGAAAGGGGCGGGGCCCGTGCGCCCGGAGCTAGCCCCTTTCCCGCCCACTCCGGACCTCGGAGTCCGCGACCCTGGCAGGCTCTGGGTACCCGCGTTACCGATCTCCGCGCCAGTCAACCCCAAACTAGGAGCTTCGTACCGTTCAACTCCAAACCTCCTCAAGCTCGAGCTCCCTCTGAGAACCAAGATTCGGGTGTCGGCCCCCCGACCCACGCCCGGACGAAATTCAGACAGATTGCCTCTCCTTCCTTCCTAGATTTGCTCGAACTCAAAAGAGTCTCGGCTCACTGAGCATCGCTCCCAGTCCTCGGAAACATAAGTCCAAACGTTTTGGCTCACAGTCAGCCTACTCTCCCTCTCACGGACCGTTTCCTGCCCGGCGGGAGGGGCATACAAGGGATTCATTTGTTCAATAAACTTTTATTGTGTGTAAGGCGTATGCAGAAATAAACTTGATCAATATCCTTATACCGTCCTTAAAGAGATCGTAATCTGGCAGAGGAGGCAAGCTGAGTTAAACAAGAAGCAAATGGAAGAAGAGCATATTTTGAGGGACCGCCCCCTACCTGCAAAAGGTTCCCAAAAGAGGTGACATCCGAGGGGCCCTGAAAGATGCATAGGACTTTGGCAAGTAATGAGAGAGCTATTTCAAGGAGAGGGAATATCATGATGAAGGTCGCTGGGGTCTGAAAGAGCCTAGCCTCCTTAGAAATAGTGAGAGTAGCTTGTTTTTGTTTTTGTTTGTTTTGAAAAGGCAGGTGCTTAGAGAAAGTGGTAAGAGAGGAAGGGAGGTAACAAAAGTAGTCAGAAGCCAGATTTTTAAGAGTTTTCAATACTAGACTGGAGTATTTACACAGGCCAGTAAGAATTTAAGCAGGGGAGTAACATTTTAAAATATGCATTTTTAAAAAGGGTTGTTTGGGCTGCTCTGCGTGGGATGGACCACAGGGAGGGGATGTAGGCAGAGAGATTACTAAGTACACTGTGTCGATGGGCTAGGAGAGCTATGCAGGAGTGGGCTGGGACAGTGCCAGTAGGGGTGGAGAGGACAAAACAGATACTAGAAATATTCAGGAGGCAAATCAGCAGAACTGAATGTGAGGAAAGAGGAGAAAGCCCAGGTTTCTGGTATGAGAACAGGGTGGATGTGGTGGCTGAGATAGTTATTCAGGAAAGAAACAGACTGGGGAGACCAACAGGTCTGTCTGTCTTTTGAGGGGCCTGTGGGGGACAGAGTGGAAAAAGTCACAGGTAGGTGGCCGTCTGGATGTGGACTTCCAGAAAGAGCTCTAAGCTGAAGAATAAGGGGGGAGGGGGACGGGAGGGTTGCTGTGTGGTTAAAACCATGGGAACAGGTACCCCATGTTCAGGAGAGGCGCTCATCTGCAGGATGGACTGAGGGGCTCCCAGCAAGGGCCCTTGAAGACGGTCCAGACACCTTTTTGCAGGGAAAAGGTTTAGGATAGAGCCCTATAGCGCCCCCAAATTTAGGATACAGGTCAAAGTAGGGAGGCCCCGAAAAGGGCAAAGAAAAACCAGGAGGATGTGAGGGTGGAGGTTGCCGGGATAGGGGAAACTGGCAGGAGACCTTGACTCCGGACGCCCTCCAGGAAACCCGGCCGGCGTGAGGGTGGGGTGGGGTGGGGTGGGGTGCGGACGGAGGAGCCTGAGATTCCCCCTCCCTCTGGGAGGAGGGGCTACTCCACCGCCTCCGCCTCTTTCCTCGACGCTCCTGCCCCAGCGCCCTCTGTCCCGGAAGTGGTCCTTCTCTGGCTCCGGGTGCCGGGAGCTGAATGTCGGTGCTCCCGGAAGTGGCCCGGCGGGGGCGCGCCCGGCCCGGGCCGTGCTCGCTCCTGCTGGGGCGCTGCGGTAGCGCCAGGGTCCGGGCGTCGCTATGACCAGCGAGCTGGACATCTTCGTGGGGAACACGACCCTCATCGACGAGGATGTGTATCGCCTCTGGCTGGACGGTTATTCGGGTCTGTGCGGGGCCGTCTGGGGGAGCCCGTCTGGCAGGGCGGTTGTTTTTGGATGGGAGAAGGGGCGGAGCCAGGACTGGGCATCCTATAGGGGCAGTGGGCAGAGACCTGGCAGCACGGGATACCCAGGGGTCGGGGCTGGAATCCCTGAAGAGCCTCTGGGGTCGGCGAGGCGGGTCCTGATGCTGGCGCTCGCTTCCCAGTGAGCGACGCGGTGGCCCTGAGGGTGCGCTCGGGAATCTTGGAGCAGACCGGCGCCACAGCAGCGGTGCTGCAGAGCGATACCATGGACCACTACCGTACTTTCCACATGCTCGAGCGCCTGCTACACGCACCGCCCAAGCTGCTTCACCAGCTCATCTTCCAGATCCCGCCCTCTCGACAGGCGCTGCTCATCGAGAGGTGCTCACCTGGCGGGATGGTGGGAACCCATTTTGCAGGCTGAAAAGAGGCCCAGGGAGGGACGGGGCTTATTCAGGCAGGGAGAAAGTTGAGAGCAGAAGGGGCTGTACCAGGTCCTGCCAGTTCTCCTTACGCCAACTTTATGGAAAGTCAGTCGTGTCCCCTGACTCCTCACAGGTACTATGCCTTTGATGAGGCCTTTGTGCGGGAGGTGCTGGGCAAGAAGCTGTCCAAAGGCACCAAGAAAGACCTGGATGACATCAGCACCAAAACAGGCATTACCCTCAAGAGCTGCCGGAGACAGGTGGACACCACACCCATCTTCAGCCTGCCCCTTCACACCATCCCTTTGGTCACTGCCCCAGCTCCTGTCTCCTCCAACTCCTCTGGGGCAGTGGCTTCATATCCACTCTCCTCTTTTTCTGTCTCTTCCAAGCCATCCCCTACTCTTCGGCCAGAGAGGCCTCTCAGAAGCCCAGATCTGACCTTAGCTTTCCTGGGGCTTAGCCAGGAGGGTCAGTTTTGGCACAAATTAGTGAAGAACTAGAGAGCATGATATCATGGTCCAAGCACGGGTTGGAAAAGAATTTCCAGGCATTAAGCATTTCAGAAGAGAGTGAATTTATTGGGAAAAAAGAGCAGAGTTGAGTGAGGGGCACTGCAAAGGCAGCAGGCCGACTTCCTGGCATCCAGGGAGAGTCGACCCCTTTCGTGGGCTTGCAGCCAATTTTTATACCCTCAAAACAATAAGATTTCCTGCTGGAAGGGTGACGTCAGGTCACTGGTCAGGTTGCTATATGTCGAATATTTTACCTAATATGGAGCTGGGGATGCTGTGGCCAAGGTCAAAAGAGTCCATGACCACAGTTGGTATTAGATTCAGTCCAGGGATTTCTTTTATTCAGTGTCCTTGACATAGGGTGCCACACATGATGCTAAAATAGGGGTGAATTTATTGATAAGAGTGAGTCAACATGTATCCAAGGCAAGATGGCAGAAGCTGGTGAACACTTGTTGAACTGATAACAGGTATTAATAATTAATAGTTTGTTGAAGGAATAACAAATGCTCCGTCAGTGTCTGTTGACTGGATAGGTAGGTAGCTGATAGAGGAATATTCCCTAAATAGCTTATTGGGTGAGCAGCCTCTGACCAGTTCTCCCTCCTCCTCTAACCTCCCTGCAGTTTGACAACTTTAAGCGAGTTTTCAAGGTGGTGGAGGAAATGCGGGGCTCCCTGGTCGATAACATCCAGCAACACTTCCTCCTGTCCGACCGGCTGGCCAGGTGAGGGGCCAGCTGCCTCCCCTTCCTGTGCACACCTTCCTTGCGGCCTGAGGCTGGTCCATATTCCCCACCGCAACCCACTTGACCTCCTGGCTGTGCTGGGGGATATCCCAGCCCTGGTCTGTACTTTGGGTCAGACTGGCCTGGATTTGAATCCCAGCCCTGCCATGTGCCAGCGGGGCTGTTGTAAGGTGCCTCTGGAAAGCCCATGATGGCACAGCCTCTGGGGCTTAGTAAGTACTCAGTAAATGGTAGCCGTCACCCTGTGGTCTCCCATTGTGTCCCTTAGGAGACCTGGGCTGAAACCTTCTCTTTGCCCTGATAAGGAGGCCCAGAGAGAAGTGACTTGAAACACATGACATAGTCAATTAGGGTAGAAAGAGGCCAGAACTCCGATGCCTAGCCGATGTTGCAGGTGGGAGCTGCTTGCTAAGAAGGAATTTCAAGCCCTTATGGGCCCACTGTCCCCTCCCTGCAGGGACTATGCAGCCATCGTCTTCTTTGCCAACAATCGCTTTGAGACAGGGAAGAAAAAACTGCAGTATCTGAGCTTTGGAGACTTTGCCTTCTGTGCTGAGCTCATGATCCAGAACTGGACCCTCGGAGCCGTCGGTGAGGCCCCCACTGACCCAGGTGCCTAGACACCTCCTCACCTTCTCAGGGCCTGGCTCTCCACCAGCACTTTCTCGTGCAGGCCCCTGTCCCCCGCATCCTTTCTTCTTCAGGGCCCCTCCCCGGCCACTTCTGCTCACAGTCCAGTGTTCCCACACACACACCTTGTCTGCAGACAGAGGGCCCACAGCTTCTCTAAGGCTTTGGGCCAGTCCCTCCACCTCTCTCACACTCCACTGGCTCTTCTGTCTCATAGGGTGCAATGAGGTGGTGGGGGAGGAAGGCTCAGGTTATCACAGGAGGGGTTTTTATCTCCCACCCCAACTCCCGTCATGGGTCTCACTTAGACTCCCAGGCAGATGACATGGACATGGACTTAGACAAGGAGTTCCTCCAGGACTTGAAGGAGCTCAAGGTGCTTGTGGCTGACAAGGACCTTCTGGACCTGCACAAAAGGTGACCCTAGGGGTCTGTTGGGCGGGGACTGAAGTGGGGGCCCCGGTGGCTCTGGACTTGACCCTGTCTCCCTACAGCCTGGTGTGCACTGCCCTCCGGGGAAAGCTCGGTGTCTTCTCTGAGATGGAAGCCAACTTCAAGGTCTGTGGCCCAATCCAGCCTCTGTCCCATTGGCATCTCCAGAGCACAGTCCCCCCTGGGGCAACTCTGCTCGTGCCCGAGATTGACCGGCAGGTGGCGCTGCTGCTCCCTCTGCCTGCCTGTGAGGGGGGAGCCAGCTCTTAAACATTGGGGAGTTATTTGATTGAGGGAGGTGGGTAGATTTGGGCTCAGCCCCCAGCCTCTCGGGCAGAAGGCAGAACTCCCAGGCTCCCTGCCCCACAGAACCTGTCCCGGGGGCTGGTGAATGTGGCCGCCAAGCTGACCCACAATAAGGATGTCAGAGACCTGTTTGTGGACCTCGTGGAGAAGGTGAGCTGTCCCGCCCGCTGCCCTCTGATCCCCATCCTGGCCTGTCCGTGGGCTGTCCCTGTGCTAGATGTTACCTTGGACCCACAGTTCGTGGAACCCTGCCGCTCCGACCACTGGCCATTGAATGACGTGCGGCTCTTCCTGAATCAGTATTCGGCGTCGGTCCACTCCCTGGATGGCTTCCGGTGAGAGACCCCAGGCCTCCTTACCCCACCAGCCGCCTGCCGGGGCCTAGCTCTCCTGCAGACTCAGAGTTCCCTGTTCTGACGCCCTGGAGGTAGAGGTCTCTCTGTGACCTGACCTTGGACAGGTTCCTTAATCTCTCTGTGTCTCAGTTGTCACATACATAAGCTGGGGGTAATGATAATGCAAATCATAGGAATATTGTAAGGTTTAAATGAGTGAAGGGTGTAGAAAGCACTTAGAGCGGTGTCATGACATGGTAAGCAGCAGCTAATAAGTTACTATTATCATTGCAGGCACCAGGCCCTCTGGGACCGCTACATGGGCACCCTCCGTGGCTGCCTCCTGCGTCTCTATCATGACTGAGGCCCCCTCCCCCATCCCTGCCCACGCTGACAATAAAGTTGCCATGACTTTGGAGGAGGCTGTGAGTGGGTACACACGTGGGTCCACGCGTGGGAGTGTGCACAGGTTGCACGCGTATGTCTCTGAGTGTCAGAGTGTATAAGGATGTATGTGTGTGTTGGCCCCACAGGAACGAGGACATGTCAGAGAATGGTATCTACACGCTCCCCACCCCAGTTGAGTCCACTCCGGAGACAGGGGTCTTGTCTGGGTTTATTCAAACTGTAGCAAGAATACTGGGAGAATAGGCAAAAACCTTGGGGTGGGGTGGGTGGGGAGGTAACTGGCACAGCAGGAGAGCTGAGGGGCAGCCAGGAGGGCTCAGGGAGGGCAGGAGACTTGGTTCTTCTTAATGGGTTTGTCCACTCTGGCAGTGTACGGGTACTTAGTGATGCCACAGGCGTTACTCCCGCGGTGCAGCCGGAAATAGCCCTAGGAAGTTGGGGAACAGCAGGGCTAGATGGTGGGGAGAGGTCTGTCCTGCCCTGTCTGCATCCCCCTGTCAATGAATCACACTCACCTTCTCACCCCAGTCGGCCCCCCAGGAGTTCTTCAGGATCCAGTATTGGTTGGAGGAGCGAGGACGAGACCGGGATGAGACTGCCTCTGCCTGCCTCCCCTCCACCGACTTGCTTTTACCAAAACCCACCAGCAGGACAGAATGATCCACAAACTGGGGGTCACAGGTGGTAGGTGTGGCCTTGATCACACCCTTCCGGTATTGCTGCAGGGGCAGAGAGGCTGCGTCTGGGGCCACCTCCCCATATGCCCCTTCCTGTGCCCCTCCCCCCATTCCCTCCCTTATCCCACCTGCAGTAGCTTCATGTTGATGGTCACGGTGATGGGGCCTTGGGTGGCCAAGTACTTGGCGATGCCTGGGGGTGGAAGGTGCCATCAGGCCCTGCCTGTCCTGTGCCCCCTGCTCTCGGCTCATAGGTGTCTCTCTCTCTCTTTCTCTTTCCCACCCCCTACCTCCGGCCCCCAGATCCCTCCTGTGTCTGTAGCCGTGTCTGTCCTGGTCTGTCTGTCCCCATCATCCTCCCTCCTGGGCCTGCCCATGTCTCCATCCTTCCCGCACACTGCTCAGAGGGCTGCAGCATGATGAAATCCTGGATCCAGGCCACCTTCTTGTGCTTCTTAGCCAGGCACCTGTTGGTTTTGCTGTTCCCCTGGTATGGGTAGTCCTTTTCACTGGCCAGGCCACCTGGAGATAAGCAAGGCCCAGGAGGAGACTCAGCTCAGGTCCAGAACATCCCCCGCCCAAGCTGCCCAGAGAGACAGGCACTCACTGTTGTTAAGGACAGTTATGAATGCATCCCAGACGAAGCCACCCTTGCAACTGTTCCCACAGCGGTTACAGTCGAGCAGCTCTGGTGCAAGAAGGAACAGTGTGGGTGCCCAAGCCTCAGGCACCCCCGCTTCAGTCACACATCCCCTCCCCCAGCCATACCCTGCACAGAGACTTCCACACGCTGTTGGTATTTGATGGCCCACAGGGCCTCAATGTTGTCCGCTGCCGCCATGGCCCAGCAACAGTTGCAGTTTCCCTAGTGGAAAAGGATGGGGGCGGGGTGGGGGGAGAGAGGGTGGGGGGCAGGGTAAGGAGTGTAGGCCTTGCCCCTCTCCTCCCCCTCCCACCACAGGGGCTGGATTGGGCCAGGCCACGTGGGGACAGATACCTGGTTCCTGATGGATGAGATGACGCGAGCCTTCTGCCAGTCACAGGTCGGGGGCACTGACTCCCCCCACTCTTCACACCCCATCTTTTGGCTCACACTGGGGGCCTCTCCAGCCACCCTCTGGTGCCCATAAAGCTGGACAAACTCCTCCTCTGAGAGACAGGTGGGGTCACTAAGTTCACAGGTTTTACCCCCTCTCCTCCGCATTCTGCCTCCCACTATAGCCAGCCACATCCTTAGAATTTTGAGTTCCCATAATACCCTGGGAGACAGAAAGGCAGGGATACTGAGAGCAGAGAGAGGCCAAGTTCTTTGCTGGAGTGCACCGCCCTGCACCTGCTGCCTCCTGAGCTGGGCTGCGACCCAGGCCTCTGGAGTACCTCCTGCCCCTGATCTCTGACTTGGGGCAAGCACCCAGGCCTCTGGTCCTCAAAGTCCCTCTGGGAAACAAAAGCCAAAAGCCTTCCTTGTCCATCTGCTAGTATCCCTGGAGAAGGTTCTGCTTCCCCACCTACCACCTCGGGGCTGGGAGGGGGTCTCAGTACCTGTGAGGTCACTGAATGGAGTCACCCCAAACTCGGCTGTGCCCAAGTCCTCCTCCTGCAGCTGCTGAGCCTTGGCTAGGTTTTGGGCAAAGATGTCCAGGCGGCGAGCATGCTCTAGACCAAAAGGAGATTGTCCCAGGCTGGCTTTCAAGCCCCCAGGGGCAGGAAGTGGCCACTGGCTTGGCTTCCCACCCACGCTTGCCCAGGTGAGCACTGACTCCTTTCCTGTGGTCCTTAGAGGCCCCACTACAGACACCTGGGCCAAGGAAGTGGCTCCCCAGCTCCCCTGGGGTTGGGCTTTTCTAGGAGGCAGGAAGAGGGCTATCTTCGCCCACCTGGGGAAGAAACCAAGTAAAGGGTTGGAAGGCACAGTGACTCAAGGGAGAAGTGGGTGGTCAAAGAGCTGCTTCCTGCGGGGTCATCTCTTATCTCTACTTCACACCTCTGACCGCAAGTCTGTGGCTGGAACAAGGTGGGGGGCAGGTACACGTCCATGGCACAGGAAGTCTGGGCTGAAAGGTGCCCACAGATCATCCCCCTATGGGAGATGAGATCCAGAAGGCAGGAGCAGGGCTGGCAACTCATGGAGATGGAGAGGGAGTCCCAGCTTGGGGACATAATGGGTATCCTTGGGTGTTGGCTGAGTGAATGCATGACTAGATGGTGGTCTCCTGCCCGCTTCCTGAAGTCACAGGAAAGTGGCTCTGGAGCTAAAGGGTCCTCTTGGACCAGTCAGACCCCAACGGCTGCCGCCTCCCTCCAGGTTCATAGCCAAGGATCATCCTGTCCCCACTTGCACATTTGGGAAACCAGGGAGTACACCCTCAGCCCTGTCACTGTCCTGCTGAGTGGCTTTGGCCAAGTGCATTCCCCACCCTGAGCCCTGATTTCTTTGTCTATTAAATGGGAGAAGAGGGAGTTGGACTGCAGACATTTGTGCCCCATGATACCTGCTGGGTTTGAGTAACTCCGGTTGTACTGGATCTGGAACAACGTGAAGACCTCTTTCAGCTCCAGCGGCCGGGGACCTGGGTCCTGGAAAAAAAACCCAAGGGCAGTGGGGGGCTGGGGTGTCGGGAGGTGAGGAGTCATCGCTGGGACCACACCTTAGCTGCCAGCTGTGCCAGGACTGAGCTAGGGGAGCAGCTGATTCGCCCGCTCTTCTCCCTGGTGTGGGTCTGGGCACATCAGTCACCTTCAGCCTCAGCTGCTCCCTCTGAGAAATAGGAACAAAACATTGCTTCTAAAGGAGTGGGCCCCAGGCATGGGGAGCAGGTTGGGGACACTTACCTGGCCCCGAAAGGAGCCCTTGATGCCTTGGGCCAGGCCTGCCACCAACAGGGCCAGGACGCAGAAGAGGTGCATAGTTGGAGCCATGATGCCACAGACCAGAGTGTCAGGCAGGAAGCTATGCAGACCAAGGTGGAAGAGCTGAGAGGGCGGAGCTGGAGAAACCACAAAGGGGAAACCAGGCTGGGAGGGGGTGGAGGACCCCCAAGCACAAGAGGCCTTCAGGCTTTTGTGCCTATGTGGCCCCTGCACGCGTGTACCCCACGCCACCCCTTTTCTTTTTGCATCAGAGGCTCTCTGTCCACCTTGTTCTGGGCAATCTAGGGATTTGGAGATGGACCTGTCCTTAAGGGGACAGGAGGAGACAGATCCTAAGTGGGCAGTGACAATATAGGGCCATCAGTGCCTTGAGGGGGAAATGGGGCTATGGGAGCCACAGGCCCTGACAACTGCGGGGGGTGGGTGGTGGTCAGTTCACCCTGGGAAGCATTCTACACCCAACTACAAAGCTCAGTCAGCTCAGGGGTCACCTCCAAGAAACTCACCCATCCTTTGGTGTAACCTGCAGCCCCTTGAGCCCCTGGTGTGCCTGTGGTTACTTGGCACCTGAATCCCAACCACACTGGAGGTGTCTGCCTTGCTTGTGTTCTCAGCACCCAGGAAGGGGGCGGGTGCAGAGCTGGCTCAGGGGGGATCTGTTGACTGAACGATTGGTCGTCATGGGTTTTATTTTTTATTTGTTTAAGAACTTTTATTGAGATGCAATTGACATACAATGAACTGCATATATTTAAAGTGTACAATTTGATATTTTTTTCTTATTAGTAATGTATATATGGCAATCCCAATCTCCCAATTCATTACCCCCCAAACTGTTCCCCCCCCCCCGCCAGCTTTCCCAACTTGGTGTCCACATGTTTGTTCTCTACATCTGTGTCTCTGTTTCTGCCTTGCAAACTGGTTGATTTGTACCATTTTTCTATATTCCGCATATATGTATTAATATACGATATTTGTTTTTCTCTTTCTGACTCACTTCACTCTGTATGAGAGTCTCTAGGTCCATCCATGTCTCTACAAATGTCCCAGTTTCATTCCTTTTTACAGCTGAGTAATATTCCATTGTATATATGTACCATATCTTCTTTATCGATTCATCCGTTGTTGGACATTTAGGTTGCTTCCATCGTCATGGATTTTAAACAGATAAGTTCAGGGTCCAGGACAGCAAGTGGCAGCTACTACCTCCTCCTGTTTGTCATTCCTGTCACTATCTGGGGATGGGGATGAGGGGTGTGGGTGGGCCTGAGGGGACAGAAAGGTAGCAGGGTTGTCATCTCAGACAGAGCAAGGCTGGAGGCTAAGGGCTGGACAGGGGTGTTAACGCTTGTTACTCTGCCTTGGGTTTTGGTTTCTTTGGTTTTTTTTAAATATAAGTTTATTTATTTTTTTATTTATTTACGTATTTATTTACTGGCTGTGTTGGGTCTTTGTTGCTGCACACAGGCTTTCTCTAGTCGTGGCGAGCAGGGGCTACTCTTCTTTGCAGTGTGCGGGCTCCTCATTGCCGTGGTTTCTCTTGTTGTGGAGCACAGGCTCTAGGCGTGCAGGCTTCAGTAGTCATGGCACATGGGCTCAATAACTGTGGCTCACAGGCTCTAAAGCACAGGTTCAATAGTTGTGGCGTACGGGCTTAGTTGCTCCGCGGCATGTGGGATCTTCCTGGAGCAGGGATCAAACCCTTGTCCCCTGCGTTGGCAGGCAGATTCTTAACCACTGTGCCACCTAGGAAGCCCTCTGCCTGGGTTTTAAGTGGTCCGTGGGCTAGGGAGATCCCACATGGGCCTGCAGGCTGGAAACCAGCACCAAAGACTAGAGAAGGGCGAGAAAAGAACTGGCTTTCTCAGGCTTCCATGGGGATGGGAGCGAGGGGACGGGATTAACTCATTCCTGTGCTCACCACGTCATTTCTTCATTCATTAGGAATTTTCCTAAAGCTGTGAGGTCCCATTTTGCTGCACACCACTCCCCACCAGCTAGTAAGCCAGGGGACTTCTCTATTTGGAATAAAGAGCAATACTGCCTTTATTAAAATGCAGTAGACAGACCATCCCCAGAGGGGTACATGGCTTCATGATTCTAAATCCCAGTCATGTGTCCCAAGCTAGTTTTGGCTGTGTGTGACCTAAGACTAAGGCCCCACGTCAGCCCTCAGAGCTGGAGGTTTAAAATAACAGCTTTATTGAGGTATAATTCACATACCATAAAATTCACAATTTTAAAGTGTACAATTCAGGACTTCCCTGGTGACACAGCAGTTAAGAATCTGCTGGCCAATGCAGAGGACATGGGTTTGAGCCCTGGTCCAGGAGGATCCCACGTGCCACGGAGCAACTAAGCCAGTGTGCCACAACTACTAAGCCCATGCGCCACAACCACTGAAGTCCGTGTGCCTAGAGCCCGTGCTCCGCAATGAAAAGTGGCCCCCACTCGGTGCAACTAGAGAAAGCCCACTTGCAGCAACTAAGACCCAACACAGACATAAATAAATAGTGTACAATTCAGTGGTTTTTCATGTATTTGCATAATTGTGCAACCATCACCACTGTCTAATTTCAGAGCATTTTCATCACCCCAGAAAAAAACCCATACCCATTAGTAGTCACTCCCCCATTCCCCTTTCCCCTGGCAAACACTAATCTAGTTTGTCTTTCAGATTTGCCTATTCTGGTTGTGTCATATAAATGGAATATGTGGCCTTTTGTGTCTGGCTTCTTTCAATTAGTGTAATATTTTCAAGATTCATCCATGTTGTACCACATATCAGTACTTCATTCCTTTTTTAAAAAAAATAATTTATTTCTTGGCTGAGTTGGGTCTTCGTTGCTGCATACAGGCTTTTCCCTAGTTGCAGAGAGCAGGGGCTACGCTTCCTTGCAGTGCGAGGGCTTCTTATTGTGGTGGCTTCTCTTGTTGTGGAGCGTGGGCTTCTAGGTGCACGGGCTGCCGTAGTTGTGGCACTCCGGCTCAGCAGTTGTGACTCATGGGCTTTAGAGCGCAGGCTCAGTAGTTGTGGGGCACGGGCTTAGTTGCTCCGTGGCATGTGGGATCCTCCCTGACCAGGGCTGGAACCAGTGTGCCCTGCATTGGCCGGCAAATTCTCAACCACTGTGCCACCAGGGAAGTCTCCTTCATTCCTTTCTGTGGCTGAATAATATTCCATCGTATTACCATTTTTTGTTTAATCCTTTCATCAATTGATGAACGTTAGATTAGTTTTATACTTTGGTTCTTATCAATGGTGTTGCTATGAACATTGTGTACAGATGTGTGTGTGTGTGTGTGTGTGTGTGTGTGTGTGTACATACGTTTTGAATCCCCCTGGGTATATACCTAGGCGTGAAATCGCTGGGTCATAGGGTAACAGGTTTTTGAGGACCTGCCAGACTGTTTTCCACTGCGATGGCCCATCTTACATTCTCACCCACAGTGTATGAGGGTTCTAATTTCTCCACATCCTCCGCAGCACTTGTTACTGTCTATCTTTTTGGTTTTAAAGAACTATTATTTTTAGCACCCCCACCCCCAGCCCTGGGGTGGGGTAGTGGTGCTGAGAAGGATTGGGGGGTGGGGAGGTGCTCTCCAGTTCACACTGAACCCGGAAGGCTCACCCCAGGACCCACTGGTATGTCCTCCCCTACTCACACCCTCTCCCCGGGCAGGGCTGCTAAGGGGGCGACCGTGAGGATAAACAGGGGTGGGAAAGAGAACCGAGGGCTAGGCAGTTCCCATATGCTGTCTGCCTCCAGGCGGGGGATCCCTGGACACGCAGCCCTTTCCCGTCTGGCCCCGCCCTGAGACGTGGGCAGGGCAAGACCCCGCCCCTTCCTGGGAGCCAGCTCCGCCCAAACTCCTCCCCTTCAGGCTCTCCCTCTGCTTGCGAGAGAAGGCAGAAACCCGGGGACTGGGGGCGGGGTGTGTGTCTGTGTTGGGGAGTGGGGAGGGGGACGCTGGTAGGAGGTTGGCCAGGAAGGCGATGTCACCGCACCCTGGCGTCCTTGCACGCCCGAGTTCAGCCCTGCCCGTCTTCTCAGGGGCTTCCATTCATTCCGGGCCAAAAGTGCACTGCCGCCCCCGCCCCAAACTGATGTAGCCTCGCGGACTGAGGACTCGGAGGAGGCCGTTCTGGAGTGAAGGGACCACCTGGCTGAAGGCAGCCCTGGGGATGGAGGGGAGAAGGGACCGAGATGGGACAGTTTTGAACCTGGGAGCGTCACTTCTTAGGGGGAGGGTCTAGGGCGCACCCTGGACGAAGTTCTGGTATTTCCATAGTGACTGTCCGGGTGCACAGAATAAGATTCTGGAGGGTGCAGGGTGAGGATCTGGAAGTCCCAGGATTAGGTGGGGTCTAGGTGCCCAGGTTGACATTCTGGGAGGCGCAGAAAGAGTCTGGGGCCTGGACATGAAGATGATGGTGCACAGGGATTCTGGGGGCGCAGATTAGGTAGGGTCTAGGTGCGCAGGGAGACATTTTGGCGTGCGCAAAGGGAAAGCCTGGGTGCTCCTAAGTGAGTCGGGGTCCTGGCATCAAGGCCAATGCCCCTAGGATCGAGAGCTAGGGGACCCTGGCCCGGCGCCGGGAGGCGGCCCGGGGCGGCGCCGCGGGGGACCGGGTGGGGGCCTGCGGCCGGCCGGGGGCGGAGAAGCGGGGGGTCGGGGTCCCTCCCCCTGGCGCGGGCTCAGGAATCCGCTGAGGGGCGGGCGGAGGCGCCGGGGTGGGCCGCGCCGCGGCGGGCGGGCGGGCGGGGGGCGCTTCCTGGGGCCGCGCGTCCAGGGAGCTGCGCCGTCCGCCTGTCCGTCTGCCGCAGGCACTGCCGAAGCCAACCGAGCCGCCGGAGCCGCGGGCCGCGGGGCAGTCGCGGGCCCAAGTGAGTGGCCGTCCACGGGGGGAGGGCGCGAGCCAGAGTCTCGGCCGAGTCGCGTCAGCAAGGAGCCGAGAGGCCCGCGCTCCTCGGCCGGAGCCACTGGGGGACCGGGAGGGGGCGGGGCGGCCCCGGGCTGGTGGGCCCTGAACCCCGGCCTGCGTGAGGAGGCGGCCCTCGGCCCTGGGAGGCTCCGGGGCCCCGAGCACGATCCCGGGCGGGAGGCGGCGGGGGCCAAGGCTCTGAGTCCTGGTGCAGGGAAGGGGGGGTTGCTGTGGAAAAGGCGCCCTGACCCCCACCCACCACCTCCCAGCCCCAGGATGCTCCCCTTCGCCTCCTGCCTCCCCGGGTCTCTACTGCTCTGGGCGCTGCTGCTGTTGCTCTTGGGGGCAGCGTCTCCCCAGGATTCCGAGGAGCCCGACAGCTACACGGTGGGGACAGTGGGGCCACTGGCCTGGGCTGGGCTGGGCAGGGACACCGAGACCAGGATCTTGGGGTGGCTGCTGCTGGGGAAGATTCTCCCCTCCCCTGGTTGGTGGAGCAGCTGGGGCCATTGTTTGAAGCAGGCGGGGAGGGTGGCCAGACTTGGGCCCTGGTCTTGGCCTGGTCAGTTAGAGGGGACCGGGGGTGACCAGTGGCCACCTCTGGTCCCCTCGTAGGAATGCACAGATGGCTATGAGTGGGACCCCGACAGCCAGCACTGCCGGGGTGAGTATGCTTGGGGGACTGACCCACCCCCGAGAAAGGGAAAGGGGATTGCAACTCCAGCTCCAAGAGCTGATGCAGGAGCCCAGTGGCCTGCCTGCTGCCCAGCTCTGCCTGGTTGCGGCCAGCTCTGGTTCTCAGGGCACGAGCTTGGCTGGGGTGGAGAAGCCATCTAGGCCTCTCCCTCTCAGAGAAACCCAGGACCTCCCCCCGCCCCCTGCCCAGGAGTCTAGAGAGCAACAGGGCACTGCCCAGAGGACCGGTTCCGGATATCTCCTCTAATCATTTTTCTATCCAGCTTGTCCCATCACGGCCTGGGAAAGCAGTGCCTAGGGGGATGCATAAGGAGGCCCGCACATCACTCTTAGGTTGAGTCAGGGCCAGGGCTCTGGCGAGGGATAGCGACCCTCTTGGGGTCAAGAGAATGGGGGTGACTGTGGGAACAGCTGCCCCACCATCAGCCCTGGCAGGGCCTGGGAAGGGGTCCCAGGCAGGCAGCCTTAGCTTGTTGAGTAGAGAGGGAAGGCCCTGTCTGGGTCACACAGCTTAGAGAAGACTGAGCTGGGCTCCTGCCTCGCACCACCGCCACGGCTGGCCCAGGAGACTGGCTGTGACCAGCAGACCCCTCTCTGCAGATGTCAATGAGTGCCTGACCATCCCTGAAGCCTGCAAGGGGGAAATGAAATGTATCAACCACTATGGGGGCTACTTGTGCCTGCCCCGCTCGGCTGCTGTCATCAATGACCTGCATGGCGAGGGACCACCACCACCAGTGCCCCCTGCTGAACACCCCAACCCCTGCCTCCCTGGCTATGAGCCCGATGAGCAGGAGAGCTGCGTGGGTAAGTAAGGGTCACCCTGACGCAGAGGCTTCCAATCCTTCTACCAAGCGTCTACCACTGCATCTTAAAAACACACCTCATGTTCCTCCCTTGTTCAGAAGCCTCCTCAGGGCCACTAGGATAACATCCAGACCCTTGTTCAGGTCCTCACTTTGTCTGTCCAGCTCCTGTCCCACTGCCTAGCCAGCCTCTGAGACCCTCACCTTGATTTCTAGAGACACACTGCAAGAGCTCTGCCTCTCAGCCTCTGCCCCTGCCCCTTCCTCGTCTGCACCCCACCCCTAGGTGGCATGGGCCTTGGAGGAAGACCCAGGAATCAATGCTCCTGGGAATATGGGCAGGGCCTCATCCTATGCTTCCGTGGCATGGGGTCTCCCAGTGTAGGAGTGCCTTTCTCATTGGCTCTGGGCTGGTAGACTCTTGTCTGTGCTATTGGGTGGGTCCCCGTGTTCCTATTTTGGGGGTGTCAGTCACCCACACACCCATGTGAGTGGTACCCGACCTGTATGCTCCCATACTGAGGTGTCTGTCATGTTGGGGGGCATATAGGCTCCCAGGCGGGGGCTGAGTGGTGTCTCCTACAGACGTGGACGAGTGTGCCCAGGCCCTGCACGACTGCCGCCCCAGCCAGGACTGCCATAACCTGCCTGGCTCCTACCAGTGTACCTGCCCTGACGGCTACCGCAAGATTGGGCCCGAGTGTGTAGGTGAGTCTGCGGTGTGGCCTCTCTAGTTCCTGCTCTGTGCCCGTGGCCTGGCTCTCACCCTAGCACCTGACCCCCATTCCAACCCACCCCCAGGTTTCACCCCAGTCCCCTGCCACCTCTGCCTTACTGTCCCCAGACACAGGACTGTATACATGTATGTGTGAGTTCTGGCTGATCTGGCCCGGCCCAGCCCCCCAGACACAGGCAAGATGACGGGTGAAGAGGCCGAGTCCCAGCTGGCTTGGGCCGCACCTGACTTCTGCCCTGTGCTGTCCTTCCGCTGCCTCCATCCCAGATATAGACGAGTGTCGCTACCGCTACTGCCAGCACCGCTGCGTGAATCTGCCTGGCTCCTTTCGCTGCCAGTGCGAGCCGGGCTTCCAGCTGGGGCCCAACAACCGCTCCTGTGTGGGTGAGGCTGGACTGGGCCAGGCTCCTGGGTCCTGCACAGGGTGGTGTAGGGTCGGGGAGCTCCCTTCCTGATCAGCCCAGGGGGCAGTGGGGGCCCGGGGCTGCTCCTCGGCTTTCACCCCTCCCCCATCTTTCTGGCATCCCCCAGATGTGAACGAATGTGACATGGGGGCTCCGTGTGAGCAGCGCTGCTTCAACTCCTATGGCACCTTCCTGTGTCGCTGCCACCAGGGCTATGAGCTGCACCGGGACGGCTTCTCCTGCAGTGGTGAGAGCTCCACCCCGCCACGTGTCCCTCCATGGGTCCCCCAAGCCCTGCGTCATGCTGTGCGCCCTGCCACACAGCCCTCCATTCGATGCCTCCATATCCCTTCCACCCTGCACCCGCGTGCCTCCCGTGTACTCCACCCCAGCTGGTGGCAGGGCACCTGCAGAGCTGCCCACCAGAACTCCCAGCCTGGTGGGGAAGGCACAGAGGGGAGCAGTTAGGTCCCCAGTGAAGCTCAGTAGGGAGACTGAGGGAAGATGTAGGTGCCCCCTTTCCTGGGAGTCAGGCTGATGTACATGCGACTCCTGCACCAGGACAAGTCACTCTTCTCTTTGAGTCTACTTCTTCTTTTGTAGAATGGGTTGTCTCAAGAATTGAGTGAGAAAAATGACAACAGACAGATTTTATCAAGTCCCAAGCAGCAATGCTTTAAAGTGAGTTAGCATTTACTGAGAACCTGCCCTGTGCAGTGCGCTTTCCTCACATACTTGGCCTTATTTAATCCTGCCAACAATCCTATGCTGTGAATAAGACTTTTTCCTCCTCTGCAAATTGACATTAATACCTCCCTCAAGTTTTGTTGGGAGGATTACAAAAAATAAGATAAAATACTTCATTGAAGAGAGGTTGAGTGACTTGCCCAATGGGGCCAGGGCTCTGTCTCACTCCATGTCAACTGGCCACGTACCCTGTTTCTGTTATGCTTTGTGCTTTGCTGCCGAGTAAGGTTGGTATGTGGCTCGGTGCCGGGCAGCATAAGGGGCACAGCGGAGAAAACCTGGCTCCTGCCTGTGCTGCTCACAGCTGGCAGGAGGTGACTGTGTGCTTGGGTGGATTGTAGGTTGCAGGATTCAGGCAAAGTACTGAAACCCAGAGCAGGCTGGGAGGCTTCATGGGCTCCTCCAGTCTAAGCCACTCATTTTATTGACAGGGAAACTGAGGTTCCCCAAACTCAGTCAGTAGGATTTAAAGCCAAACTTCTAGATTCCCAGTCCTCTCATTTAGTATCATCTTACAGCCCTGTGGTAAAGAGAGATCTATGAGCTGGGCAGTCGTTCTTGCCTCCTTTTTTTTTTTGGCCACGTTACTTGTGGGATCTTAGTTCCCCAACCAGGAATCGAACTCGTGCCCCCTGCAGTGGAAGTACGGTCCTTAACCACTGGACCGCCAGGGAGGTCCCCTGGGCAGTCCTTTCTTGAACCCTCTGTCCCCTATTGAGCTCCACAGGGCTTGTCTCTTCTGCTTCTTCCTACACTGAGCCTAACCTGGGGCCGGGCTTGCTCGATGAGATGAGCGTGTGTGGGGCTGAGCTGGGAGGACTGCCGAGGCCCAGTCCTCAGCCCCACCCTCCCTAGATATCGATGAGTGCAGCTACTCCAGTTACCTCTGCCAGTACCGCTGTGTCAACGAGCCAGGCCGCTTCTCCTGCCACTGCCCGCAGGGCTACCAGCTGCTGGCCACGCGCCTGTGCCAAGGTACCAGTTGCCCCAGTGGAATGGGCAGGGTGGTGTGAGGGGCTGGTGGCCTGGTATCTGGGTTCCAGCCCCTCTCCCCCGGAATAGACATTGATGAGTGTGAGTCGGGTGCGCACCAGTGTTCTGAGGCCCAAACCTGTGTCAACTTCCACGGGGGCTACCGCTGCGTGGACACCAACCGCTGTGTGGAGCCCTATGTCCAGGTGTCAGACAAGTGAGTCAATGCCAGGCCGTGGCAGAAACTACAACTCCCAGAGAGCTCTGTGGCTGTCTGGTACCTATTTGGGCGGGCGAGTGCTAAGGGCTGATGGGAGTTGTAGTCTTTCATGATTAAACCACACATGCTGTTGTGGGAGGATCCTTTTGGGATCCCTAATTTTGAGGGTGGGCCAGCTTTAGAGGATGGGCTAGGACCTTATTCATGTCCCCATCTTGGGGTCTCCAGTCGCTGCCTCTGTCCGGCCTCCAACCCCCTGTGCCGGGAGCAGCCCTCGTCCATCGTGCACCGCTACATGAGCATCACCTCGGAGCGGAGCGTACCCGCTGATGTGTTCCAAATCCAAGCGACCTCCGTCTACCCTGGAGCCTACAATGCCTTTCAGATCCGTGCTGGAAACTCACAGGGAGACTTCTACATTAGGGTAAGGCTTTCCCCTAACCCCACCCCTTAACTGACTTGCATAATCCAAAACTGAGTTCCAGGAAACCTTAAGTGGGAGACTCAACTATGCCACCACGTCCCGCCTCTTCTCTCAAAGTCCCGCCTCCCCCAGGGTCAGAATTTCTGTAGAAAGGTAGGAGTGTTCTAAATCCTCTTGGTACAAACTACAGATTGTTAACTATGATTCTAACAAGGCACCTGGACACTGGGGTTTGAGTCCCTGTACTAGTCTGTGTATCTGGCTTCAACTCCTTCACCCTTAGGACAAGGGACTGGCATGAGAGGCCAGAGGTAACAGACATAGCAGAGTCTGGGAAGGGCAAGCAAGTGGAGCTGGGTGTTGAAGAAAGAGGCTGCAGGGGCCTGGGGTTTGAGAATCCAGCTCTCTGCTGGTGGAGCTGGGAGAAGGGAGGGGTCCAGGTGTGACTCAGTGAGAGGGGTGTCTAAGGGTCTGTCTGGTACCAGTGCTGGTTTTCTCTTTCTGGAATTGAGTGCTTTGAAGGGGAGTCTGCCTGCTCCAGGTCACCAAAGGCCCCACTGCTCCCAAGAGTCTCACACCTGGCCTTGAATCAGTTGACCGTGGTTAGACAAAAGAACTAGCTGGGGGCTTCCTGGGTGGCGCAGTGGTTAAGAGTCCGCCTGCCAATGCAGAGATCACGGGTTCGATCCTAGCTCCAGGAAGATCCCACATGCCGCGGAGCAACTAAAGCCCACGTGCCCGCCAAAAAAAAAAAAAAAAAAAAAACACTAGCTGGAAAGGGTGGGAAGAGCACCAGTGGGATATTTCTGAGTTCAGGAGCCTGGGTGCGGATATCAAGGGAGTCACAGAGCTGGATCAGAGCCTGGGGTCACAGGCTGGCCAGGGCTCTCTCCACTTCACAGCCAACTGGTTGTGGGTACCAACTCAGGGCAGGGAGGTGATGCTGGGGTAGTGCCCTGGTGTGTAGACTGACACAATCTACATGTCCCCCCACCCACTGTACCCTGCAGCAAATCAACAATGTCAGCGCCATGCTGGTCCTCGCGCGGCCTGTGACAGGCCCCCGGGAGTACGTGCTGGACCTCGAGATGGTCACCATGAACTCCCTCATGAGCTACCGGGCCAGCTCTGTACTGAGACTCACCGTCTTCGTGGGGGCCTACACCTTCTGAGGAGTGCGTGGGGGAGCCCGCAGGGAGGGGGAGGTTCCCTGTAGCCGAGAAGCCTGGGGCTCAGGGATGACTGTTCTGCTAAAAGGGAAGACGCTGTTGTGAAGGGTAGAGAGAGAAAGGCAATAAAGGGAGAAAGAAGGAGTCCTGGTGGCTGAGGTGGGTGGGTCACACTGCAGTGAACCCCAGAGCGGGGAAAGGCCAGACTCGTGGGAGGCGGGCCACGTCCACCTATAGGCGGGGGTGGCTCTGCCCAGGCTGAAGGACCCCATCGACAGGAGCTGGGAGCTGTATCCCCAAGACTGGAACTGGCCTATATACCATGGACATCAGAATCACCCTGAGGAAGGGGGAGGTAGTGAGGCTGCAGACTCCAGGCCCCAGCCCAGAAACGTGGGCGTGGCCGGTCTGCAGCGGGCCTGGATGATCGATCCTGCCCTAGACAGTGCCAGGAGGCCCTGGGTTTCAATCCTAGCTTGGCCTCAAAGTATCAATTTGGAGAAATCCTAGTAGCTCCCTGAGCCTCAGTGTTCCAGTCCATAAAAGAGGCAAGTGGACTGTTAGCGCTTTATAAACTTTTCTTTTCCAAGCTACAGAACTTCTTCTCAAAGGAAATTTTATTTGATCAGAGAACTCTGATGACATAAACTAGATTCAAAGTTGCAATGCCTCCCTGACTCCATCTCCTGGCAGTCTCAGTGCCCTGCCAGGGAACCCCAAGTTTAAAACCTGGACTCGATGGGTCTCTCCAGTTCCTCCTTGGATATCTTATAAGACCCCTGTGGCCTGGCATCTCCTCCTAACACATAAAGCTGCAAAGACTTAAGATTTTTATTGTAGCCCAAAGATTCTGGTTAAAAGGGTGGGTAGCCTTGGAAGATGGGGGTGGGGCTCTGTCTCGTGGCATAGCTCAGGTCAGGGGGCCAGAGCTGCAGTAGAGCTGTGACAAGGTCCTGCTCAGAGCCGGCCCCAGATTCCTACACAAAGAGACAGGCAGGTAAGGGTCAGGCCCTGGGCAAGGGTAACCGCACCCCTGCTCCCTCCAGGCTCTGTCTCCTGCCCTCACCTCTGCAGCGGCCCACACTTGACGGTGCTCAGCAGTGTTTCCTGTTCCTTCGGGGTGGCACAGGCGTCATAGGCGGCCAGTAGGCTGAGGGTGGCGTGGGGAGTTTGAGTTTCTAAGTCCTAGCAACGGCTGACTACTGGCCCACTCTGAATGGCTCGGGCCAGCGTCAGGGGAGATAGGCCGGAAGGGGCTGGCATGGGTTAGAGGAGTCAGGACCACGGCCCCACTTCCTGAACTCTGGCCTTCAAGGCCCTGCTCCATCCTGCTCACCCTCCTTTCATGCTCCTGCAAATGTTTTCCAAGTATGGCTGTTCTTGACCCAGTCTTTGTGGCCCACCCACTCCTCCAGGAAGCCTTCTCTGCTGTACCAGGTACAGTAAGTTCCCTACATACGAACCTTCAAGTTGTGAACTTTCAAAGATGCGAATGTGCATTCGCATGTCCAGTCATGTAAGTTAGTTCACATGTCTGGTGTACATTGTCACATGCGTGCATCCTCTACAAGTGGTTGTGCTTTTGTGTGCTTTACTGTACGGTACTGTACAGGACAGTAGTACAGTATCTTTATGTCAAGCCCAGGATGTCTGGAAGCAAGTGTAAAAGCAGCAGTGTGTAGCTGATTGTGTTAGTTGGGTACCTATATTAACTCTGTTGGATTTACGAACAAATTGGACTTAAACGTGCTCTCAGAATGGAAGTCGTTTGTATGGAGGGGACTTACTGTAGAGTGTCTCCCTCCTCCCAATGCTGGAGATTCTGTCTGGTCTCGGCTGGCTCTGTCTTCCTCAACACCTGACCTCCATGAACTCCTCAGGTGTCAGCTGGGTCTGTCCAGCCCTCACAGAGCCAGACCCACCCGCAAGGCAGGCAGGGAGGACGGGGGCCGAGGACGGGGCTCTGTGGGGGCCTACCTGGCAGGGGTGCTGTACCGCTCCACCAAGGCTGCTGCCTTCTCACCGCTCACTCCGCGCACCTGCATCAGCTGCCTGGCAAACACCTCCCGCACAGACTGGGCCTGGGGTCGGGGCAGGACCTTGTCAGGAGTGGCCTGGGGCCAGACTGCGTGAGGAGGAGCTGGGCAGGGGCGATACCTTGTTTTTAATGGCTCCCGCGTTGAAGTCGTTGAAGGTGAGCAGTGAGCAAAGAGGGTTTGGGGAGGGCCCAGCCTTTGATTCAGGGTCCCCTGGAGTCCCCCAGGGGCGACTGTGGAGGGTGCGACCCTGAGGGAAGAGGGGACTGAGGCCAGGCCAGAGCTCTAGGGCACGACCCCCAGCCAGGCCTTGCCCCATCCCGGGCCTCAGTGGGCCAGCCTGAGAAGCAGGCATCTCACTCGCCTCGCCTTCCTCGAGGGAGCACTGGACACAACGAAAGGGCCTGTGCTGGAGGGATGCACCTCCTCACCTGGTAGAGTCTTTGCAGGCCCCTCGTCAACAGGGCCAGGTAGGCAGCTGACTCCTTAATGTCCGCTGTGCGCTTCACAAAGAAGCCATCGATGACCTGGGGAAGAGGATCCAAGGGCGGGGGAGTGGCTCCTGAGAGGAGCCACGGACCACAGGGTCCCTGCCAGCCTGGCCCTGCCCTCCTGGCTCACCTGCGTGTTGGTGACAGCCTGCCGCAGTGTGCTCTCGGGAAGGCTGAGGCTATGCACCGAGCCACACTCCTCCACCAGGTATACCCGGTGCCCCAGGCCGCAGCGCTTCAGCCGGAACTGGGCAGACAGATGGGGGGTGTGGGGGGTCAGGCCTGGATGCCCAAGTGCTAAGTGTCCATCATGTCACCCTCAAAATTGTCACGAGACCTGGTCCCACCAATTCGCCTCCTCATCCTCCCCAGCTTCTCCACCTGCCTCAGAGTGGCCTCCACGCCTTTGCTCACGCTGCTACTCTCGCACGGAGAGCCCTGCCACCGTCTGAGGATGCCCATTCTTCAAGCCTCGTTTGGCCTGTACGTGGCCTGACTATGGGATCAGCCCAGCAGCCAGCACCGAGACACAGCCACTGTGATTCCACTCTAGGAGGGAGTGGGTGAGCCTCGTTTACCCTGGACCACAGAGGCTCTAGAGGTCCTTCACACACTTCTCAGCCCTGTCCAGAGATCCTGCACACCTACTGTGCGCCTGGAGGGGCCCGAGGGGGTCTGATCTCAGGGATGTCCTGGAGCAGCTCTAGAGAGAGTATGGCTGGAGGTGTGGGAGCTCAGCCTGGACATCACCCAGAAGTGCCCCTGCGTGGCCAGGGGGCAGGGAGGGTGGAGAAGCCAGTAAAAGAACCTTCTGCTCCCGGAAGCGACCGTCAATGATGCTGCTGCACAGGTCATCCAGCCGCTTTCGCTCCACGATGTGGTCCAGAACTAGTTCTCCAGGTTGTGCTGCCGAGAGGCCAAGAGGTTTCCGTTGGCTCGTGTCCCCTCACCCGCCAGGCCCTGCCTCTGACCCCTACCTACCTGTCCATGCCCCTTACCCGGGTCTCTGGGACGGGTCTCTTGTGCCACCCACACGAAGTCCCCAACGTGCAGCTTGCGCACTGTGTGAGTCACGTGCAGCCGCTGCAGCTCTCGAAGCAGCTCTGGCCTGTGTCCCGCTCTGGAGTGGCACAGTGGGAGGCCTGAGTCAGGGCAGGCCAGGGCCACCCCCGCATCCTCTCCCTCACCTCCCCGCACTGCACTCACCCCTTGGTCTCGCCAACGTCCACACACAACAGCACCTTGTACTCTCCAGGCCCCAGCTCCAGGAGTGGCTGCTGGACGCTCCCTTCACTGGTGCCACTATCGGGGAGGGGGTAGGAGCTGGCGTGTGTGAGGCTGGGGCTGCTTTTCCCCTAACCCCTAGGAGGTGGGGCAGCCACAGCTCAACTGGAGCTGATGGAAATAGGGTGGGGTCTTGGCCTCCTTTCGGAGACCCCTCCCGCTCCCCTGTTCTTCCCCTCTCCCCTCCTCCTCACAGCTCAGCTGAGGCCGCTCCTGGCATTTCAGGCTCCTCCCCAGGGGGCTCCTCTGGCCCGCTGCCCACATTCAGCAAGCTCAGGCCCTCCAACTCAACCAGCTTCTGGGCCAGCTCCAGACCCGCTGGGGTCAGTGAGTACCTGGTGGGTGGAGAAGAACACAGATCTCCCTTCTTCACTCATACTTGGCAGGCTCTCCTGCCTGCCCCCAGCTAGGCAGGCCTCACCAGCCTTGGCGACCCTTCACAAACAAGTTCAGTGGCTCCCCAACCCCCCTCCTGCTGGCCGTGTTCTCGCCCCTCAGATCAGCTTCCTCTGGACCTGCCCAGGGCCATTCCTCAGGTCAGCAACAAGTAGACTGTAGGGCCACCCTCAGCACATCATGCCTGCTCTCCCGCCCTGCCTCCTGCATCCCATGTGGTTCACCTCACCTAGCTGGCTGGTGTGTCCTGAGGACCAGGTTCCTGCGGAGGAGGGAGCGGAGGGCTGGCCAGGGCCGAGCACTTCCAGGGGCCACCTATTCATAAGGGAGGAGACCCTCAGAGAGCTCCCAGGGCAACCATGTGCCCGCTCCCTTGCCCCACACCACCGCTCGCTCCCAAGAAGGGCAGCCTGCGGTGGGCTCAGGGTCACTTGGCTCTCTCCCTCCCCTTCTCAGTGCTCACCCTGGGAGCCTTCTGGGCACAGCTCTGCAGCAGCTCCTCCTTAGTTAGGAAGCCATGGCTGCTAGGATTCTGTAACCAAGGCAGAAATGTAACCAACGTAGGTTCAGTGCCTGGGAAGCCTCGGCAGAAAGGCCCATGGCCTCAGTTCCCCTGACTCCCAGTTTGGGTAGGCACTCACCAGGTGTTCCCTGTACAGCAGCAGCAGTACTGCTCGAGCTCCAGAGTGCCGAGCGGGCCAGTAGCTGCCAGAGCCTCCTGCTTTGAGCTGGGTTGGAACCTGAAAGGTACAGGGGCGCTTTGAACCCCAAAGCTAGCCAGCTGTTGTACACTGAATCTCTGGCAGAGCTGAGGTTCAGGTTCTACCTCAGCAGGCTAAATGTCCCCGGGCAAGTCACTCAGCTGCCTCTCTAGTTTCTGTATCTGTAAAGTGGACCGTGTGACAGCATGATCTCCTGCAAACTGGGGATGAGATGGCAGACAGTTTCAAGGGATGAGGGAGTGGTATGGAGGTGTAATCTGCCTGGTGCAGCCTCACTTCTAGCACAGGACAGAGAAAGTAAAGCAAAAAGACTCAACAGCAAATGCCAGAACTTACTGGGCTTGGACCCCATAATAGCCTGATCATGGGACTCTCTCAACTGACTCTATTATAATTCACTACCCACATCTACAGATAAGAAGACTAACCTTCATACAGAAAAAGTCGTTTGTCCAGAGCTAAGTGTTACCGGTGAGATTTGAACCCAGCCCAACTAAGTCCCCCAAGCTAGAAAATCTTACTCTTGGTGCTCCCGCTTTCCTGTCTACTCCCCCTGCCCCCTCCTCACTGGCATGGAAGGGTCCTGAACTTCAGAAGGTGGCCTTTCCGGGGCGGGACTCTTCGCTCCAGATGGTGAACACAGAGCATGGTCATCTGTAGGAGTAGAAGAGAGTCAATCCCGGACCCTGGAATCCAGCAGGCAGGATAGTCTCGGACACGGCCAGCTCAAGTGGTTGGTGAGGGCGGTGAGGCTCTGAAAGTCAGCCACTAGCCCCAGGTGGAAAAACAACTCGGACAGGAGTAGGGAGCTTGAGGCCAAAGCATCCCAGGAGATTACAGAAGCTGCATCGGGGGGAGGCTCCGGGGACCACCCACCCCTGCTCCCAGCGCTCACCGCCTGATGCTTTGTGCTGCTGAAGCCGCTGGTCCAGCATCCGGCAGAGCCCGTCTCCGAAGTGCTGTAGGATCTTAGCTTCCTTACCGCTGCGCAGGGGCAGTGGGTACCGCCGGAGGGAGCGCAGCGCCTGGCGGAGGTAGGGGTACAGTACCGGGTCAGGGTGGGCCTGGCTGTTTGGCCAGGCCCGCACCTGTCCCCCATCAGGCCCGGCCAGAACCCACCTTCTGAAACACGAATTGCGTGCGGCGCCCTCTGCTGGCTGCCTCGTCCCGCCACTCGGTCAGCCAGCGTACGAAAAGCGGGTTGGGGCAAACGGGCAGCGGGCGTTTCCGGCCCAGGCGGACCGACGCGGCCATGAGCCCCAGGGCGGGCCCTCTGGCGCCCCACGCCGGCAACACTGAGATGCCGCTAGTTCTGGAGACGGGATTCGAACACCTGGTTCGCGCGGAGGAGGGCGGGACCTCTCCAATCACGTGGTCTACAGGGGCACTAACCAGAGGATTGCCTTCTGCTGCCCTCCCCGCCCCCGTACTACTCTAAGTGGCTGGTGCCGAGCGCTGTCTCTACCGCCTTTCGCCCTCCCGCGGCTCCGGGACAGGACCCGACTTTGGGACGCGCCCGCCCCTCCCCACTAGGCCTTGACCCGCCCCTTCCTCCCACCCCAGATTCGAGAGCGGGGTGGATCCTCCTTGTGCAGGAGAGAGGAAGGTGGACAGCGCCTCCCCGTGGCTGGGAGGTCTGGCTGGGGCGACACACACCGCGGAACCTAAAGCTGTCAGTCTCAGAGGAGCTCTAGAGGAGGAAGGTGTAGAGACTTGGTCTTATGAAAAGCCCTTGGGGTGGGGGAACAAATGGGTTGCAGGTAGTTTTGTAGGAGGGACATTAGGAATGGGTACAGGGGATGAGGACACAAAGGTAAGGCGGGAGGAGCTGAAAGACCCGCCGAGGAAATGGTGATCCCGAGCTGGGGCCTCCCCTATCCAGGGCTGTGGGGGAGGGGCGCGAAGTCGGAGACATGCAGGGAAGGCCAAAGTTTGGAGGACGGGGAGAGGGGGACAGAAGACAAATAGGGAACAGATGGGGGGCGGACATCGGGGCTGAAATGGGCATATTGTTGGATTCGGGGTAGAAACACTTCGTCGCTTTCGTGACTCGTTGGAGGTGGAGGACACTCAAGGAAGTTAACATGGGAACTATGCAAAGGGGTCTCAGTTGGGCACGAGCGTCTCGCCGGCGAGGTAGAGCAGCCCTCAGCGGCTATACCGGAAGTGGCGAGGCGCGGCTCTGAGGCCGTACTGGAGCCGAGAGGCGGGCGACGGAGCTCCAGGCCCGCCCCTTCAGACTCCGCCCAGCCTCGATCCCTCACCCCCCAAGCCCGCTCTACACTCCCGCCTCCCGCCCTGACACTACCTTATAAGGAGCCTACAGCTGGCGTTCGGATTGGCTCCGCCCCCTCTGGTCTCATGTCCTAATAAGGACATCTAGGGCATCCCGCAGCTAGGGGCGGGCGGGAGCGCGTCTCTAGGGTAACTGCGAAGTCTCCCTCCCCCTCCCCGTTGCTCTAGGAAACTCCGAAGCTCAAAAACGGTGGAGCCAGCCTCCTCTCCAGGCAGGGTCGCTTGTCGGGGGTAGCGGTCGAGCTGCGGCCCCTACCTGAGGCTCCCGGTAACTCGGTTGATGGGCGATGCGGAGGAATGTCCCCGACTACAACCTCCAGCATGCTCTGCGACGTACCCCACTCTCAGGTGTCGCTCCCCGGGTCCTGAAGACCAGGCTGCTAGCTCTTCATTTACACCCTTTATTCTGCATATGGGATCAATGCCCCCAATTCTCTTTTTTGCGACCCTGTCTTCTCTTCCTGCAGAGTAAGAGGCCAACGAAATCTTCCCGCAGTTCCCCACCTCAGTTTCTTTTTTTGAAGGTTATTCTCCCACAGAGCTTGTGTCTCAATTTCTGCGGGTATTAATTAACCAAATGCCTGGTTACCAACTCGAGAACGAGAGTCAAGTCTTTTAATATCTGTTTCCTCTTTTCACTGTCTAGTAAAAAGCACATAATCCTTGAATGGAATGCACAAACCCCTACCCTTCTCCCTTTATTGCCTCATGAATTTGCCAAACACCTTTAAAACAAGTACAAATCTCTACTTTCAAAGATTTCCTTGTAGCCTTTCCCTTGTGTTGTTTCCTCTTATTTTATTGACGTTGCATATGGCCTTTTCTCAGTAGGCAACAGTGGCTTTACACATGGAGGATGCTTAACGAATGCTTATTGGATTGAAGGTGATTCTCTTGCTCTAAGACTGGATTCCAGGCCAATGAATAGGTGCTTCAATTCAGAAAAGGAAAATACTAACTCACTGAAAATTTTCAGACCAAGGGATCCAAAAAGTGCCAGGACGGATCTCTGGAAAACCGTTAAGCTACGGGGTAGAGAGCAGCGTAGAACGGGGCTCATTTTCAGGTCATACTACCCAACGCCGAGGCCTTGGCTCAGCTCGGAGCTTTGCCTGGGAAATTCGACCAACGGGTGCGCTCTTCGTGCCATAGCCCCGCCTCTCTCGGCTGTTTCGGACTACATTTCCCAGTATGCAACGTGGCGCCGGGAGGCCGTCAGGCGAAAAAGACTCTGTTACCCAGCGAGCTTGAAGACGGCGCAGGACCTTCGGACTTCATTTCCCGTCGGCCCGCGGGGAGAGCGCCGGAAGCCCGCCCCGCCCCTCATTGTGCGGCTCATACTAAACGGAAGGGGCCGGGAGAGGCCGCGTTCAGTCGGATCCCGGCAGCAGCTGCGGCGCCTCTTGTCTTTCGGGCTCTCCTTGCTATCTCCTTTTCGCTTCCGGAAACATGGTGAGCGGCAGGCCACGGCGCCGGAGGGGAGGCGGCTGCGAGTCGATCATCTGCGCGCCCGAGAGGGAACGGGGGAGCGACGTCGGCACCCCCTCCCCCAGCTCCCCGGGCGGGATGAGGGTCTCGTGCCGAGGAGCGGGCGGCGCCGGGACGCGCGTGCGCGCCCGCGGGCGCCGGTGAGGGCCGGCTCGGACGTCGCTCGCGCGCCCCCTGGGCTCCCTTCCCCTCCCCCACCTCGCTGTTGCGCCCGCGCGGACAAGGGCCGTGGGGGAGGGGTCCAGGGCGCGCGCGCGCCCGTCCATCGCGGAGCAGCCGGTGTGGCGCGCCGCGGCGGGGCCGAAGAGAGTCGGTTCACGGGGGCGCGCTCGACGGGAGCATTCGGCATCCAGACCTGGCCCGGGGGCGGCGAAGGAAAAGCGCGCGAGCGGTCTTGGCGCGCGCGCCCCACCCAAGGGCTGTTCCTGTCTCCGCGTCACCCTCCCTCGCTGGCGGGTCTGTCTCGAGAGCAGGTGGCAGAAATGCCCGCAAGGGGCGGGGGCGGCGCGGCTAGCGGGGATGCGGGGGTGCCCGGGTCCGGGCGCAGGCGCCTGGTATGAGGGGCTTGCCCCGCGCGGCACAGATCGGACACCGCAGAGACCACGGCCGTCCTCGGGAGCTAGCGAGCCCACAGGGCGAGCTGGATGCACACTGTGCACCAGGCGAAGGCTGGAACGGCGCTGTCGGCTGGCGCGTGCGCACACGGTCAGGCCCGGCCGCTGGCCCCGAAGCCGTGGACAAGCGGGGCCGTCGGCTTTCCCGGATGGGCCCTGAGGGAGGAGCCGAGTTTAGGGAAGTGACCCAGGAGGGCACCGCCCGGAAACCACCCCGTCCCCTGTGTTCGGCCCGAGGGCTGCGAGAGCCGCAGGTTGTGTAACTTGCCCAGGCCCGCAGCGCAGGGGGCCGATAAGCTTGTCGGTAAGGGCCATTACTTAGCGTTGAGGCCCTGGAGGTGCTGCTGCCTCTAGGTGCGGGGTTTTTTCGGGGAGGGGGCTGAGTACCCGATCTCCTTTCCCCGCCTACTCCGGAAGCGGCTTAGTCACGTGGCCGGCTTCCTCTGCAGTTCCGGGAGCGGGGGCAGATTTCACCGTGGACAGTCACTCTCTCCTGGCTAGGGTGTCCCCCATCACGGCCCAGGATAGAAGTTTAAAGAGCTCTCAAGGACCATGGGCACTTGAACTTGGACTGCTAACTTATATCAGCGATCTTTGGGGCCTGCAGTTATTCGGAGAACAGGGAGTTGTGTAGAGGCTTAATTAGGGGTTTGTTCTTACTTTGGTTTAGGAAAACCCCAGCAGAGCAGGGGATGCCTTGTGTGATAAGTATATTGAACAGTTCTGATGGGCTTGTTAGAACTGTTGAGCCCTGTTGGTGTCCCATCTAGTATTGTGGGTCCTGGTTCTTTCTTAGAGATGACTATGTCCAGGGTGTTTGGGTCCCCTTCTACTATCTGTGAAATTCAGAGTCAGCAAAAGCTGAGATTTGAGTACTTAGAGTAGGAAACAAGTCGGTAATTTGTAGGTTCTTTTAGTTCTGGGCTCACATTTTGGCCAAGGCTCTGCTTCTCACAGGTCTTAAATCTCTAGCCTGCAGGATGTCGAGGTGGGGAGGAATGATATTGAATTATGTGATCAGTGGTCTCTTCTATGGCCGCTATTCTGGGGTTCTGTTACATCTGCTCCTTTGTCAGTGATTTGGGTGGGAAAATAGTGATACTTGTCTTGAGAAAGGGATTAATGATCTTTTGGGGTTGAGGACTGTATTTATTGACATCTAGACAGATTTTCTGAGAAAGCAAAGGAGGGACTTCAGGGCATGTCCCAGAAACTTCTCCCTTATGAGGTGCATGTGGCTTGTCCTCTAGGCCTCCGGTGTAGCTGTCTCTGATGGGGTCATCAAGGTGTTCAATGACATGAAGGTGCGTAAGTCGTCGACACCAGAGGAGGTGAAGAAGCGCAAGAAGGCGGTGCTCTTCTGCTTGAGTGAGGACAAGAAGAACATCATCCTGGAGGAGGGCAAGGAGATCCTGGTAGGTGACGTGGGCCAGACTGTAGACGACCCCTACGCCACCTTTGTCAAGATGCTGCCAGACAAGGACTGCCGCTACGCCCTGTATGACGCGACCTATGAGACCAAGGAGAGCAAGAAGGAGGACCTGGTGTTCATATTCTGGTGAGCTCCTCCTGCAGGCACCTTCCCCTGTCACCTGCCATGGCTGTGCCCCACCCCCCTTCTCAGGACAGGAGGGTCTGTGGCTCCTTGTTAACCCAGAGGTGAGCGTTTTGGGGGGAGGGCATTACAATAAAATGCTTGTCAGTGAGGAATTTGATAAAAGCTTGAGTGCTAGGGGCCAGCTCAGGGGTTTCTGGAAGTCATCTATTGCTTGAGGGCACTTGCCAGACTTGGAAGAGGGAGCTTTACAGCAAGTTCTCTGATTCTCTTTCTCTCCAGGGCCCCTGAGTGTGCAACCCTTAAGAGCAAAATGATCTATGCCAGCTCCAAGGACGCCCTCAAGAAGAAGCTGACGGGTAAGGGCCAGCATTGGTGGTGCCATGTGCCCTAGTGCTCAGGCCTTGGCTGCAGGGTGGGGTGAATGGCATGGCGGAGGAAGGCCCCCTCTCCTCTTCTCTGCCTGCTGGAAGGTACCCTTGTCTCCATCTGTTCTTACTGGCTCCTTCCCAGCTGCCGCTACACCCCCTTCCCCCACCCCAGTGCTTCCTCCTCACAGATGCTCCCCCTTCTTTCCCCACAGGGATCAAGCATGAGTTGCAAGCAAACTGCTACGAGGAGGTCAAGGACCGCTGCACCCTGGCAGAGAAGCTGGGGGGCAGTGCTGTCATCTCCCTGGAGGGCAAGCCTTTGTGAGCCCCTTCCAGCCCCCTGCCTGGAGCATCTGGCAGCCCCAGACCTGCCCACGGGGGCTGCAGGCTGCCCCCTTCCTGCCAGACCGGAGGGGCTGGGGGGATCCCAGCAGGGGGAGAGCAGTCCCTTCACCCCAGTTGCCAAACAGCCCCCCCACCCCCTGGACCTTCCTCCTCCTCCTCCCTCCATCCCTGACGGTTCTGGCCTTCCCAAACTGCTTTTGATCTTCTGATTCCTCTTGGGTTGAAACAGACCAAGTTCCCCCCCAGGAACCCCTGTTTGGGGGGGGACCT
Organism: Hippopotamus amphibius kiboko; assembly: GCF_030028045.1. Classification (NCBI taxonomy): domain Eukaryota; kingdom Metazoa; phylum Chordata; class Mammalia; order Artiodactyla; family Hippopotamidae; genus Hippopotamus; species Hippopotamus amphibius. Next base: position 126,474,112 of record NC_080188.1, on the reverse strand, counting down.
GTACTTTTTTTAACGACACCCCAGTTTCCCACCTCTTCCCCCCTTTTCCCATGCTGCCAACTTCTAACCGCAATAGTGACTCTGTGCTTGTCTGTTTAGTTCTGTGTATAAATGGAATGTTGTGGAGATGACCCCTCCCTGCTCCGCCTGGTTCCCCTCTCCTTTTTCCCTTGGTCACGGCCATTCATGGAAGCAGGACCAGTAAGGGACCTTCAATTAAAAAAAGAAGAAAAAAAACAATAAAAAGGCTTACTCATGTAATGTTTGTTTCAAGGTTGGGGCCCAGGGGACCCTGTGGGGGAGGTAGGCTGGGAGAATGAGCAGCATCTCTTTATATCCTACCTCCAGCCGGCCCCCACACACCCTCACTTGGCCCCAGTGACTGGCTGGACCTCTTTTCTGAGAGTTCCCACTCTATACATTCTGGTGCTGACTGTGGGAGGTAGCTGAGCCAGGGTGTGTCAGCTACTGGCTGCAGGGGTTCCTTGAACAGAGGGGCTTGATGCCTGAATTGTTTTCTTCTGTAGCCTCGACTGGGCAGCAGGACAGTGAGGCCCATTCTCTGGTCCCCTGTGCAGTCTTGCCCAGATGTGGTTCCTGAAACTGCAAGTCACTGGTTCTTCCTGAGCTTTTTTCTCCACTTTCAGTATTTGGTCTTCGATCTGCCTTCTGCCCTGGCTGGCTGACTCATCTACAAAGGCCGGGTCCAGTGGCTCCTGTGAGTCAGAAGCCAGGTTAAGCCTTTGGCCTTCTGCAGATGGAGCTGGGGGCCAGGGTGGGGCCAGCCAGGTGGAGTCCAGGACTTCAGACCTAGGTGTTTGGGGCTCCACCTTGCTGTGTTTAACCAAGAGGGTGTTGGCTGGAGCCCCAAGCCTCTTGCCAGCATTGCTGTTGGCTCTTTCCAGCCTCTACTTCAGGCTTTCACCTGCCCAGCAGGTAAAGGTGGAAGTCTTGCCCTGGAGGTGATGGCAATATAGGATTTATACCTCTCACCCCCTCAATCAACTAAAAAGCCTCTTGGAGTTAAAAGAGCTGGTTCCTTGGTTCCTTAGCTTGCCACTATCTCGGAGGGAGGCAGGAAGGGGCAGTTCCATTTTACTGATTAGGAAATGGGTGTAGAAGATTTATAATCCGTCTTATGTGTGGTCTGTGCCAGGGTTTATGGGGGTCGTGGCACGCCTTGAAGACTGCTCCTGGGTTCCAAGTTCTGGGTCTTGTACCTTCCCACAGAGAGCCTATTGGCACTCTGAAAAGTGGCCCAAGACGCTGCAGGGTTGTCACCCCTTATATTCCCCCAGGATCTGGGCTCTCCTGTGGTGCCCTGGTAGAGGATGTACCTGGTGAGCCCTGGAACTGGGAAGTCAGGACAAACAAACCTTGCTGCAAAACCAGGCTTTTTATTTGTGAACAGGCTGGAGACAAATGAACTCGGGTTAGAGGTGGCTGGAGGCTGCCCCTCAGCCTCTGGGGAGGGAGGTCAGGGCCCTGGTGCTTCCCCAGGTTGGGGCTCTGCTTACCTGTGGCCAGGTGTGGTGCCCATGCTGCCCTACCTTGGAGGGCCTGGCACCTTGGGGTGGGGGTGGGGCTTGCCCTGAGAAGTCATGGGGCATGGCTCGTGGCTCCTGGGGTGGGGAAGGAGGCATCTTGGGGTGGGAGGTCTGGGGGACTCTGGCGGCTCTAAGGCTCCCCCTTGAGGATGACGAGGGTGTTTCGGAGAAGCAGGGTGCTGGCCTGCAGAGGAGAGGTTCTTGATGTCTCCCATCTGCTGCTACCCTGCTATTCCTCCCCCACCTCGGATAACTCCTCTGACTCCATCCCTGTCCTCAGCAATAACAACTACCATATATTGAGGCCTTACTACCAATGACAAGAAGGGAAGAGCCCTGATGCAAGATGAGGAACTGTGGCCCTGAACAGCTGGGGCTGCTCATGGCAGCCTAAGCTCCCCCTAGCTCCAGTCCCCCACCCCACCCCACACTGCGCACCAAGACGCTTGATAAGAACCTAGAGGCCCAGGGTGGGAGGCCAGGAAGGCAGCAAGAAGGCTCAGTGAGGCTGGAGGGCTCACCTTAGCGTGTTTGAGCTCCAGCTCTGCCAGCTCGATGAGGTTCTTGCGGAAGGAGGAGACACGGCGGGATTTGAAGTCCATGAGCTCTGCAGAGGAGAGGAATGGGGACCCTGGCAGGGTGGGCAGTGCAGTGGCAGGGCGTCCAGGGTTGCGGGGCTTACCCTGCTTGGCTGAGTCGGAGAGGCATTCGAAGCGCTGGCAGCACAGCTGCTGGTGGCTCTCAGCGGTCCGCACCTCCCGGTTCCTGGCGCGCGCCTTGTCCAGTGCCTTGTTGGCGTTCTCATAGTTGGCCAGTGCCCGCAGCCGCCGGTACAGCAGGTCCTGGGCCGGCAGGGGCACGGGATCGCTGGTCCGCGGCCCTCGCCTGCCTGCCTGCCCTCCCTGGTGGCTCCAGTCCCCTGGCCTCCAGCCCTGAGGTCTGCTCTGGGGCTGCCTCTCACCTTGGCTGCCTGTGAGTCTCGCATGTAGTATCTCAGCATGTCCGACAGCTTCAGGTCCTCGTCAGAAGCCACTCGGCCTTCCAGCTTCTGAATCAGGAAGGTGAAGGCTGGGGAGGGAGCTGGCAGAGGGGCAGCTAAGGACTGGGGTGCTGCCGTTCATCTAAATACCCAGCAGGGTCACTGGATACCCACTCTGTGTCAAGCCCTGATGTTCAGGGGAGCAAGCCAGGGAAGGTTTCACAAAGCGGGTGGCATCTGATCTGGATCTTGGGGGTTGAGTAGGGATTACACAACAGGCAAAGGCTTTGCGGGTGTGCAAGCCTGTGTGTGTTCAGGGAACCATAAGTTCAGTGGGGCACTTGGGCAGCAGTGGCCAGATCACAACAGGCTTAAGATGCAAGCTAGGGACTTTGGGCTTTGTGTCTTGGGCAGTTTCTGGGAGGGACAGGGTCACTGAAGGGCCCTGAGCAGGGAAGAGATGGGGTCCAACGGACATTTTAGGAAGATTGGCACGCTCCAGTGACTCTTGGAGAGGAGTCCAGGAAGTGTGTGTCTGGGGCAGGATGCTGGCAGCACAGCACAGTCTGCCAGAGGCACGTGGCACATCCTTGTTGCCAAGCCCACTTCCCACCTCCTCCCCCATCACCACACACACACTTGAGGCTGGATCCCTGTCTCCACTCCACCTCGTATTAAACTAGTCTGAAGAGTGAGTCCAGGGCCTCACTGGCCCCAAAGTATCACTGAAAATTCCAAAATGATTCTGGAGCTTTCCTCTCTCCCAGGACGCTTTTTTCCCCTGAAAAGGATCATTGCATGGCCTTTCAACACAGGAGGCAATACTCACCCTTAATCGTTCAAAGAGCTCTGCCAATTTGAGGAAGCTCCTAGGAGGCAGTGGGGAGGAGTCAGGGCAGGGGTCTTAGGGGGTGCTTAAAAGCCTCCCTGCCCTTAGGCCCCTCTTAGGGAAATCTCCCTCTCTTTCTCTCCCAAAGCCCAACATGAGCTCTGCATTTCCCACTAGAGCTAACAGTAGGCTCCACAGAGTGGCCCCTCATGGACAGAAACAGTATTACAGGCATAGACAGAGGGCACAGGGGCGAGAGGGAGTCCTCACGTCTTCAGCTGGTTGACTTCCTGTGTTCCCAGACTGCTCAGTGCAGCCGAGATAGGGATATAATCATCTGCCAGGCCTGTTGGGGAAGAGCCCTCTATCAGAGGCCCTTGGTCTCCACGTCAAGCCCCACCCCTGGTATTTGTGGCCATGGACAGACACAGGGCATTTCCTACTCTCTCCTCTGCCCTGGGGAGTAGGGCCACTGGGGAGAGAGGGTAGGGAATCCAGGGCCCCTGGAGCCCTGCGTACACTTGTGAGAGTGCATGACTCGGTCTGCCCGCAGGCAGGCATCCCGGATGCGGGTGTGGTACTCCAGCAGGAAGGTCCTCTCATGCTCAAAGAAGTCATCCACCTCCTAAGGAGCCAGACAGGACCCACTTACACTGAGTCACCAGGAGCAGGGCAGCCACGCACTCCCAGGGGTGGCACAGTCTCCCTCTAGGCCAGGCCCCACCCATGGCTTCCCTCCCGCAGCCACCCAGGGCCTCAATCCCTGCTGGGGACTTGAGGCCCTGGGTTGAATCCAGAGAGGGGGACCCAGGAGTCACCTTGAGCCCTGACATGCCAGTGATGAGGGCTTCATCTGCAGACTTCACAATATTCCTCAGAAACCCCCCAAGGAGCTCCTTCTTGTTCTTTCCTCGGACACTCAGCTGAGGCACATGTGGAGAGGGTGCGATGTTAGGGTGGGCGTTGGCACCCCCTACCCCGGGCATATACCACTCGCAGAGCTGCCAAGAAGGAGGCCTGAGCCCACGTAGAGCTCTGCCCCCCACCCCGAGGGGCGACCCCAGCTCTCTGGCCCAGCTCACATCCTGGCCATATTCCAAAAAGACAAAGAAGTTGTGGTCTCGACGCAGGGTGGGGTGGGCTGCCAGGCGCTGCAGAAAGACTTCATGCATTGCAACTGTCTTCTTAAAGATGGCCAGGTACTCCCTGCAGAGGATGGCAGGCAGCTCACAGGCCCTCCCTGGCTCTGATCGTCCGGCCCTCTTCCCCCTCGGCAGCCTTGGAGTGAGGAGCAGGGTGCCAGAGCATCCACAGGGGACAGTCAGGGGAGAAACCCCGGGGCTCTCACAGGAGGCTGGGCTGGGGCTTTGTCACAGACAAGAAAGAGAGGTGGCACTCACGCTTCCAGCTCCTGCTTCATTTTGGCAAACTCTTCCCGTGTGAGAGAGCTGTCTCCCTCACCCAGCTTCTGTAGTTTCTCCCTTGAAGCCTCAAAGTCTGGCCTTGGAGGGGCTGGGGGGATCTGCTCCGAGGAGGGACAGAGCTGGGAGGCCTCTCATTGTTGAGAAGGCCGTCACCCTCATCCCAAAGCCTGGCCCGGCCTCCCGGCCTCCCGAGTGCCCAGGTCAGCCCCTCCTCACAATGAGACCGGCGTACTCCTCGTTTTCCACATAGGCATCGTGTAGCCAGATGAACTCCTCGTGCTGTCGCACGACTGAGAACTCGGTCTGGGCGAAGTGAGGGAGGCAGCTCTGGAAGCCGGGAAGCCTGTCTGAGGTGTCTCTCCTCCCTTCCCAAACCCTACACCCATCAAGCTTCCTGAGCACCCACTTTTGGGCCTCTCCAATCCCACATCCTAGGTGAGGACCACGTTGGGGCTCACATGTCCATGACCACCTTAGGAGGGTGGACAGGGGATGGCAGGACTTGGGGCCCTGGCAAAGGCTGTAAGAGACTAGACAAGATGCCCTCTTTCTCAGAGGGCCAGGGGGCAAGAGCCGGGTTGAGGAGCAGGGCCCAAAAGCTATGTTGGCATCTGCCCACCAGGTGAGCAGAGGCTGAGGGAAGAAGGCTCTTCGGGCTCCTGAAGCCTCCTTCAGCAGCCATCTGAACCACCCCCTTGCTCCCCATGCAGCCTCACCTTGGTTTGAACGGTGAATTTCACCTTGTCCCGCTCGCTGACTGCATCAGAGATCTCCACCTGTAAGGAGCTGTCTCCCTGCAGGTCCACTGACATGGAGGAGGACTGTGGGGAGGAGAGTTCCCTGACATGACTGACCACGGCACACACCCCCGCCCCCAGCCGCAGGCACCTGGTCCTCCTGCAGAGCCGACCTCAGCAGCATTACTTCCACCATGCACTGGGGTCACCGGCTGCCCCTCCGCCCCAGGACCCTGCTAAGTCACTGCTCAGGGCTTCACAATGATACTTTCCCACCCTTCCATCCTCTGAAGTAGGCAGAATTCTCCCCATTTTATAGGTCTGGAAGCTTCGACCACCAGAGAGGTGAAATAACTTGGCCGAGATCACACAACTGCAAAGTCGCAGGGCCAGATTTGAACAGAGTTTTTTGATTCCAAACCCAATGCACTTCCTCAGCTACCTGCCCACCCCTTCTCAGCTGGTGACCGCAGGTACTTTTCACCAGGTGTAAAGTGAGAGGGAGGAGATGGTCCCACCCCCTTTGAGGGGGTCCTGAGACCAATCCATTCACTACGTTTAGTGCCAAGAGGCACTGACTTGGAGGCCAAGCACTTGTATTTCTTTAAGTGAAAAGATCCCTGAGGCACCAAGTTACTAGTTCATTCTTGCAGTGAGCTATCTCAAAAAGCATTTTTTGAACACTCGCCATGTCCATGCCACTGTGCCAAGAAGTACTAGGGAGAAGGGTAAAGGCTCAGAAGCCACTCTCCCTTCAGCACTATTCACCAGTATATAAACTGGCACCTCCCCACCTCTCATACCCAGAGGCCTCCCTCTCTCCTCTCGGGCTTTGGCACATATTTGGGACACTGTGGGACCACTCTTGGACTTCTAGCACCATAGATTAATTTTACCTGGCCTTGAGCCTCATATCAATGCAGTTATACAGTATATACTCTTTTGTGTCCATGTTCTTTAGTGAGACCCATCTATGTTGTCGAGTGCAGTGGTTCTTTTTCATTGCTGTGTAGTGTTCCATCATGTGACCATATCGTAGTTTATCCATTCTACTGTTGGTGGCCATTTGGATTATTTCAAGTTTGGGGCTATTATGAATAAAGCTGCCATTAATATATTTTTTTAATATTTTTAAAATTTTTAAAATTTTTTATTTTATTATTATTATTATTCTTTTTGCCTGCGTTGGGTCTTTGTTGCTGCATGCAGGCTTTCTCCAGTTGTGGCAAGCGGGGGCTACTCTTTGTTGTGGTGTGCCGGCTTCTCATTGCAGAGGCTTCTCTTGTTGTGGAGCACAGGCTCTAGTGTGCAGGCTCAGTAGCTGTGGCACACAGGCTTAGTTGCTCCACGGCATGTGGGATCTTCCTGGACCAGGGATTGAATCCATGTCCCCTGCACTGGCAGGTGGATTCTTTTCTTTCTTTCTTTTTATAAATCTTTATTTCACCTTCATTTTTTAAAATAAATTTATTTATTTATTGGCTGTGTTGGGTCTTCATTGCTGCGCGTGGGCTTTCTCTAGGTGCGGAGAGTGGGGGCTACTCTTTGGTGCCGTGCGCAGGCTTCTCTTGTTGTGGAGCATGGGCTCTAGTTGTGTGGGCTTCAGTAGTTGTAGCACGTGGGCTCAATAGTTGTGGTTCTTGGGCTCAGTAGCTCTGCAGCTTGTGGGATCTTCCCGGACCAGGGCTCAAATCCACATCCCCTGCAATAGCAGGTGGATTCTTAACCACTGTGCCACCAGGGAAGTCCTGCCATGAATATTCTTGCATATATCTTTTGAAGGACCTAACTACTCATTTCTGTTTGGTACGAGAATGGCTTGGTCAGAGCATAGGCATATGTTTAAAACGCTTTCATAGATACTGCCAAACAGTTTTCCAAGGTGATCGTACTACCTTACACTCCCACCAGCATTGTATGAAACTTCCAGTTGCTCCACAACCTTGCCAATACTTAGAATTGTTAGTGCTTTTAATTTTAGCCATACTGGTGGAGGTACGGTAAGAGTGCATTGTGGGGACTTCCCTGGTGGTCCAGTGGTTATGACTCCGTGCTCCCAATGCAGCAGGCCTGGGTTCAATTCCTGGTCAGGGAACTAGATCCTGCATGCCACAACTAAAAGATCCCGTGTGCCACAACCAAAAAAAAAAAAAGAAAAGAAAAAGGATCCCACATGCCACAGTGAAGATCCCTTGTGCCGCAACTAAGACCCAGCACAGCCAAATAAATAAATACTTTAAAAAATAGTGCATTGTGGCTTTAACTTGTATTCCCTGGTGAGAAATGATGTTGAACACCATTTTATGTACCTATTGGCCATTTAGATATCTTCTTTTATAAAGTGCCTATTCAAGTCTTTTGCTCCTCCCTGCCATCTTCTTTTAAAAATCAGATCATCTTTCTCTTATTGATTTGTAGGAACTCTTTATATACCCTGGAGACAAGGCCTTTGTCAGTTATATGTGTTGCCAATATCTCCTATTCTATGGGTTGTCCTTCCACTCTCTTAATGGCTTATAGCTTTACAAGTTCAACATATCAATCTTTTCTTTTGTGGTTAAGGATGTTTACGTACTCTTGAAGAAACACACCTACCCCAAGGTCATGAAGATATTCTTCTATTTTTTTTTTCCTTCTGGAAATTGATAGTTTTAGGTCTGTGATCCATTTTCATATATTTATAGGTAGGTCTATGATCCATTTAAATCATTTTGTATTCAGTGTAAGGTACAGGTTGTGATTCATTTTTGCCATGTAAATAGACAGTGATTTTAGCACTATTTGTTTAAAAATACTAAATTTTCACTATTGATTTGTTTTGGTGCACACCTTGGTAGAAAACCAATTGACCTCAGAAGTGTGATCAGTTCTGTATTCTCTTTCTGTTCCACTGATCCATATATCTACACTTTTGATAATATCACACTCTCTTGATCACTGTAATTGATAGGCAATGTTGAAATCAGGTAGAATTAACTTGGTTCTTTCTCAAAATCATTTTGGCTATTGTAGGTCCTTTACATTTCCACATAAATTTTAGAATCGGCTTGTTAATTTCTACCCCCAAAAAACTTCCTGGGATTTGACTGAGATTACATTGAGTCTATACATCAATTTGGGAAGGATGGACATTTTTATAATACTGAATCTTTCAATCCATGAACATGGAATATCTTTCCAATGACTTAGGTCTTCTTTAATTTTTCTCAGAAATGTTTTACAGTTTTCTCTGTAGAGGTTTTGCACATCTTTTGTTAGATTTATTCTTAGGTATTTGATGATTCTGTTGTCATTGTTGCTATTTTAAATAATTTTTTAAAATTTCATTTTCTGGGACTTCCATGGTGGCACAGTGGTTAAGAATCTGTCTGCCAATGCAGCGGACATGGGGTGGATCCCTACTCCAGGAAGATCCCACATGCCACAGAGCAACTAAGCCCGTGTGCCACAACTACTGAGCCTGCGTGCTGCAACTACTGAAGCCCAAGCACCTAGACCCTGTGCTCTGCAACAAGAGAAGCCACGACAATGAGAAGCCCATGCACCACAACGAAGAGTAGTTCCCACTCGCCACAACTAGAGAAAGCCCATGTGCAGCAACAAAGACCCAATGCAGCCAAAAATAAGTTTAAAAATAAATAAACAAATAAAATAAAAATTGTTTAAAAAAATTTCATTTTCTGGGACTTCCCTGGTGGCGCAGTGGTTAAGAATCTGCCTGGCAATGAAGGGGATGTGGGTTTGCTCCCTGGTCTGGGAAGATCCCACATGCTATGGAGCAACTAAGCCCGTGTGCCACAACTACTGAAGCCCTCAAGCCTAGAACCTGTGCTCCACAAGAGAAGCCACCACAATGAGAAGCCCACACACCACAACGAAGAGTAGCCCCCCACATCCCTCTCTCTGCAACAAAGAGTAGCCCCCACTCTCTGCAACCAGAGAAAGCCCGTGCACAGCAGTGAAGATCCAATGCAGCCAATAAATAAATAAATAAATTTTATATTAAAAAATTTCATTTTCTTATTGTTTGTTGCTAGTATACAGAAACACACAATTGATTTTTATATACTTACTTTGTGTCCTGGAACCTTGCTAAGTTTACTTACTACTTTTATTAATTTGTGGATTCTTTTGAGTTTCCTACATATACAATTCTATACTCAAAAATAATGACTTCCTTTCCAATTTTTACAGCTTTTCTTTCTTTTTCTTGCCTTATTGTACTCTCTAGGACCTCTAGTATAATGCAAAAGTGGTGTTATGGTTATAAAGGAAATCTTTGACTTGTACATGATCTCAGAGGAATGCATTCAACATTTATCCTCAAATTGTTTTTAGATACTCTATCAGATTAATGAAGCTGCCTTTTCTGTCTGGTTTAATGAGTGTTGAGTTTGATCAATTATTTTCTCCCTTTATTAGGTATCATATGGATTTTCCTGTTATCCTGTGTATGTGCTGAATTCCACTGATTGATTTTCAGATGTTAAACCACCTTGCATTCCTGGAAGAAGGCCTTTGTCATCAAGTATTATCTTTTAATATATTGCTTATTCAACTTGATAATATTTTGTTTGTGATTTCTGCATTTATATTTACAAGAGACAGTAACCTGTATTTTTCCTTTCTTGTAATTTCTTGACAGGTTTTTTTTGGGGGGGTAGTAAAATATACATAACAAAATTCACCATTATAACCATTTTTAAGTGTACCATTTTAAGTGTATTTACAATGTTGTGCAACCATTATCATCCTCCATCTTCTATTGACAGGTTTTTGTACCAAGGTTATGTTGTCCTACTAAAATAAGTTGGAATTGTGCCCTCTAGTTCTGTTTTTTGAATAACATACAAGAATAGTACTAGTTTTCCTTTAATACTTCAAATAACTCACTCAGATAACTCACATGTGAGGTTATCTGTGCTTAGAGAAGTATTTTTGGAAATTTTTTTTTTTTTTTTACACATTGTGCTCTTGTGGGATCTTAGTTCCCTGACCAGCGATGGAACCCAGGCCCTCGGCAATGAAAGTGCAGAGTCCTAACCACTGGACTGCTAGCGAATCCCTGGAAGAAAAGTTTTAAAATACAGATCTGGTTCCTATTATAAGCATAGGACTACTCAGATTTCCTACATCTTGTTTCAGGTTTGTTAAATTGCATTTTTCAAGGAGTTTGTCCATTTCATCTAAATGTTCTAATTGTTGGCATGATTGTTCTTAAATACTCTTATTATCTTTTTAATGTCTGAAGCATCTCTAGTGATGTCCCCTTTATCATTCCTGATATTGGTAATGAATATTTTCTCACTTCCTCCCTCTTGGTCTCCCTCGCTCTCTCTCTCTCTCGCTCATCAATTTTGCTAAAGCTTTATCAATTTTATTAGTATTTTCAAAAAATTATTTTTGGCATTATTAATTTTCTCTATTTGTAAAGTTATCTTCTATTTATTGATTTCTGCTCTGTATTATTTCCTTCCTTTTACCTTCTTGAGATTCAATTTGCTCTTCTTTTTCTAGCACCTTGATAATTGAAATTAGATCACTGACTTTTCAACCTTTTTTTTCTAAAATATGCATTTGGAGGTATAGATTTTTCACTGGACATTGCTTTAGCTACATCTCATAAGTTTTGATATGCCATATTTTAAAAATAATTTCTTAAAATTTTTTCTAATTTCCATTATAGTTTCTTCTTTCACTTATTATATAGAAGCATGTTGCTTAATTTCCAAATATTTTGGAGTCTAGTTATCTTTTTGTTTTCATTTCTTGTCGATTCTCCTGGATCAGAGATCACATTCTACACTATTTCAGTCTTTTAAAATTTGTTGATACTTGCTTTATAGCTAAACATATAATATATTTTGGTAAATGCTTCATGTACACTTGAAAAGAATGTGTTTTCTGCAACACTTGTTGGATATAGAGCTCTACATAGATCAATTAGATCAAGTTGATTAATCACGTTATTTAAATCTTCTAAATGCTTACTGATTTTTTTTTTTCTTTTTTTGTCTTCTGACACTTATTGAGAGTTGTGTTAAACCTCTAAATGTAATTATGGGTTTATTTTTCTTTTAACTCTAATTTTTTCTTTTGCATATTTTGAAACTATGTTATTAGCTGCATAAAATTGAGGAGTGTTTTATCTTCCTGTTGATTTGACTCTTTAATCATTATAAAATGTCACTCTTTATTTCTAGTAATACTTCTTTCTTGTCTTCCAGTCTGAAATTAATAAAGCCACACCAGCTTTGTTTTGGTTAATGTGCTCATAGTGTATATATTTCATTAGTTTTTCAATATTTCTGTGTCCTTATAAAGTATCTCTTGTAACAGAATTAAGGTTTTTTAAAAACCCAATCTGAAAATGTTTTTTAATTGTAGTGTTTGTTTCATTTATTATTATTGTACTTACTGATATAGTTGGCTATAAACCTGCCATCTTGCTTTTTGTTTTCTCTCTGTCTCATCTGTTTTTTTTTCTGTTCCTTTATTCTTTTGGAAAAAATTTATTTATCTATTAGCAGCATTGGGTCCTCATTGTGGTGTGTGGGCTTCTCATTGTGATGGCTCCTCTTGTGAAGCACGAGCTCTAGGCTTGAGGGCTTCATTAGCTGTGGCACATGGGCTCAATAGTTGTGACTCGCTGGCTCTACAGTGCAGGCTCAGTAGTTGTGGTGCACAGGCTTAGTTGATCCGTGGCATGTGGGATCTTCCTAGACCAGGGATCAAACCCATGTCCCCTGCGTTGGCAGGCAGATTCTTTACCGCTGTGCCACTAGGGAAGTCCCTTGTTCCTTTATTTTATTTTTTTATTAATTTTTATTGGAGTATAGTTGCTTTATTCTTTCTTGACTTCTGTTAGATTATTTTCAAGTATTTTATGTTATTTCATTTCCTCTGTTATAATTTTACTTACAAATTCATTTATTATTCTTTTCATTTCTCTGTATTTATAGGAGAATTTTGAAGAAGGCAATGATTACTCTAGAGGACAAGGTCTGATAGTTGACTTTCAGAGAGTCTGGCACCTACAAATGTTAGAGGTGCTCTCATCAGTTTGACAGCCCAGCACATCCTCAGAACACACAGCACCCGCTAGTAATATCATAGCTAACACTTATATTTGCTCTTCCTATATGCCAGGCATTGCTCTAAGCATTTTATTGGGCTGGCCAAAAAGTTCATTTGTTTTTTTTTCTGTAAGATGGCTCCAGTAGCACTTAGTTGTCTTTAACTTCATTCAAAACAATTTTGTTAGATTGTATTGTGACAGCTGTCATAGCAGCATGCATTAAAAAAAAACTTATCAAAATTGGTGAATTTTTGTGTAGCCATTTTAATATTGAACATGGAAGGAAAAAGCAACATTTCCAGCATGGTATGCTTTATTAATTCAAGAAAGGTAAAAATGCAACTGAAAGGCAAAAAAAAGATTTGTGCAGTGTATGGAGAAGGTGCTGTGACTGACTGAACGTGTCAAAAGTGGTTTGCAAAGTTTTGTGCTAGAGATTTCTCTCTGGATGATGCTCTAGGGTTGGGTAGACCAGTTGAAGCTGATAGCGACCAAATCGAGACATTAATTGAGAACAATCAACCTTATACCATGTGGGAGATAGCTGACATACTCAACATATCCAAATCAAGAATTTAAAATCATTTGCACCAGCTTGGTTATGTTAATCTCTTTGGTGTTTGGGTTCCACATAAGTTAAGCAAAAAAAACCGTTCTTGATCGTATTTCTGCACGTGATTCTCTACTTAAATGTAACAAAAACGTTGTTTTTAAAACAAATTGTGGGGCTTCTGTGGTGGTGCAGTGGTTAAGAATCTGCCTGCTAATACAGGGGATACAGGTCGGATCCCTGGGCCGGGGAAATCCCACATGCCTCAGAACAGCTAAGTCTGTGCGCCACAACTACTGAACCTGTGCTCTAAAGCCCACAGGCCACAACTATTGAGCCCACGTGCCACAACTACTGAAGCCCGCGTGCCTAGAGCCCGTGCTCTGCAACAAGAGAAGCCACAATGAGAAGTCCGTGCACCACAACAAAGAGTAGACCCCACTCGCTGCAACTAGAGAAAGCCCATGCACAGCTACGACGATCCAATGCAGCCAATAAATAAATAAATAAATAAATAAATTTATTTTAAAAATAAAAGTAAATAAAATATATTGTGACGGATGATGAAAAGTGATTACTGTACAGTAATGTGGAATTGAAAAGACTGTGGGGCAAGTGAAATGAAACACCACCAACCACACCAAAGGCCAGTCTTCATCCAAAGAAGGTGATGTTGTGTATATGGTAGGAATGGAAGGGAGTCTTCTATTATGAGCTTTTCCAGAAAAACAAACGATTACTTCCAACGAGTACTGCTCCCAATTAAACCAAATGAAAGCAAACTCGATGAAAAGCGTCTGGAATTACTCAACAAAAAACACATAATCTTCTCTCAGGATAACATAAGACCGCATGTTTCTTTGATGACCAGGCAAAAAGTGTTACAGCTTGGCTGGGAAGTTCTGATTCATCCGCCGTATTCACCAGACATTGCACCTTTGGATTTCCATTTATTTCGGTCTTTACAAAATTCTCTTAATGGAAAAAATTTCCATTCCCTGGAAGACTGTAAAAGGCACCTGGAACAGTTCTTTGCTCAAAAAGATAAAAAGTTTTGGGGAGATGGAATTATGATGTTGCCTGAAAAATGGCAGAAGATAGTGGAACAAAAGGGTGAACACATTGTTCAATAAAGTTCTTGGTGAAAATGAAAAACGCATCTTATATTTTTGCTTTAAAAACTAAAGAAACATTTTGGCCAATCCAATATATATATATATATATATATTAACTAAAGTTTTTTAAGATTTTTTTTTTGATGTGGACCATTTTAAAACTCTATTGACTTTGTTACAATATTGCTTCTGTTTTATGTTTTGGTTTTTTGGCCACGAGACATGTGGGATCTCAACTCCCCAACCAGGGATGGAACACACACACCCTACATTGGAAGGAGAAGTCTTAACCAATTTAACCATGAATATGAACATAGATAAACACTGAAACAGATGCTTCTGTTCCATATTTTGGTCTCTCAGCCCCTCTCATTTCTTCAAATTCCACCTGATCCCCACTCCTCACATCTTGGCTTCTCCAACAACCCCAGGGTAGGCTCTTTCTCTGTCCAACTGCCCCCTCCCCCCAAGTATGGCTCACTGGTGCAATAGGCCCCCAAATCCCCTGTCTCCTTCCTGCTTGGTAACTGCTTGAGGGAGATGGGACTTCAAAGATGGACCACAGCTGCTCCATCCTTATCCTCAGTCACAGCCCACTGTGCACATGCCTCCTACCCCTAAAAATGTGCACCTCTGTATGCCCCGCCCCTATTCATCCTTGGCACAAGGATGCTCAGAGACTATTTGTTGAATAAAGTCAAGAAGAAAGAATGAAGAATGAATGGTCTTAGGATTATATGAACACAGACACACAAGTGAAGCCATTAGTGCTGAACAGTAGTCCCCCCACCTTGGGAATGGAGGACGGTACTCTAGCTCCTTCTCAATCCCTAACATCCTTCCTTCTTCTTCCCCATTAAACCAGCATGACTCGGTCCTGGGGAGGGGAAGAGTAAGAGTGACGGGTGCTTTTCCATCTTTCGGGGCAACGGTAAACCCTGCCTTCTTTGGCATCCTCACCAGTCCCCATGCAGATGCTACAGAAGCGGCCCACCCCCTTGCTCAGGTCTCTCCTTTCTCTAGCTCACGCGTGGGCCCCAACACACACACACACACACACACACACACACACACACACACACACACACACACACGCCACTCCGACTGGGCATCATTGAGTTTCATGGAGTGAGGTGACGACTGGGAGGGTGTTTGCATCCTTTCTCTACCTTGCTCTCCTTCCCAGCCTCTAGATGCTCCTCCATCACTCTGCTTCTCGACTACAGCATACAAGAATTCCGCGGCGGATCACTGCCCGCGTGCTCCCGTAGCTTGGTCCCCAGTAACTCGCCCAGAGGAACGGACCCAGTGGGGATCCTATCAGCTGACGGAGGCACTCTCCCCTCCCGGCCGCGGAGTCACCTGGAGCCGGGCGTGGTTCCCACGCCAGTCCCTCGCAGCCGCGCCTTTTGATTGGGTAGCGGTTTACCGTGCGGGACGCCATTGGCTGCAACGCCTGTCGTTCCTGTGCCGAGGCCCCAGCTTTTAAGGGGCAGCGCGGAACTGAGCGGGCCGGGAACAGGCGACAGCGTGGGGGAGGAAGTCGGGGCGGGGGGTGGGCTCTAGGATCGCAGAGGTCTCGTGTCACGTCAGCCCACGCCCCAGGCTAGCTGACTCCCGCCCGCTACGCCTCTGGGCGGTGCCTCCCAACGGCCTCGCGCGGTCTGCGCGTGCGCACTACCCTAGTCTCTCGCCCTCCAGGCGGTGGGCGGGGCGGCGGGCTGGGTGGGAGGGTGGGCTGAGTGGGGGTAATGGGGAGCCGGGGGCGGGGGTGGTGTACTAGGGACGAGGGCAAGGACTAATGTCTTTGGAGAAAGGGGTTCCGTTTGGATATCCGCTCTGGGGTATGAGGGAGTGGGGGGGTAAGCCGTCAAGGGTAGCGAGGGGGCGCGACAAGGCGTGCGGCCAGAGCGCCCGAGGCCAGGCCCGGACCCGCGGGCGGTCGCGACTGGAGCCGGGAAGTAGAGGGGCTCAGACGATGCGAGAAAAATTGTGGATGCCCTGGAACGGGCTCATCGTGATCGGGAAGAGAATGGAGCTCCTGGGTAGAAACACGCAAAAGCCTAGGATGTGGGACCCGAAGCTTGAGTCTGAGGACTGGAGACTGGAAGATGTGGAAAAGACAGCGTTGAGAGGAAAATCAGGCCGGAGTCAGGAAAGGATGGATGTGAAACGAGTGCGCAGTGTAGCAAGTGCATTACCAGCTTCAGCTGGTTTGCAGAAAGACAACTCAAAGGAGGTGTGGGGAAGGCGAGAAGTCAGACACAAAATAGAAGCTGAATCTGAGAATGCAGGGACTACAGCAGGGTCTAGGAGGGGGTCCGAGATTAAAGAGAGGTTGAAGTTTACTGGAGTGGGAACCAGTGGAGAGGACTTGAGATCCAGAGGCTACAAACTCGGGCAGAATGAGGAACGGCGGTCAAGTGGAGAGAAGCTGAGATCGAGTGCAGAGAAGCTGAGTTCAAGTGGAGAGAAGCTGAGGTCGAGTGGGGAGAAGCTGAGGTCGAGTGGGGAGAAGCTGAGGTCGAGTGGGGAGAAGCTGAGGTCGAGTGGGGAGAAGCTGAGGTCGAGTGGAGAGAAGCTGGTGTTCCGGGGAGAGAGGCGGGGATCCAGGGGAGAGAAGCTGGGAACTAGTGGAGAGGATTCGAGATCCACTGGGGATAAGCGTCGGTCAAGTGCAGAGAAGCTGGGATCCAGTAGGGAGAAGCTGGGGACTAGTGGAGAGAAGTTGGAGCATTCAAGAATGGGGAGCATAAATGAAGAGAAAATTGAAAGAGTGGTGGAAGTTACTGGTGATGAAATATTGATAGAAATTACTGATGCTGAGATGGAAATTCCTTTTGAAAGAGTAGAGGAGAATGATGAAGAGACTGAGGAAGGGGTGTAGGTTAAGGAGGGTGTCTGGGGTGCAGTAAATGATCATACTGATGAATCTGTTTATATGGAAGAGAGAGGTTATAGATGAAGGTACCAGTGAATGAGACAGATGAAGGATTTAAAGGTAAAGAAGGAAGAAGAAATAGGGGAAGTATCGCAAGTCAAAGAGGAGATATTAGAGCCAAGCAGAGAGAAAAGAGAGCATCTGAGCCTAAGAGAAGAGAGAGTGGGGATGAAGAGCTACTGGGGATGAAGGAAGACGGAGACCAGGACCAAAGGAAGTGAAGAAGAGTGATAAAGAGGGAAATGGAACATTTTGAGAAGAAAGAGGAGATTTGTTAATCTATTGATAGGTAGAGGAACAGTGGACATTGGTTTCTTGGAAAAGACTGAGGAGCTTGTAGAGAAATATTTGAGAAATGGATTTAGGATGGGCTAGAAGGATTTAGTTTAACACATGATTGAGTTTATGAGATGTAGGAGAGTGCATAGTGAGAAAAATGGAAAGTTACAGCAGGATAAGGCTAGGTCATGAAGGTTGTGGAAGGAGACGCAGGCTGGAGTGAACAATTTCTGAAAGAGGATCCTAAAGAAGAATGAGGGGCTCCAAAGAAACAAAGGCAAGAGCAGAGATGAGAAAATAAAGAAGCGAAGAAAAAAAGTAAGCCAAATGCCATAATAGTGGTTATGTTTGTTGGATTTTAAAGTTATTTTCTTCACTATTTCTGTACCCTCTCCCATGTAGCCAATTTTACAATGTAATGGGACAGGTCTCTCACATGGCCCTGTATATCTGGACCAAGCCCAGTCTCCCTGATATTCCCTGTAACTAACCCCTAAATTGTATCCAGAATAACTTCTGGGCTCACTATTTTAACCACTTCACCATGATCACCATGTTCACAAGTTCTCC
This sequence comes from Hippopotamus amphibius kiboko, assembly GCF_030028045.1. Taxonomy (NCBI): domain Eukaryota; kingdom Metazoa; phylum Chordata; class Mammalia; order Artiodactyla; family Hippopotamidae; genus Hippopotamus; species Hippopotamus amphibius. The sequence continues at coordinate 126,456,063 of NC_080188.1, read as the reverse complement.
TTACCTCCACATCAAATTTGAGTTGCTCATACTTGATTTTGTTATCTCAATTATTTCATATTATTATTATTGCTTGACTTTTAATTCTTCATCTAATCACATGGACTTTTCCCCTGTGTCTGTCTCCTTTGGGACTTTCTTTTTTAATCTTTTTTTTGTTTGTTTGCGTTGGGTCTTTGTTGCCGCTCGAGGGCTTTCTTCTAGTTGTGGCGAGTGGGGGCTACTCTTCGTTGCAGTGTGCAGGCTTCTCAATTCAGTGGCTTCTCTTGTTGTAGAGCACGGGCTGTAGGCACGCAGGCTTCAGTAGTTGCAGCACGCGGGCTCAGTAGTTGTGGCACACAGGCTCTAGAGCACAAGCTCAGTAGTTGTGGTGCATGGGCTTAGTTGCTCTGTGGCATGTGGGATCTTCCCGGATCAGGGATCAAACCCATGTCCCCTGCATTCGCAGGTGGATTCTTAACCACTGTGCCACCAGGGAATTCCCTGGGGCTTTCTTTTATGTCTTCCACCTGTTGTCCACCATCTACTTTCACCCCAGGGAAGAGAGAAGATTCCCTGAGTATCTAGTGTCAAGGCATCAATATCAAGACTTTTTCTCTTGGGTAGCGATCTAAGAAGTGGCAAAAGCAGTCATGGATAGTTAGAGTGAAAGGAATACTTCACCCTTTCTCCTCCACATACTTTTAAAGTCTATAAAATTCCTAAGAGGTAGAAACTTCATCATATCATAAGTCTCATAACACAAAATTATGTGTTTTTAATTGCCTCACATTTTTTAATTGTTGTTTTCTACACACCCCTATATAATTTTCCCCAGTCTCAAAAAGATCTATAAGCTCTATTATTTTTGTTCATATAATCAATGCTGAAAGATAACCTATCAATTCCATTTTTTCCCCTGGCTATTTCCTTCTCAGAGTCCTTTGTCGTCTGGGTCTGATGTAGGGTGGCTGCATTCTAGGCTTGTTCCAGAGCTGCCTTCCAGAGCTTCTTAACACTTCTCTCTGTTTTTCTGTGTTGGTTCTCCTACTGCCTGAATCTTAGATCTTCTTCCCTTTTCTTGTTTTACAGCCTCGTTTTGGTGAACCAAATCATCTAATTGCTTCCAAAGAAAGTGACCATGGGGGTAAACTTTGTGACGCCTTATCTGTCTGAAAATATTGATTCTTCTCTCATATTTGACAGATAGTTTAGCTGGGTATAGGAGTCTAGGTTGACAGTGTTTTTCCTTTAGAGTTTCAAAGTCACTCTCTTCTAACTTCCAAGTGCTGCTGTTTATAAGTATAGTTTTGTTGTTCTTCTTTTGAAAATTCTGTGGATATGACCTGTTTTCCTTCCATATGTAAATTACCTATTTTCTACCATGCCATGGCCCAGCCTACACTCTCATCCCATTTTCTGTGATTCTCTTACAGGCTATTGGAGCCTGAATTATACTCTTTTTTTTTTTCTACTTTTGTCCTTCTCTTTTTCTTCTACTCTCTGGATAGAAAATGTTATTAACTTTATCTTCTTATCCTTTCTATTGGATTTTTAATTTTAACTTTGTTCACTGATTGCTTCTTATTTTACATATAGCATTTCTGTTTTTGTTTCATGTGCATGTGCTCTTAGCTCTCTGAGAAATTTTCTTGTTTTTAAATTTTCTTCTGGTTTTCACATTGTTTCCTCTGAATTCCCTTCCCCCCATCTGGTGTGTGTGTGTGTGTGTGTGTGTGTGTGTGTGTGTGTGTGTGTGTGTGTGTGTACGCACTCGTGTATGTTGTTGGAGGTTTTCCTCAAATGTTTGATCTTTGACTGCCTATTCATATTTAAGAACAGGACACTGAGCAGAGCTCTTTGGAAACTCTAGGTGCACAAGTAGGGCTTATTAATTGGTGGGCTTCATTCTATGGTGACTGGAGCAGCAGGTTTTTTAAGTGGGTACCCTCAAATGTCAGAATCTGTAGATCACATTGCGGGAACACTTCAGTTTCTCCAGAGAAGACATCTCCAGTCCCCCATCTGGGGATTATTTGCATGGCCACCACTGTTGAGGTTCTGGCAGCAGGGCAAGAGTAACAGGGTTGTGGAGCCAACATCCAGCACACGTATTTCTACACAGTCCTTTTGTTTTCAGCTCAGTGCTCACCACTACCTTCAGCTGTGCCTGGTGGCCCTGAGTTGATGTTTTGCACACTCAATTCTCCAGAAAATAAACCCTCTGATATCCCACAAGGGGTTGTTGGCAGGCTGAAAAGGGCTGCAGAGGGGGTTTGTGAGTTTAACTGCTTTATACACAGACTACTAATCCACTTCCTTGTTTTCAGCCCCATGTCTTTCTCCTTCCACCTGAGGTATCTGGTCCCTCCAGGTTCTGAACTTTTGGGGGACAAGTAGAGTGAACTGTTCCTCTTCTGGTTTATATTCTCCTCTTTAAGTCCCAGCTTCCCACACTCTGCTAAGTTAGTTCCTCCTGCATCTCCAAAAGTTTGTTGACTTCTCTGATCCACTGGTTTTTTTTTGTTTTGTTTTTTAAAATATATATTTATTTATTTGATTGAGCCAGGTCTTGTTGCAAAGGCAGGTTCCTTAGTTGCAGGATGCACGTGGAATCTAGTTCCCTGACCAGGGATTGAACCCGGCCCCCCCTGCGTTGGGAGCTTGGAGTCTTAACCACTGTGCCACCAGGGAAGTCTCTCTGATCCGCTGTTGTTTACTCTCCTGCCCCATTTGTCTTTATGGTTTTATACCACATTTATTCTTTTGTTTTCATCTTGGTAGGGTTTGGAGGTAAACATGTATGTGTGTGTGTGTGTGTGTGTGTGTGTGTATGTATATATTTGTTCAATCTGCCATGTTTGACAAAAAGTCTCCTCCATTACCTTTTCATTGTTCTTAATCAGATTCTCAAAGAGTAACTTTTATTTTCATCTCAAGGGTATTTTGCTATTTTCTTTTTTTCTCCTCTTAATTTATCCCTCTCCCACTTTCCCCTTTGGTAACCATAAATTTGTTTTCTATGTCTGTGAGTCTATTTCTGTTTTGTAGATAAATTCTTTTTTTTTTTTTTTTTAGATTCCACATATAAGTTATATCATATGAAATTTGTCTTTCTCTGTCTGGCTTACTTCACTTAGTATAATAATGTCTAGGTCCTTCCTTGTTACTGCAAATAGCATTATTTCATTCTTTTTTTGTCACTGAGTAATACCCCATTACATACACACATACAGAGACACACACACACACACACACACACACACACACACACATCTTCTTTATCCATTCATGTGTCATTGGACATTTAGTTTGCTTCTATGTCTTGGCTATTGTAAATAGTGCTGCAATGAACATTGGGATGCATGTATCTTTTTGAATTTTAGTTTTCTTCAGATATATGCCCAGGAGTGGGATTACAGAGGCATATGGTAACTCTATTTTTAGTTTTTTAAGGAACCTCCATACTATTCTCCATAGTGGTTGTACCAATTTACATTCCCACCAGCAGTGTAGGAGGGTTCCTTTTCCTCCACACCCTCTCCAGCATTTATTATTTGTAGGTTTTTTTGATGATGGCCTTGCTGTTTTCTTCATGAATTTTCCTGTGTGCAAGTGGCTAACACAATGAACAAATCAACCATGTTATTGTACTGCTACTGCAGTGTACAATGAACTGTCCCAAATCAGTTATTGTAAACATGCTATAATTTCTCGTATCTTCAACAAAACAAAACCTTTCCTGGCCCCACATTCCCCTCTAGTTACTGTCCCATTTTTCTTCCTCCCTGTGCTAGGCACAGAAGTGGCCCTCACCAAAGATATATGCCCTTCTTAATCCCAAGAAACTGTGAATATTACCCACATGGCAGAAGAGCAAATATCACTTTATATGGTGAAAGGTGATTAAGTTTCACACCTTGAGAGAAGGAGTTTGTTCTGAGTAATCTGGGTGAGCCCAATGTGGCAGCACAAGTGTCCTTATAAGGAGAGAAACAGAAGGAGATCAGGCACACACAGAAGGGGAGGAGGCAGTGTGACCCCAGTGATGAGTGATGCAGCCACAAGTCAAGGAATGTTAACAGCCACCAGAGGTTGGAAGGGCACAGGATAGGTTCTTCCCTAGAGCCTCTGCAGGGAGTATGGCCTCTGCCAATATCTTGATTTTGGACTTCTGGCCTCTAGAACTGAGAGAATCAGTTTCTGTTCTTTTAAGCCACCCAGTTTGTGGTAATCTAGGAAACGAATACACTCCCTTCACAGCTAAATTCCTCCAAAAAGTTATCTACGCTTACTTCTCCTCCATTCCTTTTTACCCAATTTTTTATACAGGACATTTTAATATATACAGGAAAGCTGAAAGATTAGAGCAATAGGCAATTAAATAGTCTCTTCTAGATTCAGCAGTTGATAACAGTTTGCCCTACTTGCTTTATCTCTCTATATTTCAGCATATATTTCCTGAGAATAGAGACATTCTCCTACATACCCATAATACCTAAGTAAATGAAAAAATTTTTAAATTTAATGAATTAAAAATTAAGGAATATTCCCTAATATCTAATACTCAATCTATATTCAAATGTCCTCCCTTGTCCCCTTGTCCCCAAAATATCTTTTAAAACTTTTTTCCCTTGGCCTGGGATCCAATCAAGGCTCATATGTTGAAAGTGATTGTTAACTCTTTAATCTACATTAATCTCCCACTTATTTTGTTGTTAGCAACTTTGACTTTTTAACGAATTCTGGCCTGTATTCTTATAGATGGCCAAATTCTGGATTTATCTGATCGCATCCAGATGATGTCATTTAGCTGGATGTTCTATCTGCCGTAGTTCTTTTTTTTTAAATTTATTTATTGGCTGCATTGGGTCTTCGTTGCTGTACGTGGGCTTTCTGTAGTTGTGGAGAGCAGGGGCTTCTCTTCGTTGCGGTTCTCGGGCTTCTCACTGTGGTGGTTTCTCTTGTTGTGGAGCATAGGCTCTAGGCATGCGGACTTCAGTAGTTGCGGCGAGTGGGCTGCGTAGTTGTGTCTCACGAGCTCTAGAGCACAGGCTCAGTAGTTGTGGCTCCTGGGCTTAGTTGCTCTGTGGCATGTGTGATCCTCCTGGCCCAGGACGCGAACCCATGTCCCCTGCATTAGCAGGTGGATTCTTAACCACTGCGCCACCAGGGAAGCCCCACAGTTCTTGTATACTCAAAATTGGGGCTTCTGGCCCTGGTTTCTTTCTCTGAAACATTCATCTGAATCAGAGTTTCCCTTCTGTGGTTGTTTACTCTCTGTCTCTCCCCATTAGAATGTAAGTTCCATGAGGAAATCAACTTGTGTCTGTTGGGTTACCTATTCTAGTCCACTGTCTAACCAGCATGTCATAGGCATTCAGCATGTATTTGTGGTATAAATCAGTCCTTCACATTCAGTGACTTTACTTGTCTCAATACTATTTAACATCTATTGAGAAACTGCTGTAAAAATTTACTCTGTTCCTTAGACTATCTCAGATTTTTTGAAGCCTCAAATGCCTGAAAAGGTCTTATTCCATACTTGTCTCGGCTCGTCAGGTAAGGAATGCCCCCCAGTGGTTGGAAGCGTGCTCCTTTGTTATCTCCCTTCAAGCATGGCCATCAGGCCTCCAGATCTGTTTTGTACTCGAGCCACTGTACACAGCCAGGCATTTGGTGTATGTGGCCTGTTTTCTTCTCCCTGGCTTCATTATTTCTGCTTGTTTAACTGGTCAGAAGTTTACAGCTTGCTCTTTCTTCCGTTCTCTAGGAGCTCTAATCTCATAGTTAAGACAATAAAGTAGAGGAGACATTGGGTGTGGGCAGAGTTGTAAAGATAAGCTACAGAAGGCTCAAGCCTATTATTCGTAGGATCTTTTTAATAACTGACAACAGCTAACATTTACTGAATTCTTATAATAATCAGAATAATTTCATAGGCACCGTGCTAGGCACTTGACATGTTCTCTATCACCTTTTCGTTCCAACAACTCTCTGAGATTAGAACTATGACTACATTAGCTCTACCAACTAGAAACTTCCCCAGGCCAGGCCTTGTGGCCAGGCAGCCTGACCCCAGAGCCACACGGCAAACCACTCTGCTGAACGGCCTCTGTTCCTACTAGCCAAGACCCACAACCCGTTCTCCTAGGCTGCCAAAGCGAGGTCTGCCATCCTGCCTGGGGGGTGGGGAGCGGGGCTGTGGAGCCACCCTTCCATTCATTCAGTGAATGCTTGGTTTTTTGTGTTTGTTTTATTTGTGTGTGTGTGTGTTTGTTTTGTTTTTTAATTTTGGGCGGGGGGGGGGGGGGTGTACACTGCAAGGCATGCAGGATCTTAGTTCTGAGACCAGGGATCAAACTCTCACTCCCTGCAGTGGAAGAGTGGCGTCTTAACCACTGGACTGCCAGGGAAGTCCCAGGGAATGCTTGTTGAATGAGCGCTTCAGAGGCAACTTTTTAAGAACGTAAACGCCAAAAAAATGTTTATTTTCTTTCCCAGATTTCTGCCTTCCCAAGACCACCCACTCCTGACCTCCTCTGGTGATTATCTGAGTACTGAGAAATTGTTGCCTCTCGTAAGAGGCCTGCACAGACACCAGGTCAAGACGGGCAGTTTTCGGTTGTGTGGGTCTCTCAGATTGCGCCTTGGAGTGTATAAATTGTGAACCAAGTAATCAGACTTGTTCTTTGGCTGGGTTACATTTTCTCCTGGAATATCAGATGCATTCCACTGAGACCACAGAAAGAAAAAGTGAAGATCAAGAAACCATGACACCACCTTGTAAGTGCAGACATTTTCAATCATCTGGGTAGCTAGAACTTATATATGTGTGTGTGTGTGTGTATATATATATACACACACACACATATAAAATCTCTCTTTTTATTTTACTAAACTTAACCAAAATGCACACATTACAGGAAATTGAGGGCTCCTGAGTGATTTTATGTATTTTTATTATTCTTTCTTTGAATATCCCCAAAGATCCCATTTTTAACAACAGGTTGTATCAAAAGTGATATTATTGTTTGGCTTTTGTTCAGATGCCCTTTTGGTCCCATTATTTCGTTCATCCGGCACTGAACACTCACCATGTGCTAGTTGGGAATGCAACAAATATCAGGGACCAGGTTCCTGCCCTTGGCCTCCTATCTATCTCATTCGCAACAGATGTCTGAGTAAGCCAGTCCCCACGCATTGTGAGATGGGCTTGAAGGGACCTATGTACTAAGTGTGGTGGGAAACCCAGAGGAGGGAGGGCCTGACTCTGCGGGCTGGTTAGGGGGCTGATCAGAGAAGACTTCCTGGTGGAGATGATCGTTTGGGGCTGGACTTAGAAGGATGAGAAGGGGCTGACATTGGGTGAGAAGAGGACAAACAAACATTCTAAGCAGAAAGAATAGTGTTGCTGATGTGTGATGACCAGGAACCGTGTGGCTTGTTTGAGAAAAGGTGAGAAAAGTAGTTGGGTGTGGCCAGAGCAGAGAGAGGATTATAGAGACTGGTAGCATGTGAGCTGGGGGAGAGCCTGGAGTCAGCCTTGAATGTAGGACTAAGGAAGTTGGCCTCTGTTCTGTAGGTGACGGGAAGAATGAGGCCATCAGATCTTTGCTTTACGTAATTTGCTGAGTGAGAGACGGAATCAGCTGAGTGCAGCATGAGGGTGGGTCAAAGTGGGACACTAAGTAGGTCCCCGGCACAGAGTCCCCTGCTCAGCAAAGCAGGAGGTATGTTCATTAGATCATTGTGAGGACCAGTTCGGGGTTGAGAGGACGAGGCTATGAACTATGGCCCAGAAAGTGGGGATGAAAACAAGAGGCTAGACTGGAGCAGGTTTGAGACCTATTTAACAGGATTTGCTGATTAATCGTGAATGACAGTGAGGAGGGAGGCACTGGGCTCACAGTTAATCATGGCTATGATATCACAGATATCATGACCGACATCTACCACCAGATGCTTACTCTGCAGTTAGGTGCTTTGTCTGCAGTATCTCCTTTACTCCCATAATCACCATGTAAGAGGGGTTGTGTTACTATCTGCATTTTATAGATGAGGAAGTTGGGGCCTGGAGTGGTCAATCACAGTGACTAGGCAGGTACGTCACTTTGAACCCAAGGGAGGGAGGTGAAGCAGCCACCCAGAGAGCAGTTAATGAGTGGCAGATTCAGGCCGGAACCCACCGGCACCACCTACTGCTCCCCAGGTTCACAAACAGGCTGCCCAAGCACCACATCAGGCCACAGACCTGTAGTGTTTGGCCCATAGAATATTCTTAAGGCAGTTTTTAGAACTAACTGCTAACATTTAAAAATCTAGAGTTCATGTTAAAACCTGGGTTTCTGGTTTTTCTTGAAAAGTAAGATGATCTGGCCACCCTGGGCCCATATATCAACCCTTCCTGCCTGTCTGCATTCCCTTCAGCTGGAGCCTGGGCTCTGCAGTTGGCCAGAGCCCGCCAGCCTGCGTGGGGGCCCTGCCGGCCTCTGCAGGTGCCCGAGCTTGCTGGTCCAGTGTGATGCCAGGCTGTGCTTTTGCATGTGATCTCGTGTCAAGCCCAGGCCTCTACTGATGGCCAAATACTCTTTTGAATGTTAGGGAATATAAGATAAAAATAGCAATGTGTTTTGCTTTGTTTGTTTTTTCTTTCATGCTGTGGGAATTGAGAAAAACTAAATACCCACCCATGCTTGAGTGCCCACAGGGAGGAGGGTTACATATAGGCGGTGCAGGTCAAAGGTGAATGGTCATGCATCCTGAAACCAGCAGCCATTAAAATGAAATATCCATCATCCCATGGAAAATGGCCACAGTAGTGGCAGCTATGCAAATCATGCTGTGATTTTTTCTATTTAATTTGTTTTGTAATTAATAATTTGCTTGAATTTTGAGCTGTGTAATTTGGACGTATTATGGACGTATTATAAGGAAGCTTCTAGAGAAAATACATGTGTGTGCATGCGTGTGTGTGTGTGTGTGTATCATAGCTTGCATAGCTTGGAATTCTCTGCAGAAATTCAATTTCAGAACATTGTTTAAAGGTTTTATGACTTTACTAAAGGTTGAAAACACGTTTCCGTACCATTAAGTCAGAAAGTGAGGCTCAGGATGGCAAACGGGTATCTGTCCATGTTAAATATTTTGTTGGATTTAAGATGCAACAAGGTCCATGGCAGCAGTTTGGACAAATTTTATGCTTGTGTGGGTTTGTTTGCAATTTGTAAACTACACTTAGAGGCGCAGGTTCAAACAGGTGGAAGGAACAGAGCTGACACCAGAGCTTCAGGAGTTTGGCTCCTAATCTGTGCGACCCCACACTGTTTTCCATCGCGCCTGGCTGCCTGATTCAGGGGCTGAAGAAAGGCGGCGGCTGCTGCCAGCCATGAATTTCTCAGAGGCCACTGAGCACTCTTCTGGGATGGCCACTGGGTCTCAGAGGCTCACTGTCCATCTCACAAGGGTCGTCCGTCCTGTCAGACCATCCTGACCCAGCTCTCAAGAGGCCAGCCCTGTGAGCTTTCCCAGGGAGCCTGAATTAATCCTACAAGGTTTGCCTTGCAGATCAATTTGGTCTCAGGAGCCATTTCTACCCTGATTACTCAAGGCTTGCAAGGCCACACTCGGGTGCTCCTTGGACTCTGACCCCTGCCCAGCACGTTCTACTTCCTCCTTCCTCTCCTCCTCAGAGACTCCCCGCCCCTGGTGTGCACGCCCCGGGTGGGACCCGGACACGTGTGGTGGTCAGTTCTTCCATTCTCATCTGTATCTCCCAGAAGCCATCGTGTCCTATTGATATCATATAGACAAGTGCCCATACTAGGTGGTTGGTACTGTGCTGAGCCAGGGATACAACAGACAGGTGCCCCAGTCTGAGGAGCACACAGGGACTCCTTCCTGGACAGGCAGCACTTCATCACAGTGCTCTAACAACTGTATTTTATCTCAGTCACATGACAATTTTGTTTTTGTGGCGTGGCCTAAAAAGCCTAGGCTCCCCAAAAGATCCAGCCAGGTTCATGGTAAAATTCTACTACTTATTCATTCTGTAACAAATATTTATCAAGCACCTGTTATTTGCCAGGCACTATTCCAGAAGTCAGGATTGTAACAGAGGACAAAACCAACAACAATCCCTGCTCTGTTTACTCTATCCTGGAAGGAGACAGAAAAATTGTGTCAGTATGTAACAAGAGCTCAGAATTTTGAAGAACAATCAGGGTAAAGGAGAGGGAGGGGGTGGCTGGGCTGCTGTTTTAGATCAGGTGGTTGGGGAAGGCCTTTCTGATGAGGTGACTCTCCAAGCGGGGCCCAGTAGGAGGTGAGAGAGAAGTAGCTGTTTGGAGGAACTCCTTTTCAGGCAGGAGGCTGCACGGACAGCGCCTCCCAGTGGCGAGTGCGCCTGGCCTGTCTGAGGAATAGGAAGTCACTGCCAGAACACGTGCGGGAGCCTCAGTTTCCTCCTCAGCAAGTCCTTGAGCTCATTGGGAGGAACAGATGAAATCATGTGGAAACATTTATGTGAACCATCAGGCACTTAGTTTATGTTACCACTCTTGGAAAAGGATCTTTTCCCACCATATCTGACTGTGCCCTTTCTGGCCGGCCTTCACCACATCTTATGATTCATACATGTGTTTATTCAAAAGATATTTGTCAGGTGTCTGCTGTGCAGTAGGCACCAGGCTGGGTATGTACTGGGGATACAGAAGACACACAGGTCCCTGCATTTAGGGGACTCATAATCCAGTGGGGGATTTAGACACTGAACATAAATTATCAGAAAGTTAATTTAGATTATGATAGAAATGCTTATAAGAAAAAATGCTTCAAAAATTATGTTTAAAACAATTTTGAAGTTATTTTTTTTTTGTGACGTTATTAAAGCTACCAGAAGTGAGATGCCACTAGCTATTAGAGCTTAGAATAACATGACTATATTGTTTTTATAATTGTGCCCTTGGTTCAGAGACACTGGGGAGAAAGATCACCTCAGGAAAGTGACCTGGATGGTGTCACAGCAGAGATTGGGAAGGCAGGCAAAGGTAGAAAACAGTGGTACTTCATTCATTTCCTTCTGATAACAACACTTTGCAAGGACAAACACTGTTACCATCACTCCCATTTGACAGATGTGGAAACTGAGACTTAGAAGGTCCTGTCTTGCCTAATGCCACCTGGCAGGCCTTATAGCCAATGTTTCCCTTCAGCCATCTGTCCAGCAAAGCTGAAAAGCATTTTGTCCAATAGAGGGCAGTCACGCACCTGGTTGGAAGAAGACTTACACACCCGCTCTGGGTTGGTCCGCATCTACCCAGCCCAGATGGTGTGCTCCCAGCCTTCCAGGAGAGGGCGCTGCTAGGCTGACCTCCGAGTCGCCTAGGCAGATTTCACCAGGTCCTGCCCTTCGGCCTGTGCCCCGCCCACCCTCCCACCAAAGACACCTGACCTAGCAAGCTCTCAGCACCCTCGGGCCTTTCCTTGCACACTGATGTGTACATCTGTGTTTTCCTAGATGATGGTTTCTTAATCATGCTGTGGAATAACAAATCAGGGCTGGTAACCCAAGTCACCTCAAGTGATGAGCTACTGATCACCAAAACATTGGTAGAGCCCCCGGGCAGGAGCCCAGAAAATGCTAGAGTGGTCCTCACGGCCATGTGGTGTGGCAGTGCCACCGTGGTGCCACCGCGGCACGTCCTTCATGTAGGCGCAATCGTGGGGTTTCTTTAGGCAGGATGACCTAGCAGCATTTCCACTCCACCCACAGCTAGTTTCGCTTTCCTAATGTTGTTAAAAAGTACCTTCTAAATGAAGTAGGGTGGTTGAACAGGTCCCAACATTTTACTTAGCTTTTTTAATGTAGTCATTAAAGATTTCTTCCTCCAGGGGGTCTCTTTCCTCTTCTGTCTAGAAGATGCCCAAGACTATGGTCTTTGGCATTTGTCCAAAGTCCATGTTCTAATAGCTTTTGGACTGTGGTTTAATTTTAACCATAAAAACCTTCTTTTGGAAGAATTCCTTTTTAATCTGGAAAGAGCCAGTCTGATACAGAGTAGTAACACCTCCTGCTGTGAATCAGGAGGTGAAGTTATGTTCATGTAATGCTGACATCTCTTTTTAAAAGGCAGGGAGGGGCACTGATTTGATGGGGAGAAACGAAAATGAAAACTGTGGATAGGTCAGTTTGGAGGACTGTTTGAACGTCTGCTTTAATCAATGTGACAAACGCTGGTGTCCAAGGAGCGTGGGCAGCAGGAGGGAATTGAGGGGTGAAACAATTGAGAGACCCCAGGATTCACCTACTAAGCCAAATGTAGCAGCGAAAGGCTTCTTCGAGCTGCGCTGTGGACAGCCATGTGGCACCAGCCTTCTGGGACAATCTCAATTTCTGAGACAGAAGACACTGGCCCTTTGCCAGGCCATGCATCAGACTGCCACCAGTTCTCAGTTCTGAAAATGTGGTCATGGGAGAGGCCTGTCAGCAGCGAGACAGATGTTATCTCCTCAGGAATGACCTTACCTAGGCGGTGAAGCCCACCTCCAGGGCTCCCTGGGCTGGTCACGGTATGCCTGATTCCTCCTCTTCCCTTTCAAGGCAAATCTTTGGTAACAATTACCTGAATTTGTAGGACCTTAAAGAATTTTTAATTCAGCAAGACAGAGATTGGTAATCTACCTTTTTCCAGCTTAGGCAGCAAACCTCTTCTTTGGTGATTTAAAAAAAAAAAAGAAAGAAAGATGAAAAGAAAATGGAACGTACAATGGAGACCAATTCTAGGAAAAAAAAAAAAAAGATTTGTACCAGCCCCAGCTGAGGCACACTAATCTGGGAAGACTTACCCGTTTTACAGAAATAGTCTTCATTTTACAGGAGATTCACGCTTGGATTTATTTAAATATGAAACTCTTTCTGGAGCACGTAACTAGGAGGGAGGAATGAAAAACCAGAGGCTAACTATCAAAAGCTGTTACCAGTGGAAGATGAGTCTTAAAGGAAAACAGAGGATCTGATTACCCAGTGAGTCAGTAAGGGCTGAAACCTCCATTTAGAAAAACTTGACCTGTGCAGACTTCAGGGCAGGTGCCTAAAGCTAGGTATAGCCATGCGGGCCTGATCAGTCCCACAGAAGCTCCTCAAAGCAGAGACTGTGCCTTTCACAGCTCCTCACTGCTGTGGTTCCTCATTCAGAACACTCAGTTACTGTCAGATCAACATGTTTATCGGTTAGATGTGATGCGTGTAAGGAGAACAGTCCACCCACTCATGACCTAATCTGGCACAGAATCAGAACCCGGTGCTTCTCACTCCTCTTGCCTCTGGAATAGGACTGAACGAGAAGAGAGAAAGCAAAAGTTTCATGTGCCTGGAGGGAAACAGATGCTACCGAGATGAATTTAAAAAGAAAGAAAGAAAACTGAGTTAATCTGGGAGTTTGATCACCACTAAGAACGCGTTTCTGTTTCATCAATCGGTTTCAAGCTCAGCCTTCCAGCTCAGACCTGTGCAGCAGCGTCTCCGGAAGCTCCTTCATTCTCAGGCCTTCTCCTTGCCCCCGCCCCTTACCCCCGGGCACAGTTCCTCACTCGCACCTGGACTGCTACCTCCCAGGACACCCCTCTTTCCTGAGTCCTCCTATGAACCTGCCAAAGGCAGAGGGAATGGGGTGGCACTCTCAGGTGATGCTAGGCTTCCTGAAGGGTGCTGTCACCCCTAGAAAGGACTTCTACTTGGTGATGTCTCTGAGGAGTCCAGGGAGGTAACCAGTTGGGCACTGATTCAGTTCGGAGGGAGATAGCACAGCTCTTAGATGCCTATCTGGTCGCGCTAAATCAGCCTGGGGAAGGGCAGATCTGTGTCTGCAGCTGGTTCGGGAGTGGCAGAGTGGCATCAGGAACTTTTACACCAAGAATCCTTAGGGTGTTATGAGGTTTCTCCACAATTCCCTTTATCTTTAAGTTTTTACCCATTCATCCAGCATGCACAGGAATGGGGCTTCTCTTTTGTCTTGGTTATATTCTCAGACGTACAGGAAAACTCAGGAGAATGACAGAATCTGTAAAACAAAAGTGTACAGAGGAGGGATGTCCCTGGTGGTGCAGTGGATAAGAATCTGCCTGCCAATGCAGGGGACACGGGTTCAATCCCTGGTCCGGAAAGATCCCACATGCCCCAGAGCAGCTAAGCCCGTGCGCCACAACTACTGAGCCTGCGCTCTAGAGCCTGCAAGCCACATATACTGAGCCCGAGAGCTCTAGGGCCAGCATGCCACAATTACTGAAGCCCACGTGCCTAGAGCCTGTGCTCTGCGACAAGAGAAGCCACTGCAAGGAGAAGTCTGTGCAGCGTAACAAAGAGTAGCCCCCGCTTGCCCAACTAGATAAAGCCTGCACGCAGCAATGAAGACCCGGTGCAGCCAATAAATAAATTAATAAATTAATTAATTAAATTTAAAAAAATGAGAGTGGGCTATTACTACCAAACTTAGAGGTTAAAAAAATTTATAAGAAAATATCATGAAAAACTGTATGCCAAAAAAAAAAAAAAGTGCACAGAAGCAGCTCAGGCTATTGGGGCAGATGCCAGAAGCTCTGGATATTTGGGAGTGGCTGGGGGCAAAGAGTCCACCTTGGGGTGTAAGGAGAATATTTCTGCATTATTGGCCAATGAGAAATTCCCTCTAAATAATCTTAGAAAGGAATGGAACCAAGGGCGTAAGTTGGAGTATATGCAGTGTCCCTGGTTATGAGGTTGTCTGTCTGTTTAGTTAAGAGATTGTTCCACAGGGGGGGCAGCAAGGTCACGCGTAGCCCTGAATATTAGCAATGCTGTCCTGGGGTTCTGAAAGAAGAGGTGATGATGTATTCAGCTATGGGCTTGCTCTGTCTTAGTGTCCAGGCTGGCATGCACCAGAAAGAGAGTAAAATATTGAAGTGGCAGCCCAGGTATTAGTTCTGCAGAACAAACTGCCTGGAAAGGAGAGCACCTTTAGATCCAGCCAGGGCAGTGAGGCCCCAGATGAATGACGTCACCCACGTATGCCTCCCTCACAGGGAGCCCTGCAGCTGTTTTGGGCTTGGAGTCCTAAGTGAGACAATACTGCTGACAACGTCGTTTCCTGCCTTAGACTTACCCCGTCAGCAGGACACTGTTGACATTATTTGTTTGCCAAATTGTGGCACATTATGGACAATATATTTTAAGTTCAATTAAATTAATGTTTAGGAATACTGTAGATGGAAAAGGCTAGAAAAGCACTATAGTAAACAATGATTACTGAGATTAGAGTGCTTGGAACTTGAGTATTAGAGAAGCTTGGGGATTTGTAGGAGTTACCCAGGACAAGTACCTGTTTCTTATAAGAAGCACATAAGTACCTAAAGGATATCAGCGCTTATTGAGGTATTTCAGGTAGCTTGGAGCAGACTAAGGAGGGAAGGAAAGACATAAAACATCAGAAAACATCTCTGAATACCAAGAGTTGTTACCTCCCTCTGCAAAAGCACCAGGGGCTGAATTGTTCAGGTCAGTTACCCAGGGAAAAAGGATAAACTGAGGAAGAAATCCTCGGCACAGACTCTGGAGGCAGTATTCCGAGATGAGAACCCTACAGCAGCCTCTTTGATTTCAGAGGTGAAATAGTTGAACCCCAGACCTCACTGTAAGATGTGAAGAGTCACTCCAAATTTATAAGCTCATTAAACTCGTGTGTTTGTCTCCATGTCCTGCTTTAGAGAAAACACACAATGCTTCCAGCCACACCTTCTTCAACCACTTGGCTGACAGTTTTTTCTTCTAATTACTCTAGTGAGCGTCTCTGTTATTTATAAAGTTTGGGGAAGGTGGAGTGGGGGTGGGGATTTGTGCTTTGGTACCTTTTCCACCACAGAGGGGTCAAATTCAGCCCATCTTTTAAAGTTAGTCTGAACTGCCAGATTACCAGAGAGGACCCCTGCCTCCCTCCCCTCCCTCCCTCTCTCTCTCCCTATCTCAAACATGCACGCACACACACACACACACACACACACACACACACACACACACACACACACACACACACACACACACACACACACACACACACACGTGCGCACCATCAGCTATGTGATTTCCTGTGACCATGGGGCTGGGGTTAGGGTTTTTGAGTTCGTTTGCACTTCTTCGCTGACTTACCAGGCGACTAGTGGCTGTTTCACCCCGATCTTCCCCTCCCCATTCACTTTGTTAAAAATGTATATCTATTTATTTATTTTGGCTGCGCCGGGTCTTAATTGCAGCATGCGGGATCTTTTAGTTGCGGCATGTGGGTTTCTTCGTTGCAGTATGAATGCGGGATCTTAGTTCCCTGACCAGGGATGAAACCCGGCCCCCTGCATTGGGAGTGTGGAATCTTACCCACTGGACCACCAAGAAAGTCCCCCCATTCACTTTTGCTTCGATAAAATGAGAAGGCTTCCTCTTCCCTCTCCCTTCTATCTTTCCTTCCTTGGATGTTGGTCAGATCAATGAGACAAGTGTCATAAAGTACTTGGAAGTATTTTAAGACGAGCGCGACCTGACTCACTGTTATACTAGGGTCAGTTCACAAACCTCCACAGTCCAGGGCTTCTGTCTGTGCCCCTGGGGGTGGTACCCAAGAGCAAGGAGATGTTGTGGACACAGCGCCACATGGTACTGTGGGTCGGTGTTGCTCATTCCTGACCTCGGAGTCGGCAGTCTCAGCTCCAGAAGTGGGATAAATGATAGTTCAGCCCGTTGTGTCCCCTTGTCATACGAGCCCTCTGTCGTCCCCGGCATGACGTGCCAGGCTACACAGTGCCAGCCCCTGTTTCCGGAACAGAGGTAGAATGAAAAGATTGTTTCCCCGGATGCACTTTTGCAAGATGTTTTCAAGGATGAGGTGGCAGGGAAATGGTGAACCCTGCTCCCTTGTGCGTGGAGGCATCAGCATTCTGGCGGGAGGTCACAGGGATGCCCCACCTTCCTGGGGGCTCTCGCTCAGCACAGCCAGTTAGACAGCCAGGGACCGGGCCACATCAAGGTAACCACAGGCCTCGTGAGCGATGCTGTGACATGCTGGGGCAGGAGCGCAGCTGAAGGACAGCTGTGCTGGGCAGGTGGCCCTCCCCATGCCAGCCCTCTCTGGGTCATGTCTCCACTAAGCCTGCGCTGTCTGTGACTGTCAGGCTTCTCCTGAACCACCTTCCCTCGTGGGTGGTGAAGGAGTTGTATTTCTTATGAGATGAATATTAGATCTGTGTCCCCAGAGGAGGCACCACTGAGCCCATGAGAGTTATTACACCCACAGGAGCACCTCAAGGACACAGGAATCTGCTAGAGACGATGTGGCGGGGGGTGGGGGGGGGTTGCAGAAGTGAGCCCAGAGTCCCTGGGAACTCATTAAATCCTTGCTGAGAGGAGCCTGGCAGTTGTTTGAGGAAAGGGAGACAGAGCAGAGGCTGAGAGATATTGTGGAGATGGAGCATGACAGGAGGAGAAGTTTAATTATGCTAATTAATTAGACTCACCAAAAGGGAAGAGAACATCCATTGGGTTGCCAAAAGGTGTTCTTAGTGGAAGAAATTTGCAAAGTCCTGCACTGGGGATTGACCGGGGCATGATGGCCAACAAGTTAAAAAGGAGGGAGATGAGGAATTCCTGCCAAGTGGTTAGGACTCAGTGCTTTCACTGCTGTGGCTCAGGTTCAATCCCTGGTCGGGGAACCAAGATCCCGCAAGGGAAAAAAAAGAAGGTACGTTGACATACATACACTACCAAATGTAAAATAGGTAGCTAGTGGGAAGCTGTTGCGTAACACAGGGAAATCAACTTGATGATTTAGAGGAGTGGAATAGGGAGGGTGGGAAGAAGTCGTGGGAGGGAGGGGATATGGGGATATACGTATAAATACAGCTGATTCACTTTGTTGTACAGCAAAAACTGGCACAACAGTGTAAAGCAGTTATACTCCAATAAAGAGCTTAAAAAAAAAATGGAGATGGCAAGCCTCACAGCCCTGTGTGGATGGCTCCTATGTTTCTGCCACCAAAATGTGCCAATTTGATGTCAAGTGACTCTTAGTATTTTTGTGTGTGTGTGTGTGATTGTTTTATGAGCAATTATGAGTTTGAAGAAAGTGTTAGGGAGGTCAGCAGCCCGCAATTCTGGGAGCTGAGGTTTCACCCAGGCCATGCTTGGGAAGGGCACTCCTGTCATCCTTCTGCCTGGACACTTCCCCTTCCCCCAGGAGAGCTGGGCTCCTGCCCTTGCTTGTGGGGGTGGCTGGGATGGGGGGCGTAGGAGGGAAGGAGAGAGGGTTCTCTCCTCTGTGGTGTGACTGCCACCAGTCAGGTGAAGGCTGTGCGCTGAGCCAAGGTGAAGCAAGGGTGACACCAGGTGCCTAGAGCAGGAGTTGGCGGTGGCATCAGTGTTTTCTCGCCTCAAATTATAGGAGCAGAGAGAAAGGTTTAGTTCTGGACGGCAGAATTCGTCTCAATGAGAGGGTGATGAGAGCCACTGGAGGCTGGCTGGATGTCTGGATCTGCTCTGTTCACTTGGACGAAAGGATTGGCTCTTGGGGAATTAGAGGCAGAACTGGGGCTTTGAATAGTGTTTAAAAATAAAATTGGCAAGAACATGATGCAGAGATCCAGGTTGCCATTTTGACCCCAAACGTCTCCTTCAGCTTCCTCTGGAGAATAAGCGTAGCCTGTGGCTGGGACCACAGGCTGACCCTCTTTGTTGGTGACAGAGAACTCTCAGGTTACTAGGCAGGTGGGGGGTCACCTTTGTATGCAGAGAACAACCCGTTTTCACTTGTTCAGAAAAACGCTGACCCACTTCTCTGTATTTGTTCTTGAGGCTGCTCATGGCTTAGGATCCCCGTGGCCAGAAATTCACCCCATTCAGTCGGATGGGGAGCTAAGATGCATATTCCTGTGGAACGGCCCCCCTGGGAAGGACTGGACACTGGAGAGCATGGCCCTGGGTGCAGGGCGCAGTTACAGCCCCCGCGTCTCCCCAGGGGAGAAGTATGGCCAGGTTGGCACCAGCCTTCCAGCCAGTCCTTGTTCTCAGCTTGGAGCCCACTTGGTTTCTTTTTTCATGGGAGATAAGGAGGAAATAGATTTGTTTGTCCAGGTGCCACTAGTCCAATGACTGTCTCGGGCACAGGAGTGTCTTCAGGGCGTAGTGTCAGATGCGGTCCCCCGCTCCCCGACATCTCTATTCCTGATCTGGGTGTGCTGTAAACAGCAGGTTGATTCAAAACTGGGAGGCATTGGGAAGCCCCTTGGGCAGGAGATTTCGAAATGAGACTCAGATTAGAAAAACATAGTGGGGTGAGGTTCCAAGGAATGAAGGAGACAGGAAAAACTCCTGTGCTGGCACCTGGCTGGATAGCGGGGGATAAACAAAAAAGCCTAGAAGAGCCTAGCATGGGAGGGAGGCAGCCCAGCTGAGCAGGAGCGCAGGGCTGTCCTTGTCCGGGCTCCTCGCTGGCTGCCGCTGAGGAGGCAGGAGGCTGTGACTCTTCACCAAGCAAAACCACAGCCCCACAGCCAAGCTGCGCTTTCAGTCTAGGGCATGTCAGCACCAGCAAGGCCTGGATACATCAGAGGCTCCCGCAGAAGGGGGAGGGGCTGGGGGCCAGGGAGTAGGGTTGGCAGGAGTATCAAGAGAAAAACTCAGTTACAGGAAGACTTTAAAAGGCTTGTTGGATAATTGAGGAAGGGACTAGTGAGGAGTAACAGAGTAAAGCTCATGAGCCCACAGGCTTGGTGGCCCCGGCGGGAGGGGGTGGCCCCCCGCTACTGACCAATGGCCTTCTGTGTGGCCTCATCACACAGCCGTCCTCCGTGCTGTAGCTCAGGACACCCTGGCATCGGGTGGCTCCAAGTGGCGGGTGTCTGTGACAACAAGAGCGCCGATGAAGATGCTCGCTGAACCCAGAACCGAAGCGTGGTGGACAAGGGGAGAAGGAGCGGTAAACTGAGGAGCGAGGAGAGGAAAAGCAATTAAAATGACCCTGAATAAGAAAAGGGGGTAAACAGAAGGAAAGGCATCCTAGAAGGAGCAAAAGAACCAAAAACAGAAAAACAAGAAAAGAAGAGTGAGGATGAAGCATCTCATTGGGAGGACTTGGGGAGAGGCAGTCAAGAATGAGTCTCCATGGTGCTTCCCTGGTGGCGCAGTGGTTAAGAATCCACCTGCCAGTGCAAGGGACATGGGTTTGAGCCCTGGTCCAGGAAGATCCCACGTGCCGCAGAGCAGCGAAGCCCGTGTGCCACAACTACTGAGCCCATGCACTGCAACTACTGAAGCCCGCACGCCTAGAGCCTGTGCTCCGCAACAAGAGAAGCCACCACAATGAGAAGCCCATGCACCACAACAAAGAGTAGCCCCCACTCACCGCAACTAGAGAAAGCCTGTGCATAGCAACAAAGACCCAAGGCAGCCAAAAAGAAAAAAAGAATGAGTGTCCAAACCTGGTCAGTCTGAGAAAGCTTGTCATCTGATCAGTAAATCCTGTTCATCTAGTGGGATGAGGGAAGTGGTCCTCCTTGGAAACGTTTGGGCCCATCCTGCGTGAAAGCCGTGAGTGGCTCTGTGAGAACCAGCTCTCCAGTTCTGAACAAGAGGGGCTTATGATTCATGGGCATGCCTGCCACCTCCGCCCAGAACCCATGGCTTCCCCCATCTCGTGCAGGGTGGGGGACCCATCTAACCAGAACCGCCACCCAGCCTCTCCCAGTCTCCTTAGATGACGAGCTGTGGCACCCTTGGTCCGCCCACCTCAGCCCCCAAGCATTTTGCCAGAACATGAGTAAACAACTCTAGGTGAAGGGGGTCAGAGGCCGCTGCCTTTTGAGCTGTCTTCCCCTCCTTCCCACTACCCAGCACAGGAATGCCAGGGAGTTCTCATCATGCGCTGCATATTCTTCCCTCAAAGAGTGGACAGTGGGTCCCCGAACACTTTCCTCTGAGCTCATTTAATTTAATTTAATTTTTCTAAGAGAGGTGATTATCTCTTTTTTCCCCCCATAAATTTATTTATTTATTGGCTGCGTTGGGTCTTCATTGCTGCGTGCAGGCTTTCTCTAGTTGTGGCAGGCGGGGAGGCTACTCTTTATTGCGGTGCTCGGGCTTCTCATTGTGGTGGCTTCTTTTGTTGTGGAGCACGGGCTCTCGGCGCGCGGGCTCAGCAGTTGTGGTTTGTGGGCTGTAGAGTGCAGTCTCATAGTTGTGGCGCACGGGCTCTAAAGCGTAGGCTCAATAGTTGTGGCGCACAGGCTTCGCTGCTCCACGGCATGTGGGATCCCCCTGGCCCAGGGCTCACACCCACGTCCCCTGCATTGGCAGGCGGATTCTTAACCACTGCGCCACCAGAAGCCCCTTCCATGACTTTTATGATGTACACGTGGATCTACTTGTGTTTACAAAAATGGAAAATGTGCCTATGCCTATCCGTAACATCATTTTAGAATCTGCTTTTTAAACTTAATATATTGTAAACATTTTCCTGTTAACTAAATACTTTCATAACATCATATTAGTGGATACACAATATTTCATTATCATTCTTGATGGTACTCTAGAGGTCAACATTTGCATTATTCCTACTTTTTCATCGTTATAACGGTTTTCTGCTGGACTTCTAGATCTGATTTCAATTTTTATTTATTTGATTATGAATGAAGTTTGTTTTATATGATTTTTATCATTTGAAGCTCTTACATGAATAGCCCATGCACACTATCTGCCAGTTTTCAACAGTGTGTATTTTCTTTTTCTTATTGATACGTAAGAACTCTTTATATTAAGGCTAAAATTTTATCTGCCCAAAACTCATCTTGACACCACATCTTAATCCACCGTCTTGGATGTGGGTCCACACTGATTTCCCCAGACTCTCCCACAAGGCCAAGGATGCTTTGCTCTTTTTCCTCTACTTTCTCTTTAACGAATTCCGCACAAAGCAAACTTTGTAGAGGGCTCCTCCTCCAGCACTCACCTCTAGAAGCATCTTGGCCTCCTTAGGGAGTGCCATTCCTCCCTGCCTGGGCACCAAGCCCCCCATGCCTCTGCCCCAGCTTCCAGAACCTCATTGCCACCTCCCTTTACACAGGTCACTGCCTGGGGGTGATGGTGGATTCCCCAGAGGTTCCGTCTGGAAACCCTAATGTGAACTTCTCAGAAGCCCTGATGGGGAAGGAGACCATGTAGGGGTATTAGCATTAGTGGGGACTGTATTGTTGGGTAGGGTGGAAAGTATTTGTTGGGTCTCTCACAGCAGGAACAGGGAACCCCACTCTCCAAGGGCCCCTCTTGTTTCTTTCTGAGCAAGCCCCTAATGCAGGGCTGTCAGCCTCCAGCCTGCCCTACTCTTCCTGAGTCTCAGGCTGGTCCGCTCCTTTGCCCTGTTATTACCACTGGCAGGTTCATTTGTGCCTCTGGCAAAAGGGACTCGAGTCCTACCAGTTCTCCTGGCCTCCTTCTCCAACTTGCCACTGCATGTGGGGAGGAGGAGGCGCTCGGGCCTGTTACCTGGAGTTCCCCCCAGAGGCAGGGCAGGCCTGGAGGAGCCGGGCAGCAGCCAGCTGGACTGGACAGGCTGAGGTGGTGAGGACAGCATGAGTTTACCGGCCAAGATCACTACCTGAGAAAACTGGAACTGTAGGGAGGAGGTCAGAGCACGCGTGCAGGGGTGGATGCTGGGAGTTCACTTCAGATCTCCTGTGGCTTTGGAACGTCCTGGCCCACACTCCATCCCCCACGCATCTCCCCTCCTGCCCTTTCTTCACGTTTGGAATATTTGAAAGATGGCTGTGGCTGGGACTGCAACAGGAACAAACATTTCTGTGGCAGGAGCCAGACCCTGACAGCCTTAGCCCCCTTTGTCTCTCGTGGAGGACTTTTGGGCTTAGGAGTTTCCAGAACCCTCTTTTCTGGTGTTTCCACACATTTCCTGGGAAGACCATGTGATGCCCATCTGTGAGAGCCTGGGGGGCTCCGGCCAGGTACGTGCACAATGGTCGCTCTGACAGGTAGCTGTGGTGACCTTGGCCTCTTGTTAACCTCTTTAGGCTTCACTGTCCTCATCTGGAGAGTCCAGACCTCAGGGCTAGTTCACAAATCACCAGACAGACAGTAGTGGGGGCTCATCTGTGTCAGGGTTTCTCCCTCCTTTCCCTTTCCTCAGCTCTGCTGTTGCAGGGTCTTAGGAGCTTCAGAGATCTCTGCTCGAGGGCAGAGCCCAGGGCATCCTGGGCCCCTTCCTGCTTCCTCTGCTCTCACCCGCTAGTGTGGTTCCCCCACCACAAGGTGAACCCCGGAGCACAGGGACCTCATTCATCTCTGCATCCCCAAAGCCTCAGCACAGGGCTGGGCACAGAGTAGGTGCTCATGAAAGGAAAGGCTCTCCCATCTCATGATCATGGAGGGTTGGAGAGATGGGAGTGCTGGCCTAAGAGTGGCAGGCCTCAGACTGGAGCCCGTGTGATCTTGAGCAAAGACACTTAATTTCCCTGAGCCTCAATTTCTTTGTCTAAAAATAGGAACAATAATAGCTACCTCCCAGGGTTGTTGTGGGGATTAGTGGTGATGTCAGAGGGAAGCTCAGTGCCTAGTAGGAGCTCAATAAATGCAAGTGGTGATTAGCTGCTATTAAAGGGCCGGTGATGAGGCTTCAGGAGCACAGGACTAAGCAGTGAGTTATGCTGGCATCTCTCAGTGCCCGGAGCCTCTCTCAATTTGGTCTCCCACCCTGAATGCTGTGGTCCCTCTGCTCTAGGGAACGAGCCTGGCTGTTTACATCCCTGAACACATTTTTAGATGCCTGATTTGTGTTCTAGTCTACTTTGAAAGCTTGATGGGGTAGAAATATTTTCACTCATTTTATGTAGAGAGAACGAGTGAGGAACAGAGGAAATCCAGCTCTTATGTTCAGAACAGAACCTGGAAGACCTCTTATATTTCTCAATATACCACACTGAAGAATTTCCACACCTGACTCACCTCCCCTCCAGCACTGGCGTTGGACCTGTACCCACCATGTGTCAGTGAGCCTGCCCTCAGGCGGGGGTGGGGTGGGGGGATGGGGCTGCCTGGCAAGGAGGGCCCTCCCAGAAGAGCACTGAGAGGACTTGACTGACAGTTAAGGGAACCAAAAAGCTGGGAGCTGTTAGCCTGGGGGGGTGAGGGATGGAGTATCAAAACCGACTCTAGGGATTTCCCTAGCAGTCCAGGGCTTAAGACACTGTGCTCCCAAGGCAGGGGGCCTGGGTTCGATCCCTGGTTGGGGAACAAAGATCCCACATGTGGCATAACCTAAAAAAAAAAGAAAGAAATTCAAAACAGACTCTAGAAACTGGGGAAGGGGGCTGGCATGAGGAAAGAGGGCAGATTGGTCTTGAACATGAAGAGGGCGGGACATCCTGGGTCAGGTGATCACCACTGCCTGAGGGAGTGGACTGGTCCTGGCTGGCCCCAGAGGATGGGCCAGAGAAGCCCGTCTCTCAGCAAGACCAGGTCTTCGCCACCTAAGCCCAGTCTCCCAACTGGTCCCCCCCTTCCAGGGTTTTCTTTTCCATTTCATTCTCTTCACTAGCATTTTCTTGGGAATGGCTTTAGGCCTGAAAGTCACGACCACTGCCCGACCTCTTAGAATTTCGTGGGTGGAAAGTCCTGAAGATTATTTTGTCCAGCCTTCAGCCCCACCACTGAGTCCCCGTAGAAATTCCTAAGAAATGGCTTCCCAGCCCCAGCCAGCAGCCCCCAGTGATGGTACCCGGGGCGCCTCCCCACTGAGCTGCTCCCTGTTAAGCTGTGCCAGGGCCCCCTGCAGTAGGGGCTGCACCCCTCTGATACTCACCTCTCTGCCAGGTTCTGCCCGCTGGACCCACTGGAAGGAGCCTTTCCCCTGCTTCAGGCCGGCAGCCGCGTTGTTGGTCTTCCCCACTTGTGCAGAGCAACCTTCTCAGCCTTCTGCGTCTCCTCGTCTCCACTGCAGTTTGTCAGTGAGTTTCTTCAAGGGTTTTACTGAGACGGGGGCCTAGAGACGTGACGTCTTTAGAACAGAAAGGGCCTTTGAACTTGGGAACCCACCTCATTTTATAGTTGAGGAAACTGAGGGGTTATGTTTCTTGCCCAAAGCCACACAGACCGCCCAAGACAGGGCTGGGCCTCAAGCCCCATCTCCGCTCTTTCCCTGCACCCACTGACTGGTGACCAGCCCTGGGCAGGCCAAGGGCTTCTGGTGTCTCCCAGGGTGACACTAGCACTTCTTTGGGCAGCCCCATCCCCAGTGATATGTTGAATTCAAGTTGACTAAAAGCCCTGAATTGTTTTATAACTTAATTTTCTTCTGATTGTAAAAATAATATATGCTCATTGTAAAAACATTAGAAAATACATAAAAGTATAAAGTATAAACCTTCACAGCACTTCCTGATGCTGTAAAGTTCCCTACCCCTGCCCTGCACTTGATTGCTTTGTTTTTAGCTATATAAACAGGACTCCATCCTCCATTAGGCTGGATGTCTTGCTAGGTCCCAGCCAGCTCTCCTGCCTTTTGGAATCTTGTTTTGTCACCAGTTCTTACTGGCACCTGGGCAGGGTTCAAAACCATGGTGGTGTGGCTGAATGAGTGACAGCATCCAGATTCCTCTACCCGCCCCAGAGCCCACACCTCCTCTCTTCTGGGTCTGATCCTCCTCTTTCCCTCCGTGAAACACCTCCCCTCCTCTTTTGTTCTATTTAGACCCTCCCTTGTTTCCAGCCCAGCTGAATCCCACCTCTTCCGAGAAGTCTTTATTCTTTCACATGCAAAAGCCTCCTTTTTGGGTTCCACAAGCCTTCGTAGTTTGGCCACACTACTCACCCTTAGTTATCCATTGGCTTGCATTAATCTCTTCCCTCTGTCTGGCGGGCGGCCTATTTCCCGGTCAGCGGAGGCCCCCACACTGTTCTCGTTTCCCTCAGGGCACCCATCCTGCAGAGTCCGGAGATCATTATGGGCCCTCAAAATGGGACTGCTGGCCTGACCCTGTCTGAGTGGTGTGCCGCCCTTGAGCCCTTCTGAGGAGTGGGGGAGAGCAGAGGCTCAGAGGGAGCCCCAGGAAGCCTGCCCCCACCCCCATCCCTGGCTTTGGGGAAAGCTTGCTCCTCCTAACGTGTACATAGCAGTTAATCATTTGGGTTCCCAACAGTGGGCTCCGCTCATCTTGGGACATGTAAAAATGGGATTTGGTTTGCCTTTCACATTGGGAGGCTTCTAGAGATAAAGAGAAATCCTCTGTGCCTGGCTATTTAAAGAGACACAGGGAGGGTTAGGGGCCCTTTCCGGTCCTCTGGGCTTCACACAGGGAGGCTTAGAGGTGAGATCAATGTTTTCCTTTCTCCTCACAGCACCAGGACTATCAACCCTTCTCAAGCCTCCCAGAACATACGCCAAGAGCCCAGGCCCCCTCCTCCATTCCTGGCGCGGGCGTGATGGAAGAACCCTGAACTGGGACTCGGGGACCAGGGTCTCCAGAGTGATCACGTCTCCCCAACTGATCCTGGGTAGGTGATGGGCACAGCCAGGTAATCCCTAAGTTTCCCTCTACTTTGAGTTGCCTAGAGCTGCCGTGCCGTCTGCCGGCCTCTCCATCAGCAGTGTGTGCTGTGCTTCCAGTACAGACCCTGAGCTGGGCTGTGTGGTTTCTAGCCCAGCTCCACTACTAGTCAGTCATGAGACTTGGAGCCAGCTGCCTGCCCTCACTGCCGGGTTGGGGGAGCAGCCCCCATCTCGGAGAGCGGCTGGAAGATCAAGGGAGCTAACACATGAAACGCGAGTGTGCCTGGCCCAGAACAAGTGCTGTGCAGGTGTGACCATCCTATAGCTAGGTGTCTGACGCAGAAGGGATGGGAACTTCGTGCCCTACTATTAGGAATGCAGCTTTTCCTCCTGTGGTCCTGGCAGGGTGTGGAGAAGAGACTGGACCCCGAGTGACTGTACCCGCTGGAGGAGAGCCACGAGTCAGTCGGATCAGTCGGGCTGTGGGAGCCAAGGGAGGGCCCGCTGCCACTGTGAGCGCAGACCACGCAGCCCTGGGCTCAGCAGGCACTGACCACCCAGACCATGGGCAGGCCACTTAAATCTAGCAGGTTTTTGTCTTGACTTGAGGGCCACTGCTACCTGTAAAAGGGTAAAGCTTTGAATCAAATGTATCAGTTGTTTTGATTAGTTTCCCTGCAGGTGGGAAAGAGAGGCCTATAAAACAAAAAAGCAGAAACACAGAAAATGCCGGTTCTTTTATTTTGATAGTTAAGGGGAAAGTTATAAAATAAAACAGACAACACAGATAGGCTGTGAACTTCCTCAGATAGGCAGTGAACACAGAGGTGAACAATGAACAGGCAATGAACACAGAGGTACAGAAATGTAAACGAGACAGGGCTTCCAGAGAATGTTATTTTATACTATACAACTTCCAGAAGACAGCAGCTCCCAAAGACTCCAAAATAAAATAAAACAAGAGTCTTCCAAAACAATCCACACACATTCAGAGGGCGGTCGGAGAAGCCTCCTTGCCTGCGTCCTGAGGCCGTGCAGATGCTGGCAGGAGAGGCCAAGGCTGGTTCTGCCTGGGCTTTGGCTTCACGGGGCTGCTCCACCTGCTCTGTTCTGTGTTCTCTGCCTAGTTGGCCTTCTCATTCTTCAGCAGGCTGGCTCCAACTCCTGCCCATCTCTCCCTTTGGACCCACACCCCTTTCCTGTTCTTAGTGGGGAAACCCAGCCAAGCCGAGGCAGCCTGGCCGAGTCCCTCAGATGGAGCCAACCCGCCCAGGGGGGTCAGAAAAAAGGTTACAAATATAACTCTTTAACCATCTAATACTATGCTCCCTCTAGAAGTTTCTGACGTGTCTGGTTATCATTCTGCCCCAATTTTTTGCTCCTGACCTAGGTTTTTGACTCAACCAGGAAAAGAGCAGGCCTCGCAGCCTGGCCCTGCACGCTTCTTGTTACTCCGGGCAGAGGACTCTGGGTGCATCACAGACTCATCACCCCACCTGGCTTACCCCTGCGGCTGCAGCCGGACAAACCCTGGACCTCCGGAATGGTGAGTTGTTTCGCAAAATGTCTGTTACCAGGAGACCAGGAGGCTCTCGGTCACCCTGAGACTTGCCTTGAAAGGATGTGGGCGGGAGGCAGAGTCATGGGGAGGGAAGAGCAGGAGATGTGACGGGCTGTCTTGGCAGAAGGGGGAGAGTGGGGCGCAGCGTATCCTCCTCCAGGCAGGGCTGGAGGAAAGTCTTCAGTTAAATATTTCAGGAGGTGCGAAGGGTGGGGGTGGGTCAGGGCAGCCACCCCAGAGCCAAGGCACAGAGGAGGTGTGAAATGTCCAGGATAAATAGAACTGCGCGGGGAGGAGAAAAGCCAGCTCCATCCTCTCTTAAAACTAGTCGCCGTCGGCATCAAAAATATATTAATATCTGTACATTTGTCATCTTTTAAAAAACGAAATAAAACCTCCTTGGCACCTTGTAGTTGATTTCTTAAAACTGAGGTGATACGTGGCAAGGCCTCCTGCGTGCATCTCCCTGTCAAAGAGCGGAGCCCCTGTAGCCCTGAGCGCGAGAAACACGGCCGGGCGGGCCGCTGCCAGCTCCTCCACTGCTGTTGTTTGCAGGGGTGCCCTTTGCCAGGGCGCCTGACGCTGCCGTCCACGGGGGAACAGCAGCCCCGCCCCGGTGTCCAGAGGCAGAGGACAACAGGGTCGCCCTCATGTGCCTCCTCGGGGAAGAACATGCTGTCCTGGGACTCGAACTGCTTCAAATCAAAGGCAGCCCTGGCCTCGCCCTGCCCCACGCTTAACACACGTCTGCCCAGGCTCAGAGCAGCCTCTGCCCAAAAGACACTGATGCCAATACGAGCAGAGGTCAGTGCCCGCCTGAGCGAGCACGCGTGTCTGGGGGCTCCAGGCCTGGTCACCGGTGTTCCGGCAGGAGGCCGCAGGGGGCGGGCTGGCCAGGCGGCAGGGAGGCAGCCCTCGCCCTGTCGGGGCTGCCCAGGCCAGGGCAACGCCGCTCAGAGGTGGTGGTTGCTCTGCAGCAGGGAGGTGACGGTGTTCTGCAGGGCCACGGCCACCTTCTTGGAGGTCTTGCGCAGCAGCGGGCTGTCGGGGTGGTGCTCCTTCAGGTGCAGGACGTGGCCCTCCTGGCTCTCGGACGTGCAGCCGCACTCCTCGCACACGTAGAGCTTGGCCCGCCGCTCCTTGTACGCGTACTTCTGCTGCACGCCGTGGATCTTCTTGAGATGAGACTCGAGAGAGCAGCGCTGCGTGAAGGCCTTGTCACACAGGCTGCACTTGTAGGGCCGCACGCCTGCAGGGAGGACAGTGCGGGCGTCAGGGACCTGACTTCGGGGCAAAGGAGGACATCTGCCCAGGGCTCCCAGGCCCCCCAGGGCCCGGGACAGCAGCGTGGCTGCAGTGGCCGCAGCCTCCGCCCGGTGGGCTCCTCTTACCAGTGTGGGTGCGCACATGTCTCTTCAGGTCGAAGGTGTCGTTGAAGCCCTTCCCACAGTAGGTGCAGAGGTGCCGCTTGACGTCATTGTGACACTTCATGTGGCGGTTCAGCATGCGCTGGTAGGTGAAGGCCTTCTGGCAGATGTGGCAGGTGAAGAGGTCTCCACTGGGACTGTCCCCCAGGGTCACCTGTGGGTGAGGACAGGGTTTGTGATGGGCACCCAGGAGTCGGGGCTGCAGGTGGCAGATTGGGAGGGGACACATATCAGCCCCCAGCCCCCAAGGAGGGCGGTGCCCACCCCAGAGGCCATGAGTCTGTACCCTGTGGGTCAGGACCCGCTCCTCTGGCACATCTGCCGTCCTGTGCCCTCCGCTCTCTCTCTCCACGCGCCCCCTAGACACTGGGGCTCAAGGGGTGGGAGGAGAGGCCCTCGGGGACCAGGGGCACTGTGTCAGCTCCCCAGCCAGCTGCCCAGCACACGTTGGTGATTCCTCTCTGGTTACAACATGTGAGCTCCGCAGGTAAGAGAGGCAGAAACAAGATTTCACTGCCAGTTTTCTTCATTCTTTTGGCTCATAGGAGAGCTCCAGCGCCCTTCCACTAGATCACTGCTGGCAGGTGCTTCCAGATCCCAGAGCTTTCAGGAATGCAGGCCCAGCCAGAGGCAGCCCTGCCATTTGCGCCCCTCGTGCTCCTCGAAAGCAGCGGCATTTCCGCTGCCCCGTGCACTCCCGCTTGCCTGCCTCAGCTGCTGAGCTGTGCGCGCGCGCCAGGCCCCGCCCCAGATGCAAGGCTCTGGGTTGGAAGCACACTGGGGTGAGGCAGAGACTGCCAGGCACATGCACAGGGGACAGTCAACCACCGAGCAGACTCCAGACCTCACTCTCAAGGCAGCGGAGATGCAGGCCCAGGCCAAGGTGCAGAGCCAGGCTCACACTTCCCCGCTTCTGCTAGGACTTCTGTGTAAAGAGGTGCCTCCCCTCAAGGCCAGAAACGAAACTAACAACCCCTGGAAAGGACTCCAAAGGGTTAAGCTTCTTTTGAAGCTCACTGCTTCACCCCAATGCCTGGCATTCTCACTTCGGACCCACTTCTCTTCTTTCCCACCCTCGCCTGTGCCCCAGTGAGGTTCACTTCTCTGCAGAAACCTGGACCCAGATCCAAGGCCAATCTCTGTCTCATCTGTGCCGGATCTTGTGGACCAGACCCAGGTGGACACAGGTGCCTCTGGTCCTCGGAGACAGCGTGAGGGTCAGTACCTTCATCTTGCTGCGCAGGAAGCCGTGGTCTCTGCTCTGTGGGTCTGCCAGGCGGCTCATGTCTTCGGAGGGCAGCTGGGCCACCACGCAGGGCCCGGGGGTCACACTATAGCTGGAGTCCCGAAGGCTCATGTCCAAAGCCAGGGGGCAAGAAGGAGGTTCGGCCACCGATGGCTCGGGCTCCCGGTAGGGCTGCGGTGGGCAGAAGCCCAGGCTGACTGGGAAGAGAAGAGCCAGATGAGGGGCTTGGTGGAGAAAGGGGGATTTGGGGGGATTTCAGGAAGCCTCCTTGGCGGTGAGCTGGCTGGAACCTCGAGCGGCTGTCCTGCCCCTTGCAGGCATGTGGCAGAGCAGGGCTGCCCCCAGCCCACTGCACGCCATACCTCCCTCCCGCCCCATTAAGGTAATTACAGGTGACGCCAGCCAAGCGCCACGGCCCACAGGCCTGCCCGCTGAGTAATTTGTGTCTTAGCGGAACTGGGAGGACCGAACCTGCCCTGCCAATTATTCCTCCCGAGTTGTCTCCCTGCCCCACCTGGGCCAGTCCCTCTGGATTCCAGGCCTCATCCATGCTCCCACAGGGACAAAGGGCACCACTGGAGGCCCTGGGCTCAGGGACTTATCCCTGCCCCAGAAAGGTCCCGGTGGCCTGGGCCACTCCAGGCCTCTCCTCCAGGCAGATATAGCTGCTGGCGGTGGGAAACTGGGTGGTCCTAACCCCTCTCTCCTGCCGGCTGCTCTGTCCCTGTCATTGCAGCTCACTGGGGCTCCAGGCTCCCCACTCCCGCTGGCCCAGCTTGGCAGGCAAACAGGCGGGGTGGGGCGGAGCGGGGAGGAGGTCAGGGAGCAGCAGGTGGATGCGGCCTAACAGTCTCCTGGGCAGCCTGCCCGGCTGTTACGCAAGCCTCCCCCACAGCAGGGACCGCTCGCTCGCTCGGTCGCTGCGGCGCTCTGAGGGCCAGGCTCCCGCCCTCCGCACAGCAGTGATACCCGCGACACCCGTGGCCCTTCGACGGTGCTGCTCCCCCCGGCAGACACCTCACACTAAATGGGGCCGGAGAGGCTTGACCCTCGTCCTGACTCAACAGGAGGGGAGTTCTCCTGAGTGACCCAGAGGAGACAAGCCTCAAACCCTCAAAGCTGAGGCAGACAATCTAATGTTTCCATTTAGACAGTATTTTTCTCCCAAAGAGGCTGAGCCTCAGAAGGAAAAAGCAAGAGGGGCACAGGAAGGAAAGGATGAGTGGGCTTCAGGGAGAGGGACTTAGGAGGTTGACTTAGGGTCTCAGAACCATGAACAAGACCCCCTGCGCCTGCCCCCCACCCCCCCCCCGCCAGTGAGGGAGTGGACTGGGACCCAGGGAGGGGTGGCCCCGCAGGACGCAGCGGGTGAGGCTGGGGGCAGAGCAGGGATGTGGGGGAGGTGGAGGACACTCCAAAGGGGAGAAGGGCGAATATGAAGGCACCCAAGTTTTGAGAGAGGCCCCGGCTCTCGCCCCCTCAAA
This sequence comes from Hippopotamus amphibius kiboko, assembly GCF_030028045.1. Taxonomy (NCBI): domain Eukaryota; kingdom Metazoa; phylum Chordata; class Mammalia; order Artiodactyla; family Hippopotamidae; genus Hippopotamus; species Hippopotamus amphibius. The sequence goes on along the minus strand of NC_080188.1, from coordinate 126,423,805 downwards.
ACACAACAAAGGTCTGATGGGGAAGAATCCACCTGCCTGCCACCCAAACCCGTTCTGCTGGCACTGGCGCCGTCTGTCTGTCCATCCGGGAACTCTTAATGAACCATCTCATTCCAGGAGTTGATTCACCAGCACCTGGCCCTGACCTGGCCTCTCTCCAAGCCCTGGACGGCTGGACGTCAGGCCGGAGCTCTTGGGGGTCCCCCCACCTCGTCCTTCCGCAGTGAGGAGGCTACCGGAGGACGGGCATGTCAGGGGGTTGGCAGCTTCAACTGATGCCAGATGACCAGCTATTGGAGATCTTGGCTGAGAATTCAAAGCTGGATGACAATTTCCATTTCTCAATCCAGGTAGAGACAAACAGGAACCTCTGCCCTCCTCTGTCTTTCAGTAGCGGACAGCGTGAGCGAGGCTCCCGACAGCTGGAGCCCGGCAACACCGCCTGCACACGGGGCAGCAGAAGGAGGAGTGACAGCAGGTGAGGGTTAACAGGTTTACCCTTGGCTCCCTTGCTCCACTGGAGGGGGGGTACATGTCGAGGGGTCTGAAGATCTAAGCCGGTTTAGGGGGAGACCTGTTTCCTGTGCCTTCCTCTCCCATTCCACAGAAACCCCGAAATGACGGTGCTCAGGGACCGGACACAGGGAGTGGGCCTGCCCGGCCTGCCTCTGTGCCGCTTCTACCCCGAGCGAGGGGCAGGCGAGGCCGCCAGGGTGGAGACGTTTGCCTCATCCAATCCACCCCGCCAAACCTGTCTTCCTGCCACCCCCGGAGCGTGTCCCTGCCGCTGCCGCACGCACAGGGAGTGCTCGCCCGCGTGCCGCTCCTATCACTGGGTGTCACCGAGTGGCAGGAAGCAGAACTGGTTGGGCCCTGCTTGTACTGCTCTCTGTCCCCTAATTAGATGTTTCCGGCAAGGTGGCGGCCGCTGTGGCTACTCATGGCCCGCCCACAGCTGAGGAGCGTGGCAAGGCCCTCTCCCTACACCCTCAGGGGGTTCGCGGGTTCCCCTTCGGTCGGCCCAACTTGCCTCCACGTGGATGTCGCTGTGGGCACGGGTCCAGAGCCCAGAGCTTCCCACCCGAGGGCCTTCTCCCTGCTCACCTTCAGCAAGTCCCCTCTTTCTTGGATTGAAAGATCCTGGCCCAAATACCAGACAGGGTGCCAGGTCCTACCCTATCCCAAGCCTCAGGCCAGGGCTGGGCACGAGGCCTGGAACTAGGCTCTCCAGGGAGAGCAGGTGAAGCAGATGTGAGGACACCTAGCCTCTGACAACACAGGGGCTGGTGCTGCTGCCGAGCTGGGCGGGAGGTGGGGGGGCCCAGTGCGTCAGCACAGCCCAGGCCGGCGCGAGGCGGCCTTGCACGCTCACCAGGAAGGGCAGGGTCCCCTGTGCCCATCTCCTCCGGCCCCCTAGTCAGCTAGCAGGGCCTGAAAGGGAGCCAGTGGCAGAGTTGGGCAGCCCTGGAAACACCACAGGCCCATCTCTCAGCCTGTCATTTGCATTCTGTGAACGCCAAGTTTTTCTCTCAGGCAGGATCTCTCTCCCCTTTCCCAACCGTTTTTCATACCGTGTCCAAGGGACGTTAACCCTGTGCACCTCAGCCCTCACACCAGGGCAGATGCTGTGTTTGCATCCTTCCTTCCCTCCCTCCCGTGCAGCATGGGGCTGGGCACCTGCGGGACACACACGATCCTTGCTGAGCGGGAACAGCGTCAAAGAGGAAGCCTGACGTCCACAATGGCCACGCTTTGCTCCCGTCCTCCCTGTTCCCAGAGGACTCGTCCTCACCTGTTCTCTTTCTGGGACAAACAGTCTGGCAGCGTGGGTGACGGCACCCCGTGGCACAGCTAGGAGTCCCATCGAGCACACCGTACCCCTCCGTGGGCTGGCTGTCACCCTCCCAGCCTGGCTCCTGGGAGAGCTCGGCAGAGGTGTCCCTCACTGCCAACACGTCCCAGAATTAGCATAATTACCATCAGAGGCAGAATCTCTCCCCAATTCCCCTCCCTCCCACCCCACATGTGTACTCTGGGGCCCAAAGCTGACTTTCTCAGCCTTTCTAACTTGGCCCAGAAAGAGAGCCGCCCAGGTGCCCACACCGCCTAGGCAGAGCCAGGCTGAGGAAGCTCCAGTCTCCCGTGCCTCAGCCTGGCTGCCTCCCTGGGGTGGGCACGTGCTGGGGAACTGGCAGAACAGACTGCAGAGGCTCCATCTGATGTGGGGGGGGGAGGTTGGGAGGAGTTATGGGGGGGTACGAGACCCTGGGATGCTCATGGCTGGAGCGTGTCATTTAGCTTCCAGGCCTGGTCTGCCCTCCAGTGCCTTCCTGGCCTTTTGAGATTTCTCTGAGCAGGGGCCTGGAGAGCCCTGCTTCATCCCTGTTCCTCACCATTCCTGGAGCTTCCCCTTCGCTCCAGGAGATGGAATTTCGCCCCTGGGTACAGGTGCCTGGGTTCATCCTCAAGAAACCAGCATGACTCCCTGCACTCCACAGTCAACACTGACACAACAAAGGAGAAATGCCAGGGGAGATAGAGCGCGGGGGCTCAAACAGGTAGCATCTTCACCATGAACCCTCTCAGTGCTCCCGGCATGAGTGGCGCCATCTCCCCAGTGGCCTTCCAGCCCCTGTGCCCACTTCTGGGCTTTTCTCTCACCTTTGGGAGGAGAGTAAGGCCAGGCAACTGCAGGTGGGAAACCTCTAGAATTGTGCCTCAGAGAAGAGGCTGGCGTGCTGGTCAGACGTGGCGCCCTGGAATCAGAGCTGCCAGGTGGGGCCCAGGACCTTCAGTCAGTAAATCCCTTTTTCCCAGGCATTCTTTGCTGCTCTAAGGGTCTCAGAGGGCCCTGGCGGGAAAGTCAGACCTCAAACACTTCGTTCCCCAGCCCTCCCAGTGCCTCTCCCAGTGGGACCGGACGGGGTCAATGCTTAGCTGGTCACAACGTGCTGAGTCTGTGAGGTGGGGTGGAGGAAACGTGCCCAGCCGGCTCCTGGGGTCACGGTCGGGTGGTGATGGAATGGCCCAGTCAGGGGACAGGCCAAAACACACTCCTCACTCTCTAGCCATCTGAGGCACCCGAGCGTGGCCCAAGAACATTCCCTTTTTCATTTCCAAAAACTGTGGGAAAACTCTCTAGTGGACCACTTGGCTTTGAGAGGCAAAAGTAAGGTCTTTGACTTCTACTCTTTGCTTGACCCCACAGGACTCTCCCTGGCAAATTCTCACCTGCACCTCCAGGTTAGACCCCACCCTACGCCCGAGATGATCCCGCAGTGAGTGGCTCCCCTCACCTGGACAGCAGCGGCAGGTGGCACAGACCATGCAGACACCCTCCTTTGCACCTGACGGGACAGCCCCTGGGTGTAGGTCTCCCCCCCACTCCCGCTATGGCCACCAGGACTGTGCTGGGGAAAATCACCAGGACGCAAGGAAGTCAATGATTTGAACAAACGGAATCTCTTTGTCCTTTGTAAAAGTCAACACATGCTCTGTTACTGACTGGGACGTGAAATAAAACTAAAAATAACAGCACACTGGGTCTCGAGCAAGGCTCCGCTCACCTTTAACACAGTCCAAGTTTGGTTTATCAGATCCCAAGGAGCAGCTAAGCAGCAAGTCAAACACAGGTGAGGAAGGACGCAGGAGCTGGGAAGGGGCTCGCGTCCCTCACCCCTCACGTGGCCCTTCTGGATGTGGACCACCAATCAGCTCCCCAGGGAACTTGGAGAAGCAAGAAACTGTACACAGACTTCTGGGCCCACACCCTGGGGTGCAGAGGCAGCTCACTTCTCTTTTCATCTCAGTTTCCCCACTGGGGTCGTCAGAACTTCTAGCACATTCCCTCATTTTAAGGAGGCTGTCGATGGGGGTCTAGGCTCTTGAGATAAGGCTAAGCTGTGAAACACCTCACTGCTGCCCAGGCCGTAGGATCCTGACCCGGTCAGGCCACCACTACTCCCACTGTCTCCAACAATTTATTCAGGAGAGAAACTGAGGCAAGAGCCCTCACTGGGCCCCTCTCGGCCCTTATTTCACCACTTTCCTACAAGGCCTGGGGCGGTGCCAGGGAGCCTGCAGATCAAGGGTCAAAGTCGGTTGGTTAATTACAAGCTCTCCCCCCTTGGAGGCGCTGGGCTGGGTGTTCCGCGCATCCCGTGCCCCACCCCCAAGGCCTGGGGAGGGGGAGTTCGGAAGGAAACCGGCTAGCTCCTGACCAAAGATTCTGTTGGGGGTGGGGGAGGACAGAAGCGCAGAGGAGTTCTCGGGGCTAACGAGGAAGATGCCACCGCAGGAAGAAACGACTGGGGTTACTCATTCAAAGTTGACTCCGACGCTGTCAAGGCGTCTCCCGAAAATAAACTGGGCGCCCCAGCTCCCCGCGGGGCTGCTCCCTGGCTGTGGGGTGGGCTCCTTCAAACCCCTTTCAGCTCAGTGGTTGTCCTCTGCAAGGTGGAAGGTGGAAGGAGGCGCGTTTCTAACAGAGGTGGGACTTGATCCCACCTTTGTCTTCAGGGTTAGTGGGGGTGCAGCCGGCCGCCCTCCCCACGGTCTCGCGCTCTCCACGGCTGGGAGCTCCTTGCCTGCCGGCCCGACCCTCAGTGGGGACCTTCCGGCCACCACTGTTGCGGGTGAGCGGGAGAGATCAATGAAGGTGGCTTCAACTCTGGGTCTTCTCTTACGTTTTGCACAAATCTCAGCCGAAACTCCAGCTCGCTCCCTGCCCCCCAAAGTGGCACCGCTCCAGTGCCCTCCTCCCGCCTCATAAACGTCCCGGCTTTCTGGATTTACGACGCGAAAGTGGAGGGTCGCCGGAGCGGTGACACACCCCGTTGCCTCCCCTGCGCCGCGGCTCGGGCCGGTGGAGGGGAGGGCGGCACCGCGAGGGCCCGCGCGCCTCGGACGGGCCTGCCCCCTCGCCCCGCCGGGGGCCTGGGAACCGCTTTGGCCCCCGCCTGGCAGCCCCCGCTCCGACCCCCGCCCCCACCTGGCCGCTCCTTCCGCCGGCCCGTCCCTGCCCTCCCCTCCCCTCCCCCCCGCGCCAGGGGTCGGCCGCGCCGCGGGCTAACGGAGCCGCGTCCGCTTAAACATTAAATCGGGCGCCCCGGCTGCACCGGCCGCCGGGCTCCGCGCCACTGCGCCCCGCACGCCGGCCGCTCGACGGGGCCCCGCCGCCCCGTGGGCAGCTCCGGGCTCGGGACGCGCGGGCTGGGCGCCTCACCTGGCACGTAGATCTCGCCGCGCTCCTCGTCGGGGAGCTCGCTCCAGTTCCTCTTGCACGTGGAGACGCACGGCTTCTTCACCAGAAACGCGCGAGGCATTTTCCAACCCTCCTCGCCCGGCACCGGCCGCTTCCGTAACTAGAGCCTGGAGCCGTCCCACCTTTCCCGGGCCGGGCTGGAGGCGGGGTGGGGGTGGCGGGGGGAGGTGATCGGGTCGGAGAAGAAGTCGCCAAAGCGCCGCGCGTTCCTCCGGGAGGCCGTGCCCGGGACGGCGCGCGCCCGTTTCACCTCGGCGGAGCTGGCGCCGTCCTCCGTCCGAACGAGGTCCCCTGCAGCCAGGTGCACGGGCGGCGGGGGAAGCGGCAGGTAAGCGTCTCCCGGCGCGACTGGCGTCCCTCGCGGCCGCTCGGGAAGTCTTAAAGTGCGAGCCGGCCGGACGGCCTCACGCTTTATTGGCTCGCGGCGGTGTGTTGGTGGCTGGGGCGGGGAGGGGGGTGATCCGAGCTAATTAGCTTGGAGTGGCCCGGGGAGCGACGGCGCATGCGTTGGGAAATAACGGTGACAACCCACCTATTTGTTACCTGTCGAACCGGTTTCCATTCCGCTGCCGGTGAGGTGGCCTCGCGGCCTGGGCGGGGTGGCCGGGCGGGGGCGGGGGGCGGGCGCAGGGCCCCCAGCACCCGGCTGCCCAGCCGGAGACCTCCCAGCGGGAGCGCTAGCGTTCGCCGCCACCCGGAGTTTCGGAGTTTCGGAGGGAGCAGAGGAGGGCAGGGAGGGGAAGGGGCAACGTTATTCGGCGCTCACACGCTCTGCGGGTGATGAAGTGAAACTCGCCCGACCGGGTCCGGCCCGGCCCGGCGCGCCCCGGGCTCCTGGGGAGGCGCGAAGCCGTCGGGCGGGACCGGGCGGCCCGGCCCACACTTGTTGAACCGGGCCTGGGCCCAGGCGGTCCCGGATCGCAAGCGCCTGGCTGAGCAATTCGTGGTTCAGCCCAGAGGTATTTGCTGGTCGCCGGCTCCGTGCGGAAAGGCACGCGGGGCCGCAGGAGCGCGCAGGCCGCAATACAAAGCGGAGAGCATCCACCCGGCCGAGCCCTGCCGAGGGCCCGCCTTCTGGCCGGGCAAGCGTAGAAGGCTTCGTGGAGGAAGAGGCGTTTAAACCGCTCTGAGCCCACCGTGATCCCAAAAGACCCCAGCGCCTTAGTCATTGGGGCTTACACCTCCCTCCCCCACCCCAAACCCTCATCTTTGTTCCCAAATGGCGGGATTTCAGGTGCAGCAAGACTGGAGGTGAGCCGAGGGCGGAGGACCAACTTTGCCCGGCTGCAGCCACGGCAGGCAGAGAGCTCATATCTTAGCGCCATGGCCTGGGACCCCTCACTCCAGCCGTTCATCATGCTCTGCCCAGTCCCCAGGCCCAGCCTCCTGCAGGGATGCCCCACTCTCCTCAGAAGCTGAGGAGCACTTGGCGGCCTCCTTGAGGCACGGTAACTGTGACCCTTTGGCCACTGGGCTTCTCTTAGCAGCTGACCTAGCCCTGGGACCCCTTCCTCTTTTTAGCTCTCCCCCTTCCCCCATGTAAAATAAACTAATATTTCAGAGTCCCTACCACACATACACCTTTCTCACATATTAAATGTTTGCTGGAACAGATTAGGAGGAAATGAATCTGATAAGTGAATTCACACAGTTCAAAAGTCAGGAGTCAGAAGAGGAGCAGCCCGCTTAGGGCGGACTTTCAGGTGTCTAGCCGAAGAAGGTAGTTTTTCAAGGGGGCGGCTTCCAAAAGCCCTTTATATCCCCCACAGGACTAATGTGGACCACCCCCTAGGTGGGTGGGGAAAGCGTGGACTTTGGGGGCAGATGGGCCTCCTCCTCTACTCCTTCCAGGAACCTGTGAGTCCGGCCAAGGGCCTTTCCTTTCCAGTCTGTATCCTTGTCTGTCACCTGAGAATCCCATCATCTACCTCTTGGGCCACGGCGAGGATGTTGTGAGCTCTGACAGGGGCGTTCATATTTGCCCTCTTCCCCTTCTTTTCCCAGGGCTCTGCCTCCCGCAGCCCACGCTTCCCTTGTCAACCCTCCACTCTTCCCCTGGACCCTTTCGTTCAGTTGACATTAAATGAGCGCTTACCACTCGCTTGTCTTCTGAATCAATCCTGGACAAATCAGTTTGACTAACACTGTCTGGGAAGAGAGGTGAATTTAGTTCATTCAACCCATAAATATGTATTGAGTACTTGGGTTGTACCAGACCCTGACAGGGGCAGGGACACAGTAGGGACTTCATGGAAATGCTGACGAAGTTTCATGGATGCCGCTGGACACAGAGGCAGTCTTTCTCATCGGGGGAGCAACTCAAAAGTCGCCACTTGTGGAAAGCAAGTTACACAGAGTAAGGAGCGAGGCCCCAGGAGAGAGGGAGGGGTATTTGTCCATGCTCTCCGCCGCTGTGTCTCCAGCATCTACAGCTGTGCCTGGCGCATAGTGGGCTGTCAATAAAGATTTGTTGAATGAAAAAATATGCTATGTTTCTTGATGCGTGACACATTCAGCCGTTCAGGTTCCAACTTTTGCTAGAGGCAAAAATAGAAAGCAAATTTCTTTACTATGAAGCAAGCTATAGTGCATGTTCAGTGTGATAAAGGGAAACTCTCAGCTGGGGGGCCAGGCACAGAGGATGTGACTCTCTAAAGGGCCGCTGGCAAGCATGTCATTCAAGCACAGAGACCCAACATTGCCACTTCTGTCTATTTGGAAACTGGAAATCCAGATTTATGTGTGAAATCTACTAATTTTTCTTTTCTTTTCTTTTCTTTTTTCTTTTTTGGCTGTGCCACACAGCTTGCAGGATCTTAGTTCCCTGACAGGGATCGAACCCTGGCTCTTGGCAGTGAAATCGCAGAGTCCTAACCACTGGACCACCAGGGAATTCCCCGAAATCTACTATTTTTTAAATGTTGACTTGGCTTTTTTTTAAAACGTGGAATGAGTCAAATAAAATACATTCAAGGGGCAGATTTGACCCATGGGCTGCCAGTGTGTGGCCTGTAGTTCACGGGCAGCTCTAGAACCAGACAATGTATGTGAACTTGGGTAAATACCAAGCTAAGCTTTGAGCTGCATAAGGACAGGCACCTTCTGCTCTGTTCACACAGTGCCAGTTTGATACCATTCTCTCCTTCCTTAATCCAGTCAACACATATTTATTGAACACCTACTACATGCTAGCACTGGATATCCTGTGATGCAAAGCAAACAAAGAAGTAAGGAAACAATTAGTGTGATGTGGGACATTTAACTATAGTGATGGGATGGTGACAGGTGGCGGGGTGCTGAGATCTGAATGAGAGGCAGGAGCCAGCTGTGTGGAGCTGGGAAGAGCCTGATCCGTAGACGGACCAGGTGGCACAAAGGCCCCAGAGCAGGAGTGAGCCGCGCGTGCGTGCGTGCGTGCGTGTGTGTGTGTGTGTGTGTGTGTGTGTGATGAACTAAAAGGCGAGGTGTGGCTGGATCATTAGGGGAGGGGAGGGTGTGGGAACTGAGGTTGGAGAGGCAGGTCGGCCATGTCCTGCGAGGCTCAGTGTGGTGGGAAGCCTTGGGTCTGCTATGGGGAGAGTGGAGTGGGTTGGTGGGGGAGGGGTGCTGAGGGTGGCAGTCGGCAGACCAGTGAGGAGGCTGCTGTAATGGTCCAAGCAGGAGGGGATGGTGGCCTGGGCCTGCTGCAGACAGAGCCATGAGTGCTGATTCCAGGTGTCCTGAGGAGATGTGTCTCTTTGGTACAGTGGACAGGGTTGTGAAGGGAGGCAGAACCCCAGCAGGCGAGTAAGGACCATGCTCCCCAAAGGCTGGTGGCTGGCACCCGCCTTCAGAGCTCGGCTCCCATCCCAAGCAGCCCAGGGAGAGTGAGGGCAGGAGTTGGGTGGAGAAGTTTTGGAACAACCCCTTCCTGTTCTCAGAAAAGGCTTCTGGGGGAAGATGGGATGGGGTGGGGGTGGGGCAGGGGCTTGGAAGCGTGATGGCTGGAGGCAGAAGGGCTTCTGGGAGCTGTGCTGTGAGGATAAGCAGAACAGAGCACTGTGCCTGAAGTTAGGCTGCCCCAGGCTCTTAGTCTCTAGGGCCTTGGGCTGAGCCCTGTCTGTACAGAGTTGCTCTGAGTTCCAGCTCTGCTCCTTAGAGCTGTTAAGAGATGCTGCTGTTGATTCGCTTTTGCTCAGAAGCCTAGGAGCCCTTGAAAAGGGACTCAGCCTCAAAGCAGGCCGATGGTGCCCTTGGCTACCAGGGCCTCTGCTCGGCGCAGATAGTAGCCTTTCCAGCCCTGTTTGACAGTAACCCCATGGAGGCTGCCAAGCCCCTGACAAACTGTGAAGTGCTGTGGGTGACACTGACACCTCCATCTCTTGCTGAGTTCTGTCCTGTCAGCTCCCAGAGCATCTGGAATCTGCCCACACCTCCGTCTCCATGTCTACCACCCTGATCCTTCACAACTGAATAAAGTCCTTGGGGCCACGGCGTGCTCTGGTGCCTGCTGGCCTCCTGACCCAACACTTCTCCCTTCCTGCTGGTTGTGTGTGCGCCTGCCACACTGCTGGCCCTCTGTCCACGGAACTGGCCAAAACCTGTTCCCAGCTCAAGCTTCTCCGCTGCTCCTTCTGCCCCGAAGGCTTTTCACCACTTGATGACTGGCTCTCTCTTGTCACTTAGGTTTCAGCCAGATGTGCCCTCTTCCGAGAGGTCTCTCCGATTGCCCTAACTAAATCCTTGTCCCCGCAGTCACTTCTGTCCCATTACCCGATTTTATTATTCTTTTTTGCAGCATCTCTTATTCCATGAAATTTTGATTCGTCTTGTTTGTTTGTTCCTTTCTCCCCCCAGTATAAGGTCTGTACATGAGGGACCTCTTTTAACATCATTTTTAGTAGCTTTATTTAGATATAGTTCACATACAATAAAATTCAGTCTTTTAAAGTGTACAATTCAGTGTTCTGTTTTTGTTTTTGTTTTTGTTTTCAGCCATGCTTTGCAGCTTGTGGGACCTTAGTTCCCCGACCAGGGATCGAACCCACACTGTTGGCAGTGAAAGCATGGAAACCTAACCACTGGACTAAAAACAAACAAACAAAAAAACAAAACAAACAAACAAACAAAAAAAAACCACTGGACTGCCAGGGAATTCCCAATTCAGTGGTTTTTAGTGTCTTCATAGAGTTGCACAACCATCACCACTGTCTTCCAGAACATTTTCTTTTTTTTTTAATTAATTAATTAATTTATTGGCTGCATTGGGTCTTTGTTGCTGCATGCGGGCTTTCTGTAGCTGTGTGAGCAGGAGCTACTCTTCATTGCAGCATGCGGGCTTCTTATTGCATTGGCTTCTCTTGTTGCAGAGTGCAGGCTCTAGGCACGCAGGCTTCAGTAGTTGTGGCTCATGGGCTCAATAGTTGTGGCACATGGGCTTAGTTGCTCCACAGCATGTGAGGTCTTCCCGGAACAAGGCTCGAACCTGTGTCCCTTGTACTGACAGGCTGATTCTTAACCACTGCGCCATCAGGAAGCCCCAGAACATTTTCATCACCCTAAAAGAAATCCTGTATCCATGAGCAGTCACTCTCCATTCCTCCCAACCCCCAGCCCCTGGTACCCACTACTCTGCTCTCTGTGGATTTGCATATTGATGTGTTGTTATTAAAGCATCCCTGTATCCCCAGTGCCTAGTGCTGTGAGGATGGGTTATCTCCCATTTTACAGATGAGAAAACTGAGACTCGGGACCCCTCAGGAAACAGACTTTCCCTTTTTTAAGCCTTGTGTCTAATGTCTCCCCAGAACTGGGCTGCCCTGGGGAGGATGGAAACTCAGCAGAAAGAGAAGATATGAGTTGTAGGCATTGAGTAGGGAGTTCCCTGCTCAACCACCCAGCTGCAGCCCACACCTGGACCCTCTCGGGGGGGGGTCACTCTTAGGGGTGGGCTTGCTGACTGCAGATTCGGTGCTAGTGGGCTGAGCTTGACAGTACCAGCACCACCTGTGCCAGGGACAGTACCAGCACCACCCTCCCACAGGGGAGCAGGCATCTGGGCAGGCAGGTGATAGCTGAGGGTAGCTGGTGTGAGTGGAGGGCCAAGTCAGGGGTAGCAAGGGGCTGTTGCCTGAAGTCCAGACTCCACCTTTTAGGAGCTCTGTGACTGTGAGCAAGTGACCGCACCCTGCTGGGCCTCCCTTTCCTTCACTGTGAATGGTACCCATCCTCAGGTACCTCAGGGTGTGGTGAGCCTCAGTGAATCCATGCGGATGTTCCCACCACAGCACTGATAACTACACATGGGTTCCTTCCCTCCAGACTCTGGGCCCCAAGGAGCCAAGGCTCAGAAAGGCTGGCGGCTGTCAGAGGCTGAGCGGGGGCCAGAGCCAGCATCATATTTCCTGACCCTTTGAAGCCTGTCTCCTCAACTGTAAAAGGGGTTTAATAATCATTCCTCCCTCCCTGTAAGTGGTAAGGGCTAGGGATGTGCAGTTATCAGCACCCTCTGGGCTTCAGACAGGGAAACCAGACAGGCTCCTTGTTACCCCTAAGCTGCCTTCCCTCCCAGGACTGCTGTCATCCTGGCCTCTTTCATCTTAGATTTAATTAGCCAGGCAGCCCCACCCCACAGCTTCTCTGGCAGGAGTCATCACTCCCATTTTATAGGTGGGGAAACTGAGGCACCTAGAGGGAAGTAGTTTGGGGCTGCCGCCTGTGAGTCAACTGTGGAGCCAGGGCCCAGAGGAGCTGGGACTGGGTTTTCCAGCTGGACTTGTCCCTTGGGGTGGATCCCTGTCTCCATCCCCCTGGCACCCTGGGCACCCAGAGAGCCTCTTCACCAGCTCTCTCTACTCCACCGCTCCCTACCACCTCCCATCTGGAGGGCGGCAGGATGGGGTAGGGAGGGGCTCGCCAACCCTGGGGAAAGGAGAGATACTAGTTGGCAGCAGCTAGCATGGGGGCTCAGGCCCGTTTCATCTTCAAAGCGGGCTAATTAGAGGCATTACTCAGACTGGCGGCCTGTGGGTGTGGGGTCTGGACGCCCGCGGTTCTGTGCCCTGGAAATCGAAGGTCCGTGGGGCGTCTGCAGCCTGGACCCCAGACCCAGGAGAGGCTGCTAGGTAAGCCCCAGGCCCAGCCCCCTGAATGCCCCCAAACAGTCCTGGTCCAGCCCTCTGGAATTCAAGAGTATTGGGCTCGGGCACTGCTTGACCCCAGATCTCTTGCGGTGGCAAGGCCTCAGTTTCCCGGTCCGTGCTAAGCGTGCTGTGAGCCCCGTGACCGGCCCGGCCCTGCCAGCCCGCACGTCCGCATCCCGTTGTTTTCCAGCTTCATAGCAGCCTGTGACTTGGCACCGCCAGCTTTAACCCTTGCCCGGCTGCCGCGACCCTAGCTGACCGTCGGCACGGCCTCCGGCAAAGGTCAACAGCTTCCGCCTGCCTCGACCCCGGCGCCGGCTCAGCGCTCCCAAGCCGAGCGTGTTGGGGGCCGGGGCCCGGCTTCGGGGGAAGCCAAGCCAAGCCCTGCGGCGCCCGCCCGACCGGTTTAGCCGGGCCCGCGGCTCGCAGTTCCTGCGGGAGCCCGGGGACCGCACCTTGGACACCCCCCAGCGGCCACCCTGGGAGCCCCAACGACTCGCACTCCACGTCACCTCCAGGGGAGGCGGGCGGCGGGCACAGGCTGAGCTGCGCCCGGGCGCCGGCGCGGGGCGCGCTGGTTGCCATCCTCGGCAGCCCGGCGGGCGCGGGCAAGGGCGGGGCCCGGGCCGCGGTCCACCCGGGCGCCCTGAGGTTGCAGCCCGCGCGCAGAGGGGACCCCAGCATCCGGGAGCCCGGGCCCACCCAACGCCACCGCCTCTGCCTACGCCTGCGGCGGTTTCGGGGAAGGGGGGGGCCTGCGCACAGCGGGACAGTTACTCAGCCCCAGCGAAACCGGCGAGTCGGCACCTGCCAGCCGGGAGCGCAGGGGAGGTGGCGGCCCCGTTACGGCCCCGCCCCCGCCCGGGACCCGCCCGGTCTCGGCCGCCCACGCGCCGCGCGCCCCGCCCCGCCCCGCCCCGCGCCGCCAGCCCGGAAGGAGCCGGCCGGCCGGAGCGCCGGCGGCCGCTGAGTCAGGCTGGGTGAGAGCGGCCGACCCGTTACCGCGGGCGCCGGGGGCCGGGGCGGTGCTGTGGTTTCGGTGCCGGCTGCGGGCAGGCGGCCTAATGAACTCTCGGCACGCACCCCCGCGCCAGCGGCCCGCCCGGCGCCCCCGCCCCTGGCTCCTGCCCCGCGGGGACCCTGGCGGCCCCGCCCCAACGTCACCCCCGGAACCTCTGGGTTCCATCCCGGGACCCGGGTGCGGGATCCCCGCCGGGATCTGCGCCGGGGGCGGCGGGGATCGCCTAGGCGGCCCTGGGGTGACCGTGGCCCCCTTCGGGGTTGGCGCGGGGCCTTGCGCGCCCTCTGGCGGCCGTGGGGCCCCGCGCGTCTCCAGGCCGCAGGTCTGATCCTCCCTCGCTCCTCTCCGCAGGGACCTGCGTGCCTGACCATGGGGCCCCTGAGCCGGGAAACCTGGGCCCAGCGCCTGAGCACCTTCCGGGCCAGCCCGTCCGCCTTCATGGCAGGTCCCGAGGGTGAGGATCTCGGTCGTGACCTGCTGAGCGACCTGAGGAATGAGAAGCTGAGCGAGCAGACTAAGGTAGGCCCTGCACATGCCCCGTGTCCTGGCCCAGGTGGTCACCTCGGCCCACTGTGCTCTGAACCTTAACTTCATGAGTCCCACTCCAATCCCCTTCATCCCCAGGTTTCCTTGCTGGCTCTGAGCTTGGAGTACCCAGCCCAGCTGTGGCCGGACGCCCCTGCGGCCGAAGCAGCCGCGACCTCCCTGTTGGATACCCTGGTCCTTCTGCCCCCGCGGCCCTCGGCTCTGCGGCGGCCCCTGCTGCTGGCGGCCACCACAGCCTTGGCGGCAGGAGGTGCGCTGGGCCCCACCTCGGGAGCCTCGCGCCGTCTCCTGCCCTTGCTGCTGGGCTTGGCTTCCGGCCGCGATCTGGGGCGCAGCTTTGGCCCAGCCTCGGAACAGCGCCCCCTGCAGGCCACAGCGTGGGAGTGCCTGCGCGAGCTGGAGAGCTGCAAGCCTGGGCTGCTGGGGGGCTGCCTGGGGCTGCTGCGGGGCCTGCTGGGGCACGAGGGCCCTGTCCAGCCACTCAGCCTGCTTCTGGCACTTGCCCTGAGAAACGCCTTGGTGATACAAGCCAGGGCCAGAGCCAGGGCCGGCCTGCAGGGCCTGCTCATGGCTGGGGACTCTCCCACTGAGGGTGGTCCCTGGAACTGGACCCTAGCTGAGGAGGGTGAGGCCCACCTTCAGCCCCAGGTCCCCAGTTGGCCAGCAGCTGAGGAGGGGGAGTGTGGCCTTGCAGTGCTGGAGCTCAGTCCTGAGGAGGCCCGGGAGCTGCGGGCTGCCGTGGCTCAGCTCCTGGACACCTCCTACCTGCTCACTCCTGCGGCCCAGGCCCAGCTTCTGTGGCTGCTGGGCTGGGCTCTGCGGGGTCTCCAGGGACAGCCACCAGTGCTCTTCAAGCCACAGCTGGTACGGCTGCTGGGCACAGCACAGCTGACGCTGGTGCATGCCATTCTGGCTCTGAAGGCAGCCTTCGGTGAGGCGCTGTTCACGGCCCAGGATGAGGCCTTGCTGCTTCGCCGGCTCACCTTGGCTGCCCAGCACCCAGCCCTGCCCCTGCCCGCCCATCTCTTCTACCTGCACTGCCTCTTGAACTTCCCTGAGAACTGGCCGCTGGGCCCCGCAGGCGAGGAGGCTGCCCCGCTGCTGCTTGGGTCTCAGCGATGCCGTGGTCTTCTGCCCAGTCTCCTGCATGAGCCAATGGCCCTCCTGGCCCGCCTGCATCTGCTGTGTCTGCTCTGTGTGGAAGACGAAGAGAAGGAGGAGAAGGGCCAGGATCAGAGCCCCCAGCACTACCTGGAAGAGCTACTGGCTGGCCTGCGGCAGAGGGCAGCCCTGGATGGTGGCCCCCAGGCCTTGGCCACTCTCTGCTTCCAGGCTTCATACCTGGTTGCTCACTGCCTGGCCGGGCAACCTATGGTGCTGATCCCCTTGACCCACGGACTGGCCCAGCTGTACCGAGCCCGGCCTGCACTTGCTCCCCATTTCATAGATCTCTTGGATCAGGTGGGCCCTGAGCTGGGGGAACCCTTGAAGGTGGTCTTGCGGCAGGAGGTGGTGTCCAGGCCAGGCAGGGATGAGGCCCTTCGTTGGCATCTGCAGATGCTGGCAAGGGTGGTGGACAGGGATGCCCAGAGTGCCACTCTCAGCTTCCTGCAGGCTGCGGCTGCCCACTGCACAGACTGGGGCCTCCAGCAGGCACTGCTGCAGGTCTGCCGGGCCCTGCTGCGGGCAGGTGTTGGGGGAGGCCTGGCAGACTTGCTGCAGGTGCTGGCCAGGCAGCTGGAGGACCCTGATGGGCGGGACCACGCGTGCCTCTATTACATCCTCCTGGCCCACTTGGCGGGGCCCAAGCTGGGTGTGGCCCTGGGCCCCTCCCTTGCTGCACCTGCACTGGCCTCCTCACTGGTGGCCGAGAATCAGGGCTTCGCTGCAGCACTGATGGTGCAGGAGGCCCCAGCCCCGATTCGCCTGAGTGTGGGTCCCCGCAGAGCTGAGGGCCCGGAGCCAGTGCTGCAGCTCCAGGTGGAGGTGCTGGAGCCAGTGTATTCTCTGGAACTGCGCTTCCGTGTGGAAGGACAGCTCTACGCACCCTTGGGGGCTGTCCATGTGCCCTGCCTGTGCCCCGGCCGCCCCACCCACCCTCTGCTCCTGCCTCTGCGGCCCCGACGCCCGGCTCCCGCAAGGCTGGCTGTGCGCGCCCTGTACACCACACCCAGCGGCCTCACGTGCCATGCTCACCTGCCACCCCTGCTTGTGAACTTCGCTGACCTCTTTCTGCCCTTCCCCCAGCCCCCCGAGGGGGCCAAGCTGGGCTTCTTTGAGAAGCTCTGGGACTCCTGCCTGCCAAAGGGCACTGAGAGTCGCTTGTGGTGCCCCCTCGGGCCACATGGGCTGGAGGCCTTGGTGTCCTGCCACCTGGAGCCTTTTGTGGTGGTGGCGCAACCCCCCACCAGCTACCTTATAGCCATCCGTCTGCCCCCAGACTCGCGGTTGCTGCTGAGGCTGGAGGCAGCCCAGGCGGACGGAGTGCCTGTGGTCCTGCGGACTGATGACTGGGCCGTGCTGCCCCTGGCGGGGGACTACCTGCGGGGGCTGTCAGCGGCTGGCTGAGCCCCGGGCCTGGGCCAGGTGGGAGCGGGACTGTGGCCTTTGCAGGAGGCTCTTGCCCAAGAAGGGCTGCTGAGAGCCAGGATTCAGCCCTGTAGCTCCTTTTTTTGTTTTTTGTTTTGTTTTGTTTTGTTTTAGCTCCTTTGTTTTTAAGCAAACAAACAAAAAAACTCCCCTGTATTTGCTAACAACCCTCACTGGTTTGTTTCCTTTCGGGCACTGGTTGGGGGCAGGCACCCTGGGATGGGGGTCAGAGGCTCCAGGAAAGCTTCCAAGCTAGGAACCCCCAGACTGCAGGGCATCAAAGTTCCTTCCTGCCCAGATATGCTAGGATTCTCTAGAATCCCTGCCCAGGAGGCAGGAGAAAAAACATTCACATCTTTGCTTCCCAGAGGGGGAAAAGCCTTACCCAAAACCGCCCAGCAATTAAGGAATGAGGGTGAAGCTGGAATTGGGCCTCCTGACCTGTGAGCCAGTGCTTTTCAGCTCCAGAGGTTTGCAGGGTCCCTGCACAGGGAGCTCAGGCTCGATAGGATGATGGACCGATGGGCAGAAACAGTGAGAGGAGGTTGCAGCAGCCCAGTAGCCCCTTCTCTAGCTGTGTTGACTGGAACCACCTCTGGGAAGGGCCTGCTAGTATGGTTTGGGGGCTGAAAGAGGGGGCCCCATGATCTGGGCTGAAACTAAGCTGACTTTTCCTTACCCCAGTCCCTAGGAAACCCAATCTGTGGACCTAAGACTCATCCCAGGTAAGGAGATCTAGTCCCCCTAGTTCTTTTTCCAAATATGCAAGATAGTTAGGGTTTAGATGCATTGAAGCCAGCTGTGCTACCAGGCACCAAGCTGTTTTCCACATATGTTGTCTCATTTCATCCTTGCAACAACAGCTCAGCAGGGCCCCACAGATGAGGAAATCTGTAGGCCAGAGGGGTTGAGTGATTTTCCTACAGTCACCCAGCTGGTAGGTAATCATATTTTGTCATCCTGGAGTAGGTTTCCATTACCACGTCATCAGAGAGGAGATCTGCATTGGCCACAGGGCCACAGTCCCCACCCATTTCTGCCCTGAAGCGCCCCCCAGAGGCTGCAGGAACAGCAGTCAGGACGGCTGGGTGGAGAATGACCAGAGGCTGAGGCTTGGGTGTCACTGCTCTGGAGAAAAGGCCTCTTCTGTGCCCCTGCTTCTTGGGCACCCATCTTCCCTTCCTGTTTGGGGTGGGCAAGAAAAGGAAAGAAGGGCCCAGGACAAGTGGGGCTGTTGCAGATCAGGTTGGGAGGTCTGTCCCAAGCTGGAGCAGCTGCAGTAATTTGTCGTGTGATCTGAGCAAGCCATTGCCAAACGAGTAAGTGTTCAGTTCCAGGAAACAGAAACTAAGTCTGCAAATGTTAAGGAGTGTCTGGAGTAGGTTAGAGCTTAGACTACAGGGAAGGGACTTTAAGGTGTCTGTGGGATTTGAAGCGGTGGCCTTTGAAACACATAGAGTCTGGGGAGCAAAATGGTGCAAAGGAAAGGAGAAGTGCCCTTTGGCATCTGGGCATAAAAGGGGAAGCAAATGGAGAAATTCCACGGTTCTACAAGACAAAAGAGAACAAAATCAGAGGCACACTCCTCCCCCACTCAAAACAAATCCTTTGAAGTATCTGGACTTTTCAGTGTTGTCAGAAGAGGGCGCATTAAACTAGGGATCTTCTAAAACACCCAATACCAAGAACAGAACAAGAAAAAAATGAAGAGGTTTATGCATTGTTATTGCAAAATATCAGAAAATTAATTTCATCATATCAATGAAAGCAAATTCACACACTTTCCTGAAAAAACAATGAAGCAGAAGAAAGCTGTAATACAACACTCTAAACAGAGCTGAATATACTCAAAACAAGCATTTGAAGATATGCAAAGCTACCTGAGAAATTTAAAAACTCAGGAAGAAATGAAAAGAGAGTTGATTGAACTCAGGAAAGAAATGGGAGAAATAGACAAAATTAACTAGAAATAAAGATTACATTATAAGATGCCTGAGGGAGAACAGACTCAAGTAAAAATACAATTTAAGTGGCACTGAAGAAAGAAAACAAGAGAATGAAAATGAGACAAAGACACAGAAGGGATCAGAAGAAAGTAACAAAAACGGAAGATAGTCAAAGAAGGAATCACATTTGTATTACTGGAGTCCCTGGAGAAAAACTAAACAATGAAGCAGATCTGATATTTAATACTATAAGAAAACTTTGCAGGAAAAAAAAAATTCGAAGGGCCCACTGGGAACCTAGAGAAATTAACCCAGAATGGTCAACTCTGAAATGTATCCTCACAAAACAATTAGATTTCAAAGATTTTTTTTTTTTCAAAAATGTTTCAAGACCTCCAGGCAGAAAGATTGAATAACTTACAAAGGAAAAAGAATTAAAATGGCATCAGACCTTTAAAAACTGAGGTACAAAGCAGCACAACAATGGAGCAGCATTTTTAAACATTATATTTTAAAAGTGTGAACCAAGGGTTTTGTATTAAAAAAAAAAAACTGTCCTTCAAGTATCAAGGCTATATTAATTTCAGACACAGCAGCCTTCAGAAAAGGAAAATTATCAGGGATAAAGAGGAGCATTAAATAATGATAAAGGGGTCGATTTTCCAAGAAGACATAACAATCCTTAACTTATATGCACCTAACAACAGAGTGTCAAAATACATGCGGCAAAAACATGATAGAACTGCAAGGAGAAATAGACAAATGCACTCTTGGGGGAAGACTCCAACACCCTTTTATCAGTAACTGACAGATGAAGCAGGCAGAAAATCAGTAAGGATGTAGTGGAACTGAGCAGCACCGTCAAATCAACTGGATTGAATTACAGACTACTTCTATAGATTATAGAATACTTATAGATTATAGACTATTTATAGATTATAAAATATTGTATCCAACAAGAGCAGATTCTATAGATTATAGCATATTTATAGATTACAGACTGTAGAATATTGTATCCAACAAGAGCAGAATACGTGTTCTTCTCAAGTGCACACGGAGCATCCACTGTGACAGACCACATTTTGGGCCATAAAACATACCTTAATGAATTTAAAAGAATAGATTGAACTTGGTGTACCCCCCAAAAAAATAATAAATAAATAAATAAAATTTTTTTAAAAATCAAAAAAAATAAATAAAAATAAAATAAAAGAATAGAAGTTTCCTCTTGGACCACAGTGGAATTAAACTAGAAATCAATGACAGAATGGTAGCTGGAAAATCCCCAAATATTTGGAGATTAACCAACATATTTCTATATAACACATGGGTCAATGACGCCTCATGAGAAATTTTAAAATATCCTGAACTAAAATGAAAATGAAAATACAACTTCTGTGTGATTCGGTGAAAACAATACTTAGAGTGGGGTTTGTGGCATTAAATGCATATATTAGAAAAGAAGAAAGATCTAAAAATCAAGAATCTAAACTTTTGCTTTAGGATACCAGAGACAGAAGAGTAATATAAGCTTAAAGCAAGTAGAGGAAGGTAAAGAACGAAAATTTGAGCAGAAATCAATGAAACTGAAAGGAAGAATTCAACAGAGAAAATCAATGAAATCAAAAGCTGGTTCTATGAAAAGATCAGTAAAATGATAAGCCTCTAGCCAGGCTAACTGAGAAAAAAAGAGAGGACACAAATTACTAATACCAGAAATAAAAGCGGGGTCATCACTACTGAGTCCATGGGCATTAAAAGGATAATAAATATTAGGAACAATTCTATGCCCACAATCTGATAACTTAAATAAAATGGACCAATTCCTTGAATGATACAAAGTAACAAAATCATACAGGGGAAAACAGGTAACCTGAATAAAACTATATCTAGAGAAAGTGAATAAATAAGTTATAATAGTTAATATATATTGTTAACAATAATTTTTTTAATTAATTAATTTTTACTTTTGGCTGCATTGGGTCTTCGTTGCTGCATATGGGCTTTCTCTAGTTGCGGAAAGCGGGGCCTACTCTTCATTGAGGTGTATGGGCTTCTCATTGCAGTGGCTTCTCTTAGGGAGCATGGGCTTCAGTAGTTGTAGCTCATGGGCTCTAGAGCGCAGGCTCAGTAGTTGTGGCGCATAGGCTTAGTTGCTCCGCACATGTGGGATCTTCCCCGACCAGGGATTGAACCCATGTCCCCTGCATTGGCAGGCGGATTCTTAATCACTGCACCACCAGGGAAGTCCCTGTTAACATATAATAATAATAATAAATATGTGAGATGACTTATGTGTTAAACTAGATGGGAGGAATCCTTTCACAATATACACATATATCAAATCACCATGATGTACACTTTAAATATCTTACAATTTTATTTGTCAATTATATCTCAGTAAAGCTGAAAAAAAAAATCTCTTAAAATGAACAACAACAAAAAATAATGAACACCTCCTAAAAAAGAAAGCAACAGACCGAGACGGTTCCCTGGTGAATTCTTCTTGTGAAAAAACATTTCAGAAAGAACAATAACAATTCTTTACAATCTCTTCCAGAAAACAGAAACAGAGGGAACACTTCCTAACTCATTCAATGAGAGCAGCATTACCCTAATACCAATACCGGATAAAGACATCACAAGAAAGGAAAACTACAGATCAGTATCACTCATGAACATAGGTGCAGAAATCCTCCACAAAATATTAGGAAATTCAATTCAATATAATACATGTATGCTAATACTTTTAAAAGAGTAAACAATGGAAAGATAAAATATTTAAAAGGTCACATAGGGCAGGAGAGAACAGTTTGGAGGGACCAGGGATAGATCCTGGGTTTCTTTAAATATATCTTACTTTGTAGTTTGACTTTGGAAACGTAAATACTCACATAAAGTGAAAGTAAATCTTTTAAAAGCTACCTTGAAAAGCCAAAAGGGAAATGAAACAAATGACCTTAACTTTGAATCCAACTGGTAGCATAACCATAGAACTTAAAACCAGTAAATTGATCGTATATCCTAGTGGAATATACATTAGGGACAAAAAGAACCACAAAAATAATGTTTTAAACTGTTTGGTAGTCACACTGTTAGTTGTAGTGTTGCTATTTTTATTTTGAGACTGTTGTGCATGTAGTGTGGAACCAAGTTGCTGAGAACTGGGATGTTTCAAGGTAGGAGAAAAAGATACAAAGGGAAGAGCAAGGAGGTTAGGAAAAACCCTGTAGTCCTAGATGTCATAGGATAAACTCATGACGTATTCTCTTTTTGAAAGAGAAATATATATATTTACTAGCTTTGTCCACTGAAAACATCTAGAAACAATCTAGCAGTCATGAGCACATCTAGTGTCAAAATGAATTCGTAAATATCACTTCTTAGTAAAAGGAACCAAGGATCCTTGGAGAAAGGATCCTCAGATAATTCCAAGTCTGAGGCAGGAACTGTTCAAGATGACCCAGGAATATCTCGTGGTTCTGGAAAACAAAGAAACCTATAAAGGACCACCAGGGTCGCATCAAAAGCCTCAGGAGCTCACTTGAAGAAGTTCCCACTAGAAAAAGTTGGGACAATTTCAGGATCAATAAGAATAACAAACAAAAGTAATTTTTAAAAACCCATTATTTAATAATGATAGCTTTCCTTTAAAGGTAACCATTGGAGCCTGCCAGGGAAACAAGTTATTTCAAAAACTGAGAAATACAAGGAAAGTATCAAGCAATTATTTTGCCTTTCTTATACTCATTGTACCAATGGGCAACCAAATAGTTGATGAGGGGACATTTTCTTTTTAGAAGTATTCTAGTAAATGAAGAAGAAATGGTGGACTTAGAATATCAGTTTTGTAATCTCTAGTGAATTGAAGGGTCTGGGCAATGACCATCCAGGGCTGCTAACTTCACACAAAAAAAGGAAACGTGAGGTATTATGTCCCGCCTGATGGAAAAACACACCACCTCCCTTGAAGCAGTCTTCCTCCCACCCCCCACTAAAAATCTGATGAAACTTCTAGATCTAATTACTAATTTACAGGAAATACAGGGCAGATGAACACAACACTATGAGAATGCAATCACTAAAATCCAGACTATGGGAAACTTATAGAAGCAAAAACATAAAAATAAATCGAATATCTACTCCCAAGTTAAGAAACCCTTAGCAGTACAGCTTTAACAAGATATATATAAACAAATTGAAACGCAGCTTTGTGAGTATTGGTGAAATAGCATAAGCATTCCCATGAAAGTTTCAGGAAAAATAAAAGGATGTCTGCTGATACCAGTAATATTTGAGATTGTTCTGAATGTGCTAGAGAAGAAAACAAATTATGTGGTGTCATGAGGAGGTAAAATCATCATTGTTTGAAAGCGAGATGACTAATTCTGGGAGACCCAGGAAATAAAAACTATCAGGCATAACGCAAAAATTCAATAGATATCTGTTTAAAACATTAATATGTAAACATCAATGGCCTGGTCTTCCTAGGTGGTGCAGTCGTTAAGAATCCACCTGCCAATGCAAGGGACACAGGTTCGATCCCTGCTCCAGGAAGATCCCACATGCCGCAGAGCAACTAAGCCCGTGCACCACAACTGTTGAGCCTGCGCTCTAGAGCCCGTGAGCCACAACTATTGAGCCCATGTGCTGCAACTACTGAAGCCCATGCACCTAGAGCCTGTGCTCTGCAACAAGAGAAGCCACGGCAATGAGGAGCCTGTGCACCACAATGAAGAATAGCCCCCACTCACCACAACTAAAAGAAAGCCCACGCACAGCAAAAAAGACCCAACACAGCCAATCAAATTAATTAATTAATTAATTTAAAAAAATTCAGTGGCTTTCCTGAAACCTACACAGGCCAAATCCAGCCCACTGTGTTTTTGCAAATAAAGTTTTATTGGAACATAGCCATGCTTATTCATTTACATATTGCCTATGGCTGTTTTTATGCTACAATGACAAAGGTGAGTATTTGTGTTAGGGACCAAATGTGAGGTTTGTCAAACTCTGCTATAGATAAATAATAATCAGAAAGTAAAATCGAAAAAAAAAAAAGATCTTGATTATAACAGAAACAATATAAGCTATCTAGGAATAAACTTTAAAATATGTGTAAAAGAAGAAAACCCCATAACTGTGCGGGTAAGACATAAAAGGAGACATAAATAAACGGTGTTATGTATCTTATTCTTGGTAGAAAATGAAAGCAAAATTCTAATCTGTCCATACCCTCCAGGAAAAGACCACAAAAAACACACCTGCAGTTATTAGTTTTGCACTGTGGGGTATCTCAGTAAGAAAGCATTAGGAAGGATTTCTAGGATTTAAGGGACTTGAGGGAGGGTTTAAGGAAGTAGGACTTTTCTCTGGATTGGATGCTGTCAGGAAGTAGGAGTATTTCTATGAGGGGATATGTTAACTAGATGGAGGCTAAAGCTACAGTTGGTAAAGTAGCAACGGTCACTTATATTATCTAAGATAGAAGGACTTTCATTATTTTTGTGTTTTGGACAGTATTTGTGTCTTTGTTAGTGTTCACATGATTACAAAATGATCTTGTTTTTGTTTTGATCCCTCATATCCCAGTGACCTTGTCTGATGTCCATGTTCTGTGAAATTTTTCATGTTCAACAGAACACCAAGGCCAGCTCCTGGACGTCCGAGGATGTTTTTCCCTTTCTCGAATCTATAAATTAAATGCAACTTTAATCTTAATTGCCAGTTTTGTATGGGTTCGTTTTATGAGATTACTTGTCAAAATCTAAGTTGGGTATCTTGACAAATAAATATTAGAGAAGAATTAAGAAACCAAAAGGGAAGAATACTGCAAAAACTAGACACAAAAAGAAAAGGCTGATATATTTGACTACAAAAAATAAGAATCTTCTCTGTAATAAAAATGACCAATATACAGGTTTGGAAGACAAACTCGGATGAAATATTTTCAACACATCTGAGGAAGGGTTGATATCCTTAGACCAACACACACACACACACACACACACACACACACACACACACACACACACCCCTCTACCAGTTAACATAAAAAGTGAACTCTTAGGGATTGTTTTAATTTTTTACAATAAAAATATATCATTGGCAGGGACTTCCCTGGTGGTGCAGTGGTTAAGAATCCACCTGCCAATGCACGGGACACGCTTCGAGCCCTGGTCCGGGAAGACCCCACATGCCGCGGAGCAACTAAGCTGGTGCACCACAACTACTGAGCCCACATGCTGCAACTACTGAAGCCCGCACGCCTAGAGCTCGAGCTTTGCAACAAGAGAAGCCACCGAAATGAGAGGACCGCGCACCACAACGAAGAGTAGCCCGCGCTCACCGCAACTCCGCAGCCAATAAATAAAAGCTAAATTAATTTTTTAAAAAAAGAATATACCATTGGGAAAAAAATTCAAGACTAGGGCGCGAACACAGGGCGCCGGGATTGCAGAGGAGCCTCAGAGGACTACGCTTCCCAGGAGGCTCTGCGCTGACTGCCCCGGCCTCCCGACAGGCTCCGCGCGCTTTCCGCGCCAGCTTTGGCCTCAGCCCGCGAGCGCGGGGGGTAGCGAAGAACAATGCAGAGCGGCGATGAGCAAGCCCTCGACAAGCGGCGCGTCCACCTGCGCCCTGTTACGCTGCGCGATCCGGTCCCCGTCTCGCTGCACCTTCTGCCCTGCGAGGTGCCGGTTAACCGGCCGGCCCCCGTGGGGCGCTTCTTCACCCCTGCCATCCGCCAGGGTCCCGACGGTGAGCGCGCTCGGCTGGACTACGGCTCCCGGCAGCCCCCGCGCCGGGGCCGCGCTCTCCTCCGCGAGGAGCGGCGCGAGGGCTCCCGGGGATCGTGGTCCACCGGAGGTGGCGGGAGGGCCGCTCCCGGGCTTGGTCCGCCAGGCCTGGATCAGACCCGCGCTGAGGCCCTGCGCCTACCTCCTCCAGGACTGGAAGCGTCGTTCCGGGGCCGCAGTCTCCGCGGCGAGGAGGTGGTGGTGCCGCCCGGCTTTGTGGGTTACGTGATGATAGAAGAGAAGGGAGAGGTGTCGCTGGGGAAGCAGGAAGATGACAGCGAGCAAGAGGAGCAGGAACCGGTGGAACCCCCGGAGGCGCTGGAGCGGGACTTCGTGAGCACGGAGGGATAGGGCTGCAAGGGAGCGCGGGTGGGAGCGGCGGCCCTGAGGCTGAGCTGGGGCCCCTTCTCCAGGACCGCTTTATTGAAGCCACAGGCGGCTTTAGCAGCTTCACCCTGTGGGGCCTAGAGACAGTCCCCGGTCCGGATGCCAAAGTGCGTGGGGCCCTAACCTGGCCCAGCCTCGCTGCAGCGGTGAGTAGATGGCTGGGTCCCCTCCCTCCCAGGTCCCATCCAACCACCCCCACCCCCGCCGCCCCTTAAGGGTTGTTTCCTGAGTTGTCCAGAATCTCTCCCGAGTGAATCTGGGGGATTCTGGGCTGGGGAGAACAACGGGGCAGACGGAGCCTGGGTCTCACTGGAGGATTAGCCTGCATAGGGGCAGCATGGCTTCCCCACCACTCCTCTCTGGTCTTCTAGAAGGGCTATGATTTTGAGCAGCTGGGTCTCTCCCCAGAGTATCTGGGCCACCCAGTCACTACGCTGAAGAAATCCAATAGTAGAGGTGATTCCTGTTGCAGATTCACGCACAGGTACCTGAGGACTGAGAACCAGAGCTTGAAACTGAAAGTCACTGATCCCTTCACCCCAATAAATCGCTTCTTCACTTTGGAGCCTGATTCCGTCACCCCAATAAAGGAGCTCTTCACAGAACCTGTCAGTTTGCCAGCACCTTGGAGCCCGTAAGCCAGCACCGCCCCTTCTCCCACAAGAACCTTTCATAGCTCTGACCTATAGAAACAATTTATTGCCAGGGGGCAATGGGGCGAGAGAGGCCAGAATTTTGCAGCCAGTACCCACCCCACCCCCAGCTCCTACTTTACAAAAGAAATTTGTACAGTCACCAGTCCTCTGTACAAGGCACCCCCACCCCCTCTCTCACTCTACACAGCTGCCTGGCTCCCTCTGGTCCCTGGTTCACAGCAGGCCTGGGCCTGCAGCCAGCTGACCTTGGAGTTGACCTGAGCCCTGAGCTCGCCTTGGTGCTAGGCACCACCTGGCCTTTCCCAGGCCTGTCCTCTCCTTGTAGAGCTGTCCTCAGCCCTGTCTCCCTTGGTGTGCCTCTTGGAGACTCCAGTGGGGGTGGGATGGGCTGTCAGCCCCAGTTCTGCTGGCTTTGCTGGCACTGCCACGGTCAGTGCCTGGTCACCACTTTCCCCTCTTGCTCCAGTCCTTGGGAGTGAAGTGCAGACACTTGGAGTCGATCCGAAGAAGCCGCTTGAGCATAGCCCGTTCATGCCCGTCCGCGATGTCCTCTGACAGTGTGAGGATATACTGGCCCTGGACAGGAGACGGGGCCAGGCAGGTCAGCCCACGGAGGGCCTGCACTCCGCACCCCTGCACACACCTGTCTCCCCCTGCCTGCCTCCCTACCTTGTAGTAGTTGATGAGGTTGAGGTACTGTAGAGTGGAGATGACGTCCTCCTTCTTGATGCTGGTAATTTCACTGATCTCACTGTGGGAGGGCAAAGATCAGGTCCCCTGGGGGCCTCCATCTCTGCCCCAGGCCCCCAGGAGCCCGAGAAGTGAGAAAGCCCAGGAACAAACAGGTCATGCCATGCACCCCCAGGCAGGCAGGGCCAGGCTCACTTGATGGTGATCTGCGGCCTCTCCCCGCTCTCTGACTTCAGCCCCATCAAGATCTCCAGAATGGTCTGGGACCAGTAGCTTCGGTAGGACAGGAGGCCAAGATCCGAGAGGGGCTTCTCAGGGGTCCCTGTTTTCCCTTCCACTTTGGAGAGTTCGTAGCCTAAAGCAGTGGAGCAGGAGGGGGAGTAAGCAATTACGGCGTTACTCGGCCATCGTTGAAGAAGGCGAGCTGCAGCGGCACATAGCGCAGCCCCCACCGCGGGCCTGCCATGCGGTAGCTCTGCGGCCTGGAGTATGTGGCTTGTCTGTTCTGTGCCTCCATTTCCTCGTAAAGGACAAGCGAGCATACTCTTCACCTGTGCGCTGAGAGCACTGAGAGGAGTGGCTACAATCAATCAGGAGCCAGTGAGGGCTTACAGGTGGGATGGGGGGAGTGCAGAGAAAATGGCTTGAGGAAAGAAAGTGCCTCCAATTTTCCTGTTGTAACAGACACCCTGTGCCTGGATATGTGAGGAGAGAAGTGGGGCAGACCCCACCTCTGGTCCAGGCCTGAGGATGCTTGGATTCTGTCAAATCAGTCCCCCAGCCATGACCTGAGAAGCATCAACTGCTCTAAGACCAGGCTGGCCTGACTGGACGGCTGGGAGGAAGCAAGGAGAGGGGTGCCAAAGCACTTCAGAGGGAGGCCATTCCTTAGCAGTAACTACCTCTCCAGTGACTCTTTCCCTCCCACTCTGACTGCTCTGGCCTCCTCTACCATGCTGACCACTGAGCACTGACAAGCAGTTCCGGTGAGACCCTCAGGCCCTACAAAACCCTGAACGGTTTCACATCTCTTGTACAGAGTCTTCCCTTTCCCCACCAGGGCCCTGAGATGTCTCCAGTACTTCTACAAGCCCTTCTTCACCCTCAGTCGTAACAAGCCTTGTGCTGGATTGTAGCCCTTTCTGTCCTCCCCTGATTCGTCTTTACTAGCCAGTGTGACCCTCTTGCCCAACTTCCTGTGGCCTCCACCAAGCAGCCGGTGGGGAGAGTAGAGAGGCTTGTGCTTTGGAGGAAGGACGCATGGAAGAGGAAAGGGGCACGCCTGAGTTCTTATGCAGCTTTGCTGGGAGTGCATGCAGAGTCCTGACAGATCCCCTGGAGGCCACGCTTGCCACCTCAGCTGCTGGAACTCCTAGCCCCTCCCAGTAAACACCCACCCACCCTCTGAAGCTGCCTGGAATGCTGCTTCTGGTGTCCTGCCTGCTCCTGCTGGGCACATCTCCTCGGTGGCCCTGCACACATCCCATTTCCACTGAGGTCCGAGCTCCAAGACTTAGACCGAGTTGAAGCATCCACCTGCTCTACCAGGCAGAGGGCTTCCTGAGGATGTGACCCCCATCTTGGCATCTCTCTACCAATAAAATGTCTCAAACAGACCATCACTGTGATCAAGTCAAGCCTCCAAGTCTTCACCACAGAGCTAAGGCTCCCTCGCAGGTCACAGCTTGGTTATCCCAAGGGTGCAGTGAGTGGAATGAGCGTAAGAGGCTGGGAAGCAGGAGGGGACCTTGGGGGCCAGTGAAGAGTTCATGTCTGATGAGGGGCAGAGGCCGGGTCCCCGTGAGTCACGTCTGATGTGGCATCTACTGTCTGTAAAGCTCAGGGGACAAGTGGGGAAGTGAACCACAGGTCCTTGCCCAGGAACGTGTATGACTGCACAGGACCAGAGAGTTGAGCAAGCGTGGCTCACTGGGCTCCTGCCCATGGTCCTGGGCAGGAACAGATGAGTCAGCTTTGGGAAAAGGTGAATGGTGCTTAGAACCTTGGCCAAGGAACTATGAAGGACTGAAAGCCTAGTCCAGACGAACAGGGCAGTCACCCCAGGATGGAGAGAGCCTTGGGAGAGTCCCATCTTTATTTCTGCTCAGTTCCCCTGGTGACTGGACTGCACAGCCAGGGCTGAGAACACAACAACCCGACATGTCTGTGTGCAGCATGTGTGTGTGTGGCACCGATGAGACCTGGGCCTCCCAGAACCCGCCCCCAGCTGGTAGCACGGGTACTCACTGAACTCAATCAGCAGCTTGCCGTAGCCCCGGCGCTGGTAGGGAGGCAGGGTCAGGATGCAGGCCACGTTGTAGTCTTCTGTGGATTCCTTTTCCTGGAAAAGAGGGGCAGGTGAGTGTGAGGGAAGGGACCTAGCTCAGGGCAGGACTGAAGAACAGCCTGGATGAGCACTCACCTTAGAGAAGTAGCCCACAATGTGGAAGCCCTTGCAGTCATATTCCGTCATGACGTAGAAGAGGAAAGGGTCTGTGTCGTAGTATAATGTCTTGTGGTCGAGGAAACACTTAGCCAGAAGACACAGGTTCTGGGAGTAACTCTGCAAAGGAAAAGGTCTGTCACCACCCTGGGTACCCCACCTTGAGCATGGCCATTGGGCCAGGGTCAGCCTGAAGCTTCTTTGTCCCCCAGGCTGATAGGTGATGAGCCTTCCTCCCTGGAGCCTGACCCAGTCCAGCAGTCAGACTATCCTGTGCACAAGCCCTTAGTCCCCAGGAGCCCACGTTCCAGCTCTGTGATGGTGTTCAGGTACCCGCCCCCCGGTGAGCTGAGCAGGTCTGCCACTGCTCCCCACACCCCCATCTAACTCTGGCCTGGGAGGCCTCCACTGCCCTCTGCCACAGTTACCAGTCAACAAACTGATGTGCCCCCACGAAGAAAGACTGACCAAGGCTTATGAGAAAAGCTCGGCCTGTGTGACAGTCGTAGGACTCTGGCTGTCAAAAAAAACACAACACTCTCCCACCCACAGTCACACCTCTTGAGAACTGATCTGCTCTTTTACAACAGTGATAAAAAATTCTGGAATTTGACAAAATAACAGCTTGAAGGGTTGCCCCAGCAAAACTATTAACCTTGCTACTTCTATTCTCCCAACTCTTGCATTTCAGACATGGCTTTTGAAGCAACTGCTGGGCACGGCCATTTCAATACCCAAGCCCACACTTAACACAGTTAATGGTGGTTAAAGAAGCATATTCCTCTCAAGTTCCCCCAGCACCCAAACCAGACCGCTCTTGCCAGTCAAGGTGACTGCCTCTCCCTCCCTGCCCTCCAGGCCCCAGGAGAGGAGGCATTTCACTCTTAAAGGTCCCTCCAGGTTGTGCCCTTTTTCCTCCCCACAGCCAGACCAAGGCAGGTTTGAAGCCCCAAACCTGTAATGTCCCCCCTTCCCAACTGACCTCAATCCCACCACCTGAGCTCTGTCCCCTGTCACAGAGCCTTGCCCCATCCTCTCTGCCCTCCAGCCAGAAGGATCGATCTTCGCCTTTCACACTGTCTCTGCACAGGCATACCTCGTTGTATTGCATTTCACAGATAAATTCTTTTTTTTTTTTTTTTTTTTTTTTACAAACTGAAGGTTTGCAGCAACCCTGCATTGAGTCTGTCGGCGCCATCTTTCCAACAGCATTTGCTCACTTCCTCTCTGTGTCACATTCTTGTAATTCTTGCAACAAATATTTCAAATGTTTTCATTATTATTATATTTGTTACAGTGATCAGTGATTCTCAATGTTGCCACTGCAATTGCTTTTTTTGACACAATGCTATTGCGCACGTAACTACAGCATAGCATAAATGTAACTCTTACATGCTCTGGGAAACCAAAAAATTTGGGTGACTGCTTTATTTCAATGTTTGCTTGATTGCAGTGGTCTGGAACTGAACCCGCAGTATCTCTGGGGTCAGCATCCATTCCTGCCCTTCAGAACTCACTGCCTGGGATTCCTGTACCCACCTTACACTTTGTGTCAAGGCTCAAAAGTTACGTCCTCGATGAAGTTTTGCTGACCACCTCTTCTGGGTCCTGATAACCCACACTCTGTTTCATGACACGTATCACACTAGGATCTAAGCAGCTATTAGTATGTCTGTTTTACCCTGTGAGCTCTCCGAGAGCAGAGATGCTGCCTAATTCCTGGTCACTTTGTACAATATCTCCCACCACCTCCACCACCTGCCCTCCAGCAGGAATGCCATAAATGGGGGGAACAGATCTGTCAGCCAGAATGGGCAGTGTTTTCCTGAGCTGGCAGAAGCTGCTCACTTGACGCCCCCAGACTCCTGGTGCCAAGGACTCCCTGCTGCCCCTCAGCCACTAACCTTGTTCTTACGTCCATCGATCTCAAAGAAGGAGATGGTGCCCTTTCGGTAAATCTCGTTGCCTGGAGGATGTCGCAGGTCACACTTAGTCTGAGGAAGAGAAGAGAATTAGGGGCGGGGGCGGGGAGGAGGGTGTTGCTAGGAGGGTGGCCTCCTGGGACCCCTCATACCAAGTGACGCTGCAGACACTTGAGACTTCGGCCATACTTGAGGCAGAACTCGCAGAGGTAGAGGACAGGCAGCGTGGTGAGCTCCTGTGGGTACGGGGAGAAGTACCATGGCTTGAGGCGGTGCCGGCCCAGCTCAATGCACTCGATGTTCTTCATGCGGGTGACGATGTCGTCGTGGCTCCGGTCAGACACCAGGCTCCCAGTCATGCGAGGAGCCGACGGTATTCCATCAGAGCTGTCCTGGGAGTCCTGCCCAGGGCCAGTGGAAGACACCAGGTTACAGAAAACAACTCAAGCAGGGCACTTTTCACAGCCCTTCCACAGGTTTCCTTGTTCAGACCTAACAGCAAACCTGCTGGGGGAGATACTATAATCCCCACTTTCCAGTAAAAGAAACCAAGACTTGGAAAATTCTCATTTGGAATGTGGAAATGATCACCCAATGCCTGATGCGAACCAGCTCTTCCTCACTCCTAACCCCACCAACACCATCTCTGCCCAGCAACCCTTGTTCATTTTTAAACTAGTCAGTAAACTCTCCACCCTGCCTATGTCCCCTCCTTCTCATCCAGCTTCCCTCTTCCTCAAACGTACCTCATCAGTGCCCAAGCAATTCGATTTTCGCTTCCGCCCTGGCTGAGCTGCCACTGCCCTACGGGCTGATCCATTCTGCAGATGAGATGGCAGGAACAGAAGGGGTGACTGTGAGATGAGCCCACAAGGGGCCACCAGAGGGCAGAAGAAGGGAAGGGAAGAAGAGGTGGTTCAGGGCACTCACCTGGGGAAAAACTGAGGCTGGGGCTGTCTCGCTGGGCACTGGAGTTGCTGGTGAAACCACCTCCACCTTCCGTTTCTGCAGAGAGAAACCAGGAAAGGTGGGTCAGAAGGTAGAGAAGGTGGGACCTGAGAGGAAAGCAAGGTCCCTGGAATTGCTGAGGGTACCGTTGAGCGGTGGTTGGGCTGCAGGCAGGAGCTGGAGGAGAGCGGCTGGTCGGGCTCGCCACCGGGAATGGCCTCCCGCTCCTTGGGCAGGTTGAAGCGGAGTGTGATCTGGACCGGGATTGGCAAGGTCTTCCCGCTGGCCTGGGCGGAGGCCGGCTGTAGAGATAGGTCCAGGGTCTTCCTCTGGGGCGGGGATGGTGGCGGGATTGGGAAGGGGAGTAGGGCCCCCTCAGCATGGAGTGATCAAACCCCACCCTCTGCCCTCTCAAGGACACAGGAACAGCCACTGAATTCTGGAAGCTACATCTGCGATTTGGCCGCCATCCTTTGCAAGCTGAAGCCAGGGTGGGAGGGCATGGCCTCCAGCCCATCCGGGAGCCACTGAGGCCAAGAGACTGAAAAGTAGGAGGCAGAACAGAAGAGGCGGAGGCAGGGGACCTACTCACCACCTCTCTCTCTGGAGAACCGGGGCGTGATCCAGGAAGTCCGTTCTTGGTGGGGGTCTTGGCCTCTTTCTTGGGGAACTGGATCTTCTTTAGGTCCAGCCGCTCGTGTGTCACCCATTCATCCAGGCGTTTGTTGACTGCAGCAGTGGGGATGGCTCAGGAAAGAGTGCCAGAGGTTGCCCCCCAACCCTGCAGCCGCACCTCATCCCGGCCCACAACTCACAGTCAATGTAATGAACGTAGAAAAGCTTCCGGCCACTGATGTCCTTCACGCTCAGAATCTCAGCCAGGGCTGTGGGAATAGTACAGAGAAGGGCCTTAGATGGGCCAGGCCATGAGGATCCACCTTCCTACGACCTGAACTCCACCAGCAGGCCCGATCCCTAAGCCCCAGCACTTGGAATCGCACGCTCAAGCCCCCGATAGTCACCAAGGGCCATCCCCTCTCCAAGCCCTGCCCGGTCCACCTAGAACGGCTGAAAGCCACGCCCCTCCTGAGTATCTGCGCCCCGCCCGATCCAGGATTCTAGAGGCCCCACCCCCTCCCCGGGGTTCGGTTAACTCCCCCCCGCCCCTCGCCCTCAGGTTCCTTAGCCCCGCCCCCCGACGTCACTCACGCCACTCATCTTCGTTGTCCTGGTTCCGCCGCAGCACGGGAAGGCGGCAGCCCTCGATTATCTCCCCCTGGGGAGACAGCGCGGCGCCAGGGTCGGCTACTGGGGGGCCTCGGGCTCTACCCACCTCCCCTGGCTCCCTCCGCCCCGCCCCGGGCACCGGACTCACCACCTCCGCCATCTTCCCTCCCTCCACTGCCACTTCCGGCCCCTCTGGGAGAGGTCACTTCCGGGATTGAACACGTTGTGGGCCCCGGCCTCCCCGAAGCGGCTTTAGGAGAGGATATTTGAGAGACACCGCCGCCCAGCTTGCTGACGGAGGCGGCCCGTTTGGCTGCCTGGGGAATGGGGTGTTTTAAGTCTCAGGCCAGGTCCTGGGTGGAATCCCCCCAACGTGCACAACGATTGGAGGAAAACTGAGTCCGTCACGTGACGCTCACTAGGTGCGACGCCAGTCACGTGGGACTGGTGTTTGTGCTTTGAGGGCGGTCGGGCTTGGGCGTCTCCTAGTGGCGTCAGGTTGCGTCGTGGGGCGTGAACTGCGCGTGCTCGGCCGGGGATTGGGGGGGCGGGTCTGGATAAATGGGCGGGGCTTGAAGGATTTAAAGCGTCGCCAAGTTGTGGACTTCATTCCTTAGAATTGGAGACTTCTGACAGATTTATAGGTTTGTTGTTTTGTGCATTAGGTTGCTAATTATAAGAGTAATACAACATTATTCATTTATACATTCAGCAAATGTTTAGTAATCTCCTACCATATGCCAGGCACAATTCTAGGAGCCTGGGATACCTCAGTGAGTAAGATAATCTCCTCCTCCTGGAGCTTGCGTTCTTGGAGGTTGGGAAGAAAAAAAGGGGGGTATAGATAATAAACAGTAAATATATTTTAGAAATAAAGGGACGGGCTTCCTAGGTGGCGCAGTGGTTAAGAATCCGCCTGCCAATGCAGAGGTCATGGGTTCGATCCCAGCTCCAGGAAGATCCCACATGCCGCGGAGCATCTAAGCCCGTGTGCCACAAAAAAAAAAAAAAAAAAAAAAGAAATAAAGGGACTTCCCTGGTTTTCCAGCAGTTAAGACTCTGCGCTTCCAATGCAGGGGGCCAGGGTTCGATCGCTGGTCAGGGAACTAGATCCCACATGCGGCAAGTAGAAGATCCTGTGTGCTTCAGCAAAGACCCAGTGCAGCCAAGAAAAAATATATATATATTTAAAGTAAATAGGGACTTCCCTGGTGGCGGAGTGGTTAAGAATCTGACTGCTAATGCAGGGGAGGTGGATTCAATGCCTGGTCTGGGAAGATCGCACATGCCTCGGAGCAGCTAAGCCCGTGAGCCACAGCCACTGAGCCTGGGTGCTGCAGCTACTGAAACACGTGCACCCAGAGCCCGTGCTCTGTAACAAGAGAAGCCGTTGTAATGAGAAGCCCACGTTCGGCAACAAAGAGTAGCCCCCGCTCTCTGCAACTAGAGAAACCCTGCAAGCAGCAACAAAGACCCAATGCAGCCAATAAATAAATTTTTAAAAATTAAAAAATAAAAAGTAAATAAATCATCTAGCCTTTTAAGGAGTGAGAAGTATTTTGGGAAACTGAAAACAAAACAAAAGAAAAAAACCACAAGGTGAAGGGAATGGGCAGGTAGGCATAGTGCTTTATGGAACCTAGCCACACTCATACATTGACATCTTGTGTATGACTCCTTGCACGTTCAAACTGAATAATTGTGCCTGAGATATGGCCCACAAAGCCTAAAATATTTACTGTCTGGCCATTTACAGAAAATGTTTGCCAACCCCTGCTTTGTAGACTATTGTGCTAACACAAAAATAGGTTCTTTCTGTGTGTGCTGTTATGTGACCAGCTTGTTCACTTAGTAACACATATGGAACACTCATTACTAAATAGTGTATAGCAATATTTTAATGGCTACATAGTGTTTTGTTGTTTACCTTATCTGCTGTAACCAATTTCCTGTTGTTGAATATTCAGGTTAGTTCCAATTTTCCTGTGTTACAAATAGTGCCAAAAAGAGCATCTTGATACTTACAACTTTTCACGTATTCACCCCAGCATGATTTGCACTGAGGACACAGTGGGAATGGCTATATCTGCATCTTAGAAGGATCTTCCTGGTGTGGTGTCCTTGGAGCGAAGGAGGTAAGACCAGACAGGACCAATTGGAAGGCTGTTGAAATCAGCCATTCACGGATAGCTGACAGTAAATGTTTATCCAGGGCCTGCCGTGTGTCCCAGTTAGCAGTGTTTCAGCCCCTGCCCCCTTGTCAAAGTCACCAGTGACCCCCACATTCTTCATCCAGTGGCCACTTCTCAGACCTTTTCTCAGTGGCATTTGGCATGGCTGGTTAATTCCTAGCTTGAAATGCTCTTGTCCTGGCTTCCAGGATACCAGGCCCTCCTGGTTTCCTTCAAACTTCCCTAGCTGCTCCTTATTTCCTTTACCAGTTGCTGCTCTTGTCCGTGACCTCTAAACCTTCACAGCCCCCCTGTTCAGTAGTGGACTTCATCTCTGTAGCCACAATCACTCCCTTCATTATGCCCTAGAAGCTCATGGCTTTAAATATCATTCATGTGCTGAGATTTCTCAAAGTTATATCTTCAGCCCAGATCTCTCCCCCCTGAATTCAACTCTCACTGCTCACTCGGCATCTGCATTTGGATGTCTAGAGGGCATGTCCAAAACCAAATTCCTGGTCTGCCTTCCCAGCCTGCTCCTCCCACCTTCTTTCTTCTTTCCCCTGTCACTGATGACTTCCTTCATCCACTTTCTCAGACAAAAAAACCATGAAGTCATCTGACCTTTCTGGTCCTCTCACTTCAGCTGTCAGCTATGCTCTAGGCTCTACCGCTGCTCTCTCACCCACCTCAAACGCTGCATTCTAGCCACACTCCCCCCCCAACCGCCCCGCCCCGGTGTGTCTAGGACGTAGCAGGCGTAATCCTCCCTCTGGTCCCATGTTGTGTCCTTCCTGCAACATTTTCTCTGCATTTATCCACTTGGCTTACTCCCTCCCCTCATTCAAGTCTTTGCTCAAATGCCACGTTCCTCATGAGGCCACTCTGACCTCTCAAGTTAAGTCTGCCCATGTCCTACCACCTCATCTCCCCCCTCCTCTGCTTCATTTTCCTGCATAGCATTTGTCCCCAGCTGTCAAATCATGCATTTTCCTTATTCACTTGTTACTGTCTTTCCCTCACTAGAATGTGAGATCCATGAATGCAGTATTTGTGTTGTTTTTCCAGTGCTATTTTCCCAGCTTCCATAGTGCTGACTCATGGCAGGCGTTTGGCTAAAACCTGTGAAGTGCATGAAGCACGGGGTCGCACTGGGTAGCCAGAGATGGGAACTGACATCTGCTGCGGAGAGTGATCCGTTTTGTAAGATGAGGGAAACCTAGGGCTCAGAGGAGACAGCTCCAGGTAGGGGTCCAGGCAGGGGTCTCAGAGCATCTGATAACTGACCTGCAGTTTAGAAGGTGAGTAGGTGTTGGCTGGAGAAAGGGTTTGGTGCCATTTCATGTAGTGAGGACAAACTCACTGCAACAGCAACAACGAAGAGAGGAAAGACGGAGAAAAGAAACAGTTGGTGATGGGACTTCCATGGTGGTCCAGTGGTTAAGACTTTAAGCTTCCACTGCAGGGGGCATGGGTTCGATCCCTGATCTGGGAACTAAGATCCTTTATGCTTCTCGGTGCAGCCAAAAATAAAGAAAGAAAGAAACAGTTAGTGAACAGGGTATCAGTATCAATTGAGCACCTACTGTGTGCCACACCCTGTAGGAGCAACTGGAGCGAGAACAGATGAGGCCCCCACTGTAATGGGTCAGACATGAACAGTTAACAGCACAAAGCAAAAATAGTCCCTTCGGACAGTGATGAGTACTGTGATGATAAGACACTGTGATCTGGCCAAGAGTGTGGAGCTGGTCAGCTTGGGCCTCTCTAAAGGCTGTCACTCAGAGTTCCTACCACAGAGCGTCACACAGTGCCCGTCGCCAGCTACTTCCAGAGGGAATATCTCCATCCCTGTGGCCCAAAGGCAGCAGGGCTTCTGGATGGTTTCACCTGGAGACTCAACAGAGTCACCAACGATGCAGGTTCTGTCTTCCCAGTCTGGCTTCCTCAGGGCTACTTGCCTCCTACGTTAAGGTGGACTCCTCTTATCATTGCAGGACAGCTGCCCATGGCTCTAGAGCCTACATGTGTCCAAGGCCATGTCTAAGGAGAAAAGCACTTCCCCGGCTATGGAAGGGAAGTCCTGGGATTCCCTCGGATTGAACCATCTTAGGGCATTTGCCTCTGCCCCAGCCAATCCCTCTGCCAGGGGAATTCTACTGGTTTAGACAAACCAGGGCCCACCAGTGGGAGTGGGGTGCAGTTCAGTGTATACCAGGAAAGAGAATCCAGTGTTGGGGGTGGGGGTGGGGATGGGGGGAGTGATGATCCAGGAATCAGAGAGCTGGCAGGGCCCAATCCCAGCCTTTTATGGCACTTTTACAAGAAAGTCAGGTTTTGCTTTAAGTGCAGTGGGGAGTCAGTGGGGAATCTGGAGCAAGAAAATAATGTATTGAACGGACAAAGAAGATGTGGTACATATATACAATGGAATATTACTCAGCCATTAAAGAAGAATGAATAATACCATTTGCAGCAACATGGGTGGACTTAGAGATTGTCATACTGAGTGAAGCAAGTCAGACAGAGAAAGAGAAATATGTTATCACTTATATGCAGAATCTAAAAAGAAACAATACAAATGAACTTATTTGCAAAACAGAAACAGACTCACAGGCTTAGAGAATAAAT
This sequence comes from Hippopotamus amphibius kiboko, assembly GCF_030028045.1. Taxonomy (NCBI): domain Eukaryota; kingdom Metazoa; phylum Chordata; class Mammalia; order Artiodactyla; family Hippopotamidae; genus Hippopotamus; species Hippopotamus amphibius. The sequence goes on along the minus strand of NC_080188.1, from coordinate 126,385,447 downwards.
TTATGGTTACCAGAGGGGAAGGGAGGGGGAGGGATAATTAGGGAGTTTGGAATTGAAGTGTACACACTGCTATATTTAAAATGGATAACCAACAAGGACCTACTGTTGATTATCCCTGAACACAGGGAACTCTGTTCGATATTATGTAACAACCTAAATGGGAAAATAATTTGAAAAAGAATGGATACATGTATATATGTAATTAAATTACTTTGCTGTACACCTGAATATTGTTAATCAACTATAATCCAATAGAAAATAATAAGTTAAAAAAAAAGAAAATAACGTATCTGATTAAAGCTTTGAAAGATGGCTGAGGGACTTCCCTGCTGGTCCAGTGGGTAAGACTCCACTCTCCCAACACAGGGGGCCTGGGTTCAATCCCTGGTGGGGGAATTAGATCCCACATGCATGCTGCAACTAAGAAGTCCACATGCCACAAGTAACAGTCTGCATTCAGCAACTAAGACCCAGAGCAGCCTAAATTAAAAAGAAATTAAAAAAAAAAAAAAGATGGCTGAGAAAATGATATTGCTAGGGACACAACATGAGTAGCAGCTTAAGTGTAGCTAGAAGGTTCTTGCTGCTGTAGGGGCAAGGACTGAAGGTGGGTGGAGACTAAGGTATGACCAAAAGCTAGTGAGAAAGAAGAGCCTGGCAGGCACAAGAAGGCAGGGGCCAGCAGCTCACCTGGGCCCCAGATTTCCGGGGGCCTCGGATCCTGCAGGATGAGAACCCTTATTCCAAGGTCTCTTCAGAAGAAAGGAGCATGGTGGGACTTTCCTGGTGGTCCAGTGGTTAAGAATCCACCTTCCAATGCAGGGGACGTGGGTTCAATCCTCGGTCAGGGAACTAAGATCCCACATGCCGCAGGGCAACTAAGCCCATGTGCTTTAGAGCCTGCGTGCCACAACTGGAGAGCCCTTGCACTGCAACTACTAAGCCCATGCGCCACAACTAGAGAGAAGCCCACGTGCTGCATGCTGCAACTAAGACCCGAGGCAGCCAAATAAATAAATAAGTATTTTAAAATAGAAGAAGAAGAAAGGAACGTGGACTTCTGTTTCCAAATGCATGTGCTATGGTTGTGCTTACAAGATCCAGCTCCATTGAAATGCTGGCTGAATTCAAAGTCGGGATAAACAAGCATTTCCTCCAAACTGCACTAATGCCATGTCAGTGACCTTGAGGGCTGAAGATGCTTCTTCTGGGGAAGAGCTCTCAGGCTGGTGTGTTTTTCAGCACAGAGCTGTTGCAGGGGCGCTGTGACCAGGCCCATGGCCTTTGTGGAACATTCCCTGTCTCAGTGTCGTGGAAGCAATAACTGGTTCCGGGGAGAGACCCCGAGCCAGGAAAGGGGCCAGGAAGCTGAGCCCCACCGGGTTCAACAGCTCGCTCATTTAGAAAAATGGACTTGTGCCCTCCTTTTTATCTCAGGAGATCTGAAGGAAAACAGGCACGCAAGACAGAAGTCAGATACTCAGAATGACCCCTTTTTGGCGCAGGGAAGACAAAAAAAAAAAAAAATCCAAGAACACGATTCATTTTCATCATCTCTGGTTTTCAAAGGGGGCTTTTTTAAAAGTGTATTTGCTGGGATACCCTTTAAAATCATTTTCTGCTAAAGTAGATAGCCAGTGGGAAGTTGTTGTATAACAAAGGGAGTTCAACTCGAGGATGGAAGATGCCTTAGAGGACTGGGATGGGGAGGGTGGGGGGGACTCAAGGGAGGGTGGGGGGGGAGTTGAGGGAGGGAAGGAATACGGGGATATGTGTATAAAAACAGATGATTGAACTTGGTGTACCCCCCCCAAAAATAATAAATTTTTAAAAAAATCATTTTCTGCAAAAGATTACCATGAGCTGCACTTTTTGGGGTAGGAACGGTGAATGCTGTTTTTGGAATGCAGGGTAACAAGGGCAGCAGGGGCCTGTCATAGAAGGGGGTTCGTGGCTGTGGGAGAGAAGGTTGTATAGCGTAAACCTCATCCTACCAGCCCAGGGGACTTATTCTAAGAGACGTGTATGAGGAATGGTTGTCAGTGTTGTTCTAGATTGACAAGGTGTTAATTTCTTGGTAGGTTGTAACTTTAAAAATAAAAGATTATTTTAGGGTTAAAAAAAAAATCAAAGTGAGAGTAAAAACTGCTTGGCAGAGGGCCCAAGGCTGCAGGCCTGGGTCTGGGAATCCTCAGTGTGGATGGCAGCAAGAGCAGGAAAATGCCCGCTGGGCTGGGTAGTTGGCGGGTAATCCCAGAGTTCAGGGGGCACTCCCTACGGAGGTGGGGGTGGGAGAAAGCCAGACTGTGTAGGGGTTGAGGAAATGGAAGCAGCATAGATAGTTCTTTAGGGTAGTTTGAGTTTGCATGAAAAGTTAACGTTTAAATGAAAAAAAAAAAAATCTTTTTTTTAACTATGATTTTTTGGGGAGGGGGGTACACTGTGTGGTTTATGGGATCTTAGTACCTCCACCAGGAATTGAACCCAGGAAGCGCAGAGTCCTAACCACTGGACGACCAGGAAATTCCAGCTTTTTTTTTTTTTTCTTTTTTTTTTTTACGGAGAGTGATTGGAGGGAAACCAGAGGGGGCTGCAAGGATGAGGAAGGGCGTTTCTGTAAGACGGGCATCAGTTGGACATTCTTGATTGTAGATAACAGGAAACAAAGAATAAACTCCGAATAAACTGGAGTTCTTAGCTCCCTGGAGCTGGAGCAGCTCCAAGGCTAGTCAACTGTGTGGCTCAAAGATGGCACCTTCATCCACCAGCTCAGGGGTTGGCTTTGTTTTCAAGGGGATTCCCCTTAGGGTTGCGAGATGCCCGCTGCAGCCATATGGCCACATGCTTCTGCTTTCACACCTCCTGTTTCCAGGCAGGAACGGCTTCTCGGCATTTTTCAGGAAATCTGTGTTTTGCTGAACCCTGAGCGGGGCTGAATTCATGGGTGTAGGACCAGTGCAGCTGCACAGGGCCCAGAGCTTAGAAGGATCCTGCACTTAGTTTAATGTTCTGTTGTTGGCACCTTGAAAATTCTTAATAATTTTTGAACACGGGACCCCACACATTTCATGGCTGGACCTAATCCTGAAAAAAATTAGGAAAAAAAAAGCGTTCTAAGTCTCCCTTAACGGTTAAGGCTCAGCAATCCATGTGGAGACGTTACTGCTTCAGAAGAACTCACTGCTATCAGGTTAAAAGCAAAAGGAGAAATAGGACTGTGAAAGCGAGAAGTCATCATGATGAAATCAGTCTTGCTTCTTGTAGCTGTTACGATTTTGTAAATGTATGTTCGTGGCCCTGATAACAGTGTCAGTCTTTTTTTTTTAATTATGGTAAAATACACATAATGTAATATGTACCATTTTAACCATTTTTGATTGTACAGTTTAGTGGCATTAAGTACAATCACACTGTAGTGCAACCATCTTCACTATCCATCTCCGAATCTTTTCACCATCCCCAACATAAACTCTGTACCCATGAAACACTAACTCCCCATCACCCCCCCACCCCACTTCCCAGACCCTGGTAGCCATGAATCTACTTTCTCTGTCTAACAATTTCACTGCTGTTTGCAGGAAGGTACTTCTTTCCTTCAACACTGATCTGACCTGTGACAAATCTGTACTCTATGTTATGTAAATGGCTAACAAGTCAATTGCGAACCAATCTGAACGTACAAATCTTAGTGCTGGTGTTGAAATCTCTTTAGAATAGTCATTACGATCTCAAAGTTTGTTTCAAACTTTGCAAGCATCAAATGTCAATCAGAACTGAAGATGAAACGCTAATGAATGTTGAATTCTCATGCTTTAGGTGAACTTTCTTTTTAGAGTTTTTGGCTCTCTGCTATTTTTACCATACTGTTTTATTTAAATTTCCTATACTCAGACTTCGTTGATGAGATTGAATTGCAGTATACACATGTTAAAAAAAAGAAAGAATTTCACTGCTCTAGGTACCTCATACAGGTGGGATCATACAACATCTGTCCTTTTGTATATGGCGTATTTCACCGAGTAATGTTTTTAAGATTTGTCCACGGGACTTCGTAGGTGGTGCAGTGGTTAAGAATCCGCCTGCCAATGCAGGGGACACAGGTTCGATCCCTGCTCTGGGAAGATCCCACATGCTTCGGAGCAACAAAGCCCGTGTGCCACAACTATTGAGCCTGTGCTTTAGAGCCTGTGAGCCACAACTGTTGAGCCCACGTGCCACAACTACTGAAGCTCATGTGCCTAGAGCCCGAGCTCCACAATGAAAAGCCACCGCAATGAGAAGCCTGAGCACCACAATGGAGAGTAGCCCCACTTGCCACAACTGGAGAAAACCCGTGTGCAGCAACGAAGACCCAACACAGCCAATAAATAAATGGAGAAATAAATAAATGAATAAATTTTAAAAAAAGATTTGTCCACATTGTAGCATATATCAGAATTTCATTCCTTTTTAAGGTTGAATGATATTCCATTGCATGGATATACCACATCAATGAGTCATTCTGGCAACTAAAATATAAATTAATAAATTTGTATGCGGGTATTCTTTATACAAATTTTGTGGGTGGTGTTGAAGAAATAACACTGTGGGGAAATAAAATAAGTTCTTAAATTGGTCATTTCACCAAGGGATTCTGTGTAGTACTGCTAATCTTGCTGGAAGATCCAAATGTTACATTATTCAAAAACTACCCGAAAATGTTCATAGGAGGACTCCAGTACTTTAAATATTCACTGTAGGCTCCAGTTCTGTGAATACTTTAAGAGGAGGGAAAAAAAAGATGTAAATGTTATGTATTACTCCAACAGGAAACCAGAAACTGATCTGAAATCTGAATTAATAGTATTGATTTCAATAGCAAAACCAAAATCAGGACTAGCAGATAAAATATTTTCCTCATTAAGGAAGGAGATGAGGGACTTCCCTGGTGGTCCAGCCCTTAGGGCTCCGTGCTTCTACTGCAGGGGCGAGGGGTTCCATCCCTGGTTATCGGGGAACTAAGACCATGCAAGTTGTGAGGCCAAAAACAAATTAAAAAAGCAGATGAGGAAATGAGCTTTCACAAAGGATGTTGAAGATGCCCTTTTGACCGAGGTCAATGCAAAAAATGGTTTTTACATCTGGACTGCTATGAAAGTTATCAAGAGTATCAGATGGGGCAATGACTGCTTTGTATGTTTTACATTTTCATTTTAAGAATGATAACTTCTAAATATTAAATATTTCTAATATTATTTCTCAATCATTGGCTTCTAACTGGCATTTAATATGTGTTTATTTCCCTTTTATTCTTTTGTATTGTCAGATGTCTGAATCAGGTAGAGATTATTTTTTACTTGTTATTGACATGTATAGTCTTGTGATACATTGATTGGTTCATAATAAATGTTTCAATTATTATTATATATATATTTATAGAAACCTCAGAAACTTTTAGTACAAGCCTATTCCATGATACAGCCAATATGAAAAACAGTATGGAGGTTCTTCAAAAGTCTAAAAATAGAACCAGCATATGACCCAGCAATCCCACTACTGGGCATATACCCAGAGAAAACCATAATTCAAAAAGATACATGCACCACAATGTTCATTGCAGCATTATTTACAATAGCCAGGACATGGAAGCAGCCTAAATGCCCATCAACAGATGAATGGATAAAGAAGATGTAGCACATATATACAATGGAATATTACTCAGCCATAAAAAGGAATGAAATTGAGTTATTTGTAGTGAGGTGGATGGACCTAGAGTCTGTCATACAGAGTGAAGTAAGTCAGAAAGAGAAAAGTAAATACTGTATGCTAACTCATATATATGGAATCTAAAAAAATGATACTGGTGAACTCAGTGGCAGGGCAAGAATAAAGACGCAGACGTAGAGAACAGATTCGAGGACACGGGAAGTGGGGAAGGAGAAGCTGGGACAAAGTGAAAGAGTAGTATTGACATTTATACACTACCAAATGTAAAATCGACAGCTAGTGGGAAGCTGCTGCATAACACAGGGAGATCAACTTGATGCTTGGTGATGACCTAGAGGGGTGGGATACGGAGGCAGGGAGGGAGGCTAGAAAGGGAGGGGATATGGGGATATATGTATAAATACAGCTGATTCACTTTGTTGTACAGTGGAAATTGGCACAACAGTGTAAAGCTATTATACTCCAATAAAGATCAAAAGAAAAAATTTAAGGACTTCCTAGGTGGCCCAGTGGTTAAGAATCCACCTGCTAATGCGGGGGACACAGGTTCGAGCCCTGCTCTGAGAAGATCCCACATGCCACAGAGCAACTAAGCCCGTATGCCACGCACCACAATAAAGAGTAGCCCCCTCTCTCAGCAACTAAAGCCCGTGTGCAGCAACGAACACCCAACACAGCCAAGAAATAAACAGTAAAATTTTTTTTAATTAAAATAAATTAAAAAAATAATAATAAAAATAGAAACATACAAAATATTGGGAAAAATACAAAACAACGTATTGTTTTGGCAGGATCATCCATGGGGAGGGGGGAGGGAGAGGGAGGCACGCCCTACAGGCTGAAGAGGGCAAGGATTGTTGCCTTTCAAGTCTCCTCCAGGACACATTCCCTTCCCCCATCAGGCCCTCTCAGGCCGCTCACTGCTCTTCCTGTCTGCGCCTCCATGATGCTTTCTCAGTTCAGATGCCTCTTTCTCCAGGAAGGCCTCTGGACCTCACAGCCTGGGTTTCTTGTCAACCGATGACATCTGCTTCCCTCCTGGCTTCCTCAAACTCAGGCTCCATGTGGCCAGGGGCTGTGTCTGCACCATCCATCCCAATTTCCCCAGTGCCAACAAGGTGCCTGCACAAAAGAGGCTCTCAGTAAACACTTACTGGAAGAACGAATCTGAGCCCGCAGTCACCTTGTGAATGGGTTAGGTGCTGTACCCATTTGCCTTGTGAACCACAAAGGCTTGGAAATCCGAGGACTTAACCAAGCCACGGAGTCAAGCATTAGCAGAGACACCACTCAAAACACAGAACCTTCCAATCCACCATCCAAACCCCTGCCAGCCCTGCTCCAGGAAACCCAGAGCCAGAGGGGCAGGGGCCCTGGGAGCACAGACCCCATCTCAGCAGAGAGACTGGGGGCTGGGTCTGAGTGGCTACAGCACATCTGCTGACAGGAGATCCTGTAAGAACTGTGTGCCGCCTTAAACGGTTCTGTGAAATTTTCTTATTCTACTTCAGCAGAGGGGACACTCGTTGAAATCAGGTAGCATTAATTGGTGCTTGCTCCATTTGTCCTAATAAACACACTTTCAGAGGTCAGGTGGTCTGCTGAGCTGTAGGGTTAACCTGAGCTCTGCCTAGAACAGCATCCTGAAGATGGAGGGCTCGTGAAGGCTTTTCCAAATTTTTATTTCACCCCTAATATACTCTTTTTTTTGCTTAAGAATATTTCTGTTCTCTGATTAGACACAACCATTGTAAAGCCCTGTCTATCTCCTGCAGTGTAACCATCCTTACTGGCAACATACAAAGTAGCTAGCAGAGGAAAACCTGCTGCCCACCCTTCTACAGCAGCTTCAAGGATTTGGGCTTGAAGGGTGTTAGTAAAGTGTTTGCTAGAGGAAATGGCCCTCTGGTCAGGCTGAGCAATCTCCTTCCAGGTGGCATCTGCCTTCCATGTCACCAGCACAGAGGATCCCCATCTCCATTCTACCTCTTTAGAAGAGCTTCTGTGCTGAAACAGTGGAGAGGTACTGGTTGCTGTATCACAGGAACAACAATGGTTACACCTAAAGATGATGTGTGTGCAGGTCAGGTACCATATTCAGAGCATCCAAAAATGAGTAGATCTTAACCACAAATATCATGGTTAAGTGTTTTCAATACCCCACTTATGCCTGCTGTTGCAAAAATGCAACACACCTGGAGCAGACGCTATTGGGTCCCTCCCTCCTCCCCTCCACCTCTATGTTCTTCTGTACATGGAGACGGTCTCTCATTGCATATACCTGCAGCTCTGACAGAGGTTTCCTTGGACCACAGGGGCGTATCCAGCCCATGCACAAGGAATGCCGGAAGTTGGGGAAATGAACACCTTTGGAAGCTACTCTCAGCCAATGCCTGATGGGAGTGGGAAGATAAACACCCAGCTCCTTGCCCCTGGGGTGAGACCACGCCAATGGAGGGCGGATGTATCGCTTGTGTAAAATTTTGCATAAATGCATATATGGTCTGTGATGGTTAATTTTGTATGTCAACTTGGCTAGATCACAGGGCACCTAGATATTTGATGAAACATTATTTCTGCGTGTGTGTGTGAAGGTGTTTCTGGATGAGATTAGCATTTGAATCAGTAGACCTAGTGAAGAGGATGGCTCTCTCCACTGTGGGTGGGCAGCCTTCAGTCTGTTGGTCTAGAACAGAACAAAAAGCCGGAGTAGGAGAATTTGCTCTCTGTCTGACTGTGTGAGCCGGCACGTCAGTTTCTGGCCTTGGACTAGAACTTTCACCATTGGCTCTTCTGGTTCTCAGACCCTCAGAGTTGGACTGGAACCATACCACCAGCTTTCCTGGGCTTCCTGCTTGCAGATGGCAGGTGGTGGGATGTCCCAGCCTCTCTAATCATGTGAGCCAATTCCTTAAAATAGAGAGAGGGATTTCCCTGGTGGTCCAGTGGTTAAGAGTCCGCCTTCTAATACAGGGGACACGGGTTCGATCCCTGGTCAGGCAACTAGGATCCCACATGCCACGGGACAAAGAAGCCTTGTGCTCTGCAACTAGAGAGAGGCGTGCCCGTGGCAACAAAAAATCCCGCGTGTGGCAACTAAAAATAATAAATACGTAAATAAATAAATATTTTTAAAAAGAAAGAAAAAATATATACATAATAAAATATATGTAAATATAAAAATGTAAATATATATCTATATCTCCTATTGGTTCTGGAGAACTTGGTGAAACGGTCATAATACGTGTTTTTATGCAGTCTCTTTTTCCTTTACCCTTTTTTCTGTCTCCCTTCACCCATATTTCCCACCAACACCCCCCATAACCCAGATTAACACTCTGCTATGTATCCTCCTGTATTTTACCAATACTCTTTTTTTTTTTTTTTGAAAAAAAAGTAGGATTTATTTATGGGCACGAGTAAGGAGGGGACAGCGCCAAGGCTCTCATGAGTGCAGGGCCCGCCATTTGTCTAGGGGGCCACGATCAGGGATATATTTGACCCCATAGCCATCCAGGATGAGCCGCTTTTCCGCCACCATGTTTTCAAATTCATCGGCATTAAACTTAGTAAATCCCCACTTCTTGGAGATGTGGATCCTCTGGCAGCCACGGAACTTGAACTTGGCCCCATGGAGGGCCTCAGTCACATGCTCCTTTTTCTGCAGCTTGGTGCAGATGGACATTATGATTTGGCCAATGTGGGCCCTGGCCACTGTGCCCTGAGACTTTCCGAAGGTACCGCGCATACCTGTCTGGAGCCTAGATTGGGGACAGCATGCCAGTCATGAATGTCCCCTGGAAAGGGCTGTCTCCAAGGTCCCTTAGGGCAACCTGTGCAGACAACAGGCTGCATACACTACCGAGGAGGCTGCTGTTTGCAGCCATTGCACACTGGGCTCCCATGGGGAAAAGAGCACAGTTGGCTTAATTGGCTGCAAACCAATACTCCTATACTCAAGAATAAACCTATATATAATTATAAATATGTGCAAATGTACATACACAGGATGTGGGTTTTGTTTGGTTTTCTAGTTACTAGAAGTGCTGGTACCAAATGCACTTTTCTTTTCTCACTTAGCAATGCCTCATGGGACTCTCTTCAAGTCAACTGTTACAGCTCTAATTCACTCTTTTTTCATGGCTGTAATATTCTACAAGTGGCATTCAGTTACCTGTGGGTCTTTGCTTTGGTCTTGGTTGTATGCCAACATGAATATTGCTACAATAAATCTCTCATGGGTTCTAAGGGGTGGAGTGGGATTGAGTGGGTTGAAAGACACAAGAATTTTCTATTTTGCTAAGTATTAGTTGAGTGGTTTTTTTTTTTTTAAGTAATACTCATTTCCACACACACACACACACACACACACACACACACACACAAAATGCATGGAAATTCCTGTTTCCTTGTATCCTCTTCAGCCAACGGATGCTAAAGTTCTTTTAAATTTTTGCCAGACCAGTGAGTAAAGTGGCATAGCAGTACAACTTCAATTTGCATTTACCAAACTTTCAGTCAGTTTAAGCATCTTTTCCTTTGTTTGCCATTTGGAATTTTCCTTCTGTAAACTGCCTCTTTATATGCTTAGTTCATTTTTCTGTCCCATCTTGGTTTATAGAGCAATATTAAGCCGCAATTGTCTCCTACTTTGTAAATATTTTTTTCTAAATCTATTCTCTGTCTCTTCACTTTGTCTCAGTATCTTGTGGCATATGTACGTTAAAATTTTTTATTTAGTCAAATGTGCCTATCCTTCCCGTCATAACTTCTGGGTTTGCAGTCTTGGTTAAGAGGGTCTTCTTACCTTTTGAATTTTCTTACGAGATTGTTATTACATTGTCACATTAAAGAATTTGATCCTTCTGGAATTTATTTTGGAGACTGGTGTAAGGGACGAGCCCAAGTGCATTTCCCTCCAGATGTGTAGTGAGCTGTGTGCAGCCCTCCTTTTCTGCTAAATCGACATTCCACAGGTGCTATATATTAAGTCCTAAAATGGATTGGGACCCAGCTTCATATTCTTAATTTGGCTCCATGAATCTGTTTGTCTGATTCTTTGCCGACACCATATTGATTTCATTACAGTGTCCTAATAATGGCTCCTTTCTTGGAAGGCAAGTCCCCCTTCACTATTCTTTTTCGTGTATTTTGACTATTTCCAGACTTGTATTATTTGAGGTAAGCATTAGGATTATGTAAACCAATTAAAAGAGAAAACTTGTTAGAATGCTAATTTAAATCGCATTAGATGAATATACTAATTTGGGGATAAATGACCATTTTATGCTATTATATCTAACCATCCAAAAACCTGGGACAGTTTTCTGTCTGTTCCATTTTTCAACGTCTTTCAATATGATATTGAAAAATATGATTGTTCCTATTAATCTGTGCTTTTCTTGACAAATTAAGACTTATTTTTTGAGTTAATTTTTGTGTATGGTATAAGGTAAAGGTCCAACTTCATTCTTTTGTGTGTGAATAGCCAGTTTTCCCAATACCATTTGTTGAAAGACTGTCCTTTCCCCATTGAATGGTCTGGGCACTCCTGTCTAAAATCTGTTAACCATCAATGTGAGGGTTTATTTCTGGGGTCTCCATTCTATTCCACTAGACCATGTAGCTGTTGTTATGCCAATATGGCAGTGCTTTTGGCAGGTCTGTTTCCTTTTTTTAATTGAAATATACTTAACCTGAAACTAACACAATATTGTAAATCAACTCTGTGCCAATAAAAATTTTAAAAATAATAAAAATAAAAATCTACCAAAAAAGACATATATTTGACATCTAACGTTGTGCAAATTTAAGGTGTACATGTTCATTTGATAATTTTATATATTGTAATACGATTGCCATTTAGCATAGTTAGTACCTCTATTGGATCACATAATTACCCTTTCTTTTTTGTGGTTGAAATCATTAAGTTCTCATCTCTCAGCAAGTCTGATGGTTATAATACAATATTGTTTGGCTGGTTTGGTTTTTTTTTTAAGTCTTTATTGAATTTGTTACAATATTGCTTCCCTTTTGTTTCTGTTTTTTTAATTTTTGGCTGCATTGGGTCTTCATTGCTGCCCGTGGGCTTTCTCTAGTTTCAGGGAGCAGGGGCTGCTCTTCATTGTGGTGCGCAGGGAGCACGGGCTCTAGCGCTCAGGCTCAGTAGTTGTGGCGCACAGGCTTAGTTGCTCCACGACCTGTGGGATCTTCCCGAACCGGGGATTGAACTCATGTCCCCTGCATTGGCAGGCGGATTCTCAACCACTGCACCACCAGGGAAATCCCTGGTTTGGTTTTTTTAACCTTATCTGGCAGTTTGCCTTTTATTGCAAGTATCCAGTTCCTCGCATTTAGTGTAACGAATGACATACTTTCAATATTACTTTCAATTCTTTCAATATTACTTTGAGTAGAATTTATTTTACATTGCTATTTACTTTATTTTGTTAAGTTTAAAGCAATCATGTCTTTCTTCAAAATGTTTTAACATACTATTGAATAAAACTAATGTTTCAGAAAGAATTCTTATTCTGCCACTTATTAGCTACATGCTTGGGCAAGTAATTTAATTTCCCTGAGCCTCAATTTCCTGATCTGTAAAATGTGAATAACAACACCTCTTTCAATTGATGTTTCTGAGAAATAAATAACTATTGAACAGAAAGGGCCCAGCAGAGTAAGTATACAATAAATAGTTGCTAAAACACATTTTTTGAATCAAAGACTGCAGGTTTGTCTTACGATGCCATGGGGCTTTGGTGCTGCCGAGGTCTCCTCTTCCTTGGTCTCTATTTTTGCGGGGAGCAGGAGACCGGGTGCTCTGTTGAGGGTGTGGATGGATGTAGAGGCTTTAAAAAGGAGGTTAATGTTTGAAATAGTTGATAATGGAGACCGGAGAGGGGGCTGCCCAAGGGATGGGCCGAGGTCAGGATGTAAAATTTCTTTATTGTCACAGCCGTGGGACTTCTGAGGTCCTCAGCAGAAGGAGAGATCAAAGAGAGAGTAGGGACTTTTGCTAGGGAGAACATGGAGGACCTGGGTGGAAGAGTGTGCAGGAGAGTCTGGGAATGTTCTGGAAAGAGAAGTCAAGAAAGAAGATGCTGGGAATTCCCTGGCTGTCCAGCGGTTAGGACTCTAAGCTTCCACTGCTGGGGCCACGGGGTGGATCCCTACTCAGGGATCCCACAAGCCTGGCAATGCAACAACAACAACAACAAAAAACCACCACCACCACCACCAACAAAACTTTTCTAAATCTGATGAAAACTATAAACCCACAAATCTAAAAATTCAATCCACCTCAAGCACAAAAAAAATGAAAAAAAAAAATCAAAGGCCATCATCAAAGTGTTCCAAACCAGTGGTAGAAAGAAAAGCTAAGAAGCAGTCAGAAAAAAAAAAAATAGCAAGACTTCCCTGGTGGCATAGTGGTTAAAAATCCACCTGCCAATTCAGGGAACATGGGTTTGATCCCTGGTCTGGGAAGATCCCACATGCTGTGGAGAAACTAAGCCCATGTGCCACAACTACTGAGCCAGTGTGCCACAACTACTGAGCCCACACGCTGCAGCTACTGAAGCCTGCACACCTACAGCCCGTGCTCTGCAACAAGAGAAGCCACCACAATGAGAAGCCCATGCACCTCAACAAAAAGTGGCCCCTATTCACCACAACTAGAGAAAGCCTGCACACAGCAACGATGACCCAAGGCAGCCAATAAATAAATAAATAAATATTTTAGAAAAAAGAAATAAAAGATATGTTACATACTGAGAAATAAATCTGTTGATGACAACAGATTTCTTGTTGGTAACAATGGAAGCAAGAAGACAGTGAAGCAACATCTTTAAGTTTTGAAGAGAAAACAAAAGAGGGCAAGCCTCCTAGGTGGTGCAGTGGTTAAGAATCTGCCTGCCAATGCAGGGGACATGGGTTCGAGCCCTGCTCCAGGAAGATCTCACATGCCACGGAGCAACTAAGCCTGTGCACCACAACTATTGAGCCTGCACTTTATAGAGCCCGTGAGCCGCAACTACTGAGCCCATGTGCCATAACTACTGAAGCCCATGCTCCATAACAAGAGAAGCCACGGCAATGAGGAGCTCACGCACCACAACGAAGAGTAGCCCCCGCTCCCCACAACTAGAGAAAGCCAGCGTGCAGCAACGAAGACCCAACACAGCCAATAAATAAATAAATAAATTTATAAAGCAAAACAAAACAAAAAAGCAGAGGAGGGGACACTTCCCAACTTACTTTGTAAAGTAGTTGGTATTAGCCTGATACCATCAGCAATGCACAAGAGTTCCAGTTTCTCCACATGCTCATCAGCACAACCTGGAATAGCCAATGCAATCTTGGAAAAGAAGAATGAGATCAGAGGACTTATAAGACAGCGTAGTATTAGCATAAAAATAGAAACATATGTCAAAACATAAACCTATGGAACAGAATAAGGCCCAGAAATAGATCTGCACATGTATGGTCAATTGATCTGTGACAAAGGGGTCAAGAGAATTCAATGAGAAAAGGGTAGGCTTTTCAGCAAATAAAGCTGGGACAGCTGGACATCCATTTGGGGAAAAAAAAGCGCTTCGATCCTTACTTCATACCCTACACAAAAACTAATTCAAAATAGATTATAGACTTAACATGGAACTAAAACTATTAAACTATAAACTAGAACTAGAAAATTCTAAAGTGTTCTAGAAGAAAACCCAGGAGAAAAATTTGATGGCTTTAGGATGACCAAAGATTTCTTTAATAGGATAGAACAAGCATGAACCATATTTCTTTTTAAATAATTGTATTTGTTTATTTTGGGCTGCACTGGGTCTCCGTTACTGCACGGGCTTTCTCCTGTTGAGGAGAGCCAGGGCTACTCTTCATTGTGGTGCACGGGCTTCTCATTGTGGTGGCTTCTCATGTTGCAGAGCACCGGCTCTAGGCACACAGGCTCAGTAGTTGTGGCGCACAGGCTTAGTTGTTCTGCGGCACGTGGGATATTCATGGAACAGGGATTGAACCCATGTCCCCTGCATTGGCAGGCGCATCCTTTACAACTGCTCCACCAGGGAAGTCCCAGATCAAGCATGAACCATAAAAGAAAAAAATTGATGAAATAAATTAAAATCTATTCTTAGAAAGACATCATTAGCAAAACGAAAAGGCCAGCCACAAATTGGGAAAAAATATTTGCAATACACATATTGCAAAGTCAAAGACTTATATCCAGATGTATAAAGAACTCTAAAAACTCAATAACAAAACAAGACAAAAAAGAAGAGCAAAATATTTGAATGGAAACTTTACAATAGAGGACGTATGAAGCCAGACACAAAGAGTACATATTGTATGAAATTCTAGGAAAGAAGAATGTAATTAATAGTGTCAGAAAGCAGATCACTGATTGCCTAGGGCACGGGGTGGGTGTGGGATTGACTGGGATGAGGCATAAGGGAGCATTTGGGGGTGGTGGAGATGTTCTTTACCTTGATTGTGGGGATGGACATGGATGTTTGCATGTTTGTTAAAACTCATTGAGTCGGGAACTCCCTGGGGGTCCAGTGGTTAGAACTCAGCACTTTCACTGCTGAGGCCCAGGTTCAATCCCTGGGCTGGAAACTAAGATCTCTCAAGCCCTGTGGCGTGGCCAAAAAGCAAACAAACAAACAAAACTCATTGAACTGTACACTCAAAACCTATGTGTTTACTGTAGGCAATATATCTTAATACAATTGATTTTAAAAAACAAGTGAAAATACCTGCCCTGCCGCTTCTGTGTCCTTGAATGTGTGTCTTCCCTTCTCTGTATCTCAATTCAGTCATCTGTAAAATGGGAATCATTGTATCTCACAGGGTCGTTTGGAGATAGTTAAATGAGATCCATTCACATGAAGGGCCATGCTGTGAGCACTCCACAAAGGCGAGGTAGTATTCCTGGGGGAGAGGCATCCAGTCCCCGCCGGCACCTATGGAAAGCCCACTTGGTCCCTTCAATTGCATCCTGGCCCTCCCCACCCTGAGAGCAGGACCACTCCAGATCTACCAGCTCTTTATGCCAAGATCACACAGCTCTTGGTGGCCAAGGTCACACAACTCTTCTCCCGTGCCCCAGTCTCTGATGATGCCCAGGGACTCTGTGAAGCCCCTCAGACCCAACTCTTGGGCTCCCATCAGCCATCATCCTTGAGGACACACTTGACTCTGGCTCCGTCCAGCCCAGAAGCACAGCACAGGCATCGGGGCTGTGAGAAACCCAATCTGTCTGGGTTCTCTTTTCATTTCTACCCCTCAACCAGGGTGTAGGCCATTGGGACTGGGACACAGGCTCCTCCTGGGGACACCCCAACTTCTCTGCTCCTTTCTGAAGCCCCTGCTGTTCCTCTCTTCTCCTCTCCTTTCATTATGCCCCTTGGGGAGGGTAGAAATTTGGTGGGCTCAGTAGCCGAGCATTCGTTCTTCCAAATCTATTGTTTATGACACGGAAACCAGCAACGTGGCTCCTTTTGTTCCACTGTGTCCTGAGTCAGTGACTAGAGAGGGAGTGCCACCGGATAAAAGGAAGTGTGTGTGTGTGTGTGTGTGTGTTTGACCTGTGATGCTCTCTCAAAGTGCTCTCCTATTCCAAATACCTATGAGGAGGAAGAGTGCAGTCTGAGGGAACAGCACTAACACTTAGTTTTGGCTGGACTGGAGAGAGATTTTGGAGGTAGAAGAGGCAAGAGTTTGGGGGAGGAACTGAGAAGTTGGGCGTGGGGATGGGGGAGGCAGTGCAGCAAGAACAGACAAACAAACTTGGAGCTAGAGAAGGGCAGAATGTGAGTTTAGTCACCAGTGCCCGTGGGTTCTAGCTCGGGAAGGAGGGGTAGGTGCAGGAGACCGTTGGTGGGGGTGGGAGAAGAACTCGGTAGGGAGGCCAGGGGATCAGGCCGGTCCCGCTGCCTGCCTGTTTGGCGTCTGGCAGGGAGGCAGCAGGATTTTCTTTCCTTCTTTGCCAAGATTTGAACAGAGTGAAGCTCTGGAATTGCCCTGGACCTACAGCCACTCCAAGCCGCAAGTCAGGGCATCTCGTGCCAGATCATCACAGTCAGCTCCGGGGCCCTGTCCTTTGTGTGGCTACCTCATCTGGGACCACATTTCCAAAGGGTCTCAAATCTAGAAATCGACAGTGATCCGGAAAGGCTAGAAGGGGTGGGTGGGTGGATGTGTCACTGTCAAAATGGAACTTTTTATTTCTTCCTTTAATGTGTGGATTCCACCAGGGATAGAACTTTGTGTGGCCCACTGCGCTGTCCCAGGCACATTGTGTATCCACAGTAAATACCTTGCTTGGGTCAAGATCTGAGGGGATTTCCTAGGGAGGGGAGCAGCCTAGTGTCTTCTAGAAGGCTCCATAGGCAGAAGGCTGACCATCTCATGGAAGCCAAAGGAAGACAGATTTTGACCCTGCATCACAATGGACCTTGAAAAACCAGAGCTGCTGTGAGCATACTGTTGCCTGAGGTGACCACGTTGGGGCCAGAGGTGGGCCTGGAAGGAAAGGGACTTGCTTCAAGGCAGAACTGAAGGGCCCCTGTGGGTCTTTCCAGCCACTGCATCTGGGACTTGGCTCCCGAGCCACGTTGTGGTGGGTCCGGCAACAAGATCTCAGCTCTCAAGTCGGACAGAATTGGGTTTAAATTCTGGCTCCTCCATTAAGCTGTGTGACCTTGGGCAGGTTACCCAATGTCTCTGAACCTACTACCAAATCTGTGATATAGAGATCCTAGTGATACAACACCCACCTCAAAGCCTGGCTGTAAGCATTAGATTCAAAGGATTAGCCACGCACAAGCCTTTAGCACAATATCTAGTATGCAGTCAATGCTCAGGAAACAGTAGCTATTGTTACTGTGCTGCAGACGGGTCGGGGCGGTGGAGGGGGCTGGTGCCTAGGGCCCAGTGAACTAGGACAGATCACATGTAAAGTAAATCAACTGGTGGGCAGCCAGAAAGGTGCCCGACAGTGCCTTTCTTAAATATCTGAGTGCACTTTTCTAGCTGCTTTTTTTTAAAAATAAATTTATTCATTTATTTTATTGGCTGTGTTGGGTCTTTTTTGCTGTGCGTGGGCTTTCTTCAGTTGCGGTGAGTGGGGGATACTCTTCATTGTGGTGCGCGGGCTCCTTATTGCCGTGGCTTCTCGTTGTGGAGCTTGGGCTCTAGGCACTTGGGCTTCAGTAGTTGCAGCACATGGGCTCAATAGTTGTGGCTCACGGGCTCTAAAGTGCAGCCTCCATAGTTGTGGTGCACAGGCTTAGTTGCTCCGTGGCATGTGGGATCCTCCTGGAGCAGGGATCGAACCCGTGTCCCCTGCATTGGCAGGTGGATTCTTAACCACTGCGCCACCTAGGAAGCCCCTACTTTTCTAGTTTGATAGAATTTTGATTCATACACTTCCAAGTTATCACTGGAAGGACAACATTCAGAGATAGGGAAAGTGTCATTTTTAGGAGAGTTATAGAAATAGATCCTAAGTCCATAACTGGTGTAGAGATTTCTCATACATGTCAGAGAACTGACCAATAACTTGATTCTAAGTCCTTTACGTAAGCAGGGAGGTCCACAGACTAATTTTATTCTGCTCTGTAAGAACAACCAGCTCCAACAAAAAAACTTTTTAAATTGCTTTACATCCAATTTTACATTTCTTTAATTAAACCGTATTAATACAAAGTGAATCATTTGTAGATTCAGAAATTTTATCAACAGTGATAATAAAATTGCAGTTTAAAAATATTTAGCAAACGTAATTAACATTAGGCCAACATTTAAAAATTCGTGGGGGTTTCCTAGGTGGTGCAGTGGTTGAGAACCCGCCTGCCAATGCAGGGACACGGGTTCGATCCCTGCTCCAGGAAGATCCCACGTGCCGCGGAGCAACTAAGCCCGAGCGCCACAACTCTTGACCCTGCGCTTTAGAGCCCGTGAGCCACAACTACTGAGCCCATGTGCTACAACTACTGAAGCCCATGCGCCTAGAGCCCGAGCTCCGCAACAAGAGAAGCCACGGCGATGAGGAGCCCGCGCACCACAATGAAGAGTATCCCCCACTCACCGCAACTAAAAAGAAAGCCCACGCACAGCAAAAAAGACCCAACACAGCCAATAAAATTAATAAATAAATTAATTAAAATTCTCAGAACAAAAACAAGGTTAAAACACTGATTTTGAGACTCCCACTTGGAGCTAAATCCACAAGAGAGGTTGAATTAGTCCTAAAATGAATTCAATGCTCCTATCGCTCCCACCCCCACTGGAACTAACAGCAGAAGCATAAGCAAAGTTTTGCCAAGTTAAGCCTACAGGATTGTTTGATCTCACAAACCACCACCACCAAACCCATGAAAGTAAACTACCGTGAGTGAATATTAGCAGAAACAAGAAACCATTTATGGTATATAGTCTGAGGTAAGGTTTCAGTTTTGTTTCTCCCTCCCCTATTGTTCCAGCACAATTTTTTGAAAAGATTCACCTTTCCACGTTGAATTTTCTTGGTACCCTTATCAAAAATCAATTGACCATGTATGTGTAGGTAGGTCCCTTTCTGATCTCTCTAATTTGTTCCATTTATCTATATCTTTATATCATTATCTATATTTTAATACTAATATCCCAATTTCTTGGTTACTTTTTTTTTTTTTTTTACTGCCAAAAACCTTTCTTCTTCTTCTCTTTTTTTTTTGGCTGAACCACTTGGCATGTGGGATCTTAGTTCCCTGACCAGGGGTGGAACCCATGCCCCCTGCAGTGGAAGCACAGAGTCTTAACCACTGGACCACCAGGAACGTCTCTCAAAAAAACCCTTCTTTAATCAAATTCCAATATATAGCTTTAAGGTAAAATTTGAAATCAAGTAATGTAATTCCTCCAACTTTGTCCTTTTCCAAAGATGTTTTATCTATTATAGGTCCTTTGCATTTCAATACATATTATAGAATCAACTTAATTTCTACAAAAGATTCTGCCAGTATTTTAACTGAGAATCCACTGAATCTATAGATAAATTTGGGGAGAATTGATATCTTAACAATATTGAATCATCCAATTCATGAACCTGGTTGCTAGTCCAGTGGGTTAACACAGCGCCCAGCCTTGTCATCCTGTGGTTGCTGCAACTGCCCATACATACTTATCAACAGGCACGTCGGTGAATCTCTTGATTTCCAGATATATTTCTGCTGTCCTCCTTGTGAAACAGAACCCTAGCTCCTCATGATAATCAGGTTTTGTTACTTCTGCTAGTGTTGGAACTCCTTTCTTAGCTGCTGGCTAACTGGTATGAGGAGCCCAACATGACTAATTGGCAGCCAGAGCTTTCGATGTAGTGGAACTTTGTGTACTTGGTGGAAGCATATTCCCCCCACTGGCCATGTGTACTAGATCCAGAAGGCGGGGTCACTCCCAAGCTAGTGTACTTGCTGCACCTTTAAGGGGTCATTCTAGCATTCTCTCAGGTCAGCAGCTTCTGGGTGTTGCAGCATATGGTAGCACTAGTGGTACTTTGGCAAACTGGCCATTGTCACATCTCATTCTCTATAAAGTAGGTCCAGGGATGGTAGAATAAACACTCTTTAAGCCCTCAGATGGTGGTGCTGGCCAAGGCACTGCAGGCAGGGAAGGCAAACACATACCCAGAGTGCATGCCAGTCCCAGTATGGGCAAATCACAGCCACTCTAGAGCATGGATCCAGTGTAATTCACCACCCACGTTATTGGGTCATAACCTGCATTCCTGCCACTGTGGTACTACTTAAGGAACCAATTGTGCAAACACTAGCGTAGGCTAGACAGAAGCTGACTTACACCTACAGGAGAAGGCACATTGTCCACCATATTGTTCAGTTCCTCTCTGTGATGGGTGCTGTCTGGTGGGCAGTAACACGAGACACAGATCTACACTCTTTGTCCCCACTCCCATAGATCTATTCACATGCTTCTTCCCCATACTTCCTTGTCTCTGGCCTCTCAACCTTGTTATTTCCAGGCCTCTGACCGAACACCTGAGGCTTTCACTCCTGCCCAGGAGTCCATACATCCTGAAATCCATTAATCCCAGGCCATTAATTTTCCACTTCACACCAAGCTGGTGACCAGGTCTACTGCTTGAAGCTCTGCCCACTGGGAGGATTACCCCTCACTACTGTTTTTCACCCTGAGTAGGACTGTAGAACAGCAGTAATTCATTTTTGGTTTTCTCCCACTTATCATACTGACCCATGTAAGAACCAGGCCTGAGTTTTTACTGTTTACTGGTCAAAGGGACTCCCCAAAAGGCCATAAGTGTGAGCTGAGGGAGAGGTATTGATGCAACGGATATAGACGGGGTCAAGCTGTATAGTCATGAAATTTTGGATCTTCTCAGGTCTAATCTTGAATATATCACCTCGAACTTGGTGGGGCTGACAATTTCTAGGTCACGATAGGCAGGAACGTTGTACCTTAGCCTGCACATACATAGAGCTCTCTCTTGCTCGGGCCCTACTCAAACCTGGAAGCCTTCCAGCCACTCAGTGAGTGGATCAGAATAGAATTCCCACGTGTAGTACGTGCTGTTGTCTAAATCCAAACAATGCCTACCAGACACAGTACGTTTTTTTCATGGTAGGAGGTGCAGGGTGCAGTAACTGTAGTCCATTGTGTGACTAGACCACAATTTCTTTATCCATTCATTTGCTGATGAACATTTAGGTAGTTTACAGTTTTTCATATTATAAACAAGCTATAAACATCCTTGTACTTTTTGTGAATGTATTTTTAATTTTATTTTGGGAAAGTATGTAAGAGAGAAATGTAGACTTAACTTTGTAAGTGCCAGTTTCCCAAAGTGGTTGTACCATTTTCTCTCAACGGCAAGAGTTCCCGTTGCTCCACATCTTCTCCATCATTTGATATTTTAGCTTTTTTTATTCTAGTATATGTGAAGTGGTATCTTATTGTAGTTTGAATTTGTGTATCTTTGATGACTTTTTTTTTTTTTTGGCCGAGCCTAGCAGCTTACGGGATCTTTGTTCCCTGACCGGGGACTGAACCTGGGTCCTTGGCAGTGAAAGCTCAGAGTCCTAAGCACTGGATCGCCAGGGAATTCCCTTTGATAAATACCTTTTTGTGTGTTTATTGATCATTGACTTGTGTATCTTTTTAAAAATTGTTTATTTTATGTGGAATACAGTTAATTAACAATGTTGTGTTAGTTTCCGGTATACAACAAAGTGATTCAGTTATACATATACATGTATCTATTCTTTTTCAAATTCTTTTCCCATTTAGGTTATTACAGAGTGTTGAGCAGAATTCCCTGTGCTATACAGTAGGTCCTTGTTGGTTATCTGTTGTAAATATAGCAGTGTGTAAATGTCAGTCCCAAGCTCCCAGTCTATCCCATGTGTATCATTTTTTGTGAAGTTTCTTTTCAATTCTTCTGCCCATATTTATTGTTTGTCTTTTTATCATTGATATGTAGGGGTTCTTTCTTTTTTTTAGATCTTTATTGGAGTATAATTGCTTTACAATGTTGTTGCAGATGTTCTTTATATATTCTGGATGTAAGTACTTTTTCAGGTATTTGTCTTGCTAATATTTTTTCCCTATGGTTTATCTAGTCATTTTATTAATAAGTCACAGAAAGAACATATGGAAAGCACAGAGAAGAGGTAATATATTAAGAGATAATGGATAGGACTTCTGTGATGGTGCAGTGGTTAAGAATCCGCCTGCCAATGTAGGAGACATGGGTTCAATTCCTGGTCTGGGAAGATCCCACGTGCTGTGGAGCAACTAAGCCTGTGCGCCACAACTACTGAGCCCATGTGCCATAACTACTGAAGCCCATGCACCTAGAGCCTGTGCTTTGCAACAAGAGAAGCCACCACAATGAGGAGCCCGTGCTCCACAATGAGGAGCAGCGCCCCCCCCCCCGCCCCCGCTGCAACTGGAGAGGGCCTGTGTGTAGCAACGAAGACCCAACACAGCCAATTAAAAAAATAAATAAATTCATTAAAAAAAATGATGGTGGGGTCTTCCCTGGTGGTCCAGTGGTTAAGAATCTGCCTTCCAATACAGGGGATATGGGTTCCATCCCTGGTCAGATCCCACATGCCTCAGAGCAACTAAGCCCTCATACCTCAAGGAAAGATCCCGCATGCTGCAACTAAGACCTGACGCAGGCAAATTATTAATTAAAGAAAAAAAAGAATGATGGTGGAATAGGAACTTCCCTGGTGGTGCAGTGGATAGACTCTGTGCTCCCAATGCAGGGGGCCCAGGTCCCATCCCTGGTCAGGGAACTATATCCCACATGGGAGCCGCAACTAAGAGTTCCCATACTGCAACCTGGTGCAACTGAATAAATAAATAAATATTTAAAAAAAAGAAAGAAAAAACAAAAAAAGAAGAAGAAGAGGGACTTCCCTGGTGGCGTGGTGGTTATGAATCCGCCTGTCAATGTAGGGGACATGGGTTCGATCCCTGGCCTGAGAAGATTCCCACGTGCCACAGAGCAGCTAAGCTGGTGCGCCACAACTACCTAGCCTGCGCTCTAGAGCCTGTGATTCACAGCTACTGAAGTCTGTGTGCCTAGAGCCAGTGCTCTGCGACTAGAAAAAGCCTGCGAGCAGCAACGAAGACCTAATGCAGCCAATTAATTAATTAATTTTTAATAAATTTATTTATTTATTTATTTATTTATTTATTTATTTATTTATTTATTTTTGGCTGCATTGGGTCTTCCTTGCTGTGTGCAGACTTTCTCTAGTTGTGGTGAGCAGACTTCTTATTGGGGTGGCCTCTCTTCTAGAGCACGGGCTCTAGGTGCATGGGCTTCAGCAGTTGCAGCACGTGGGCTCAGTAGTTGTGGCTTGCAGGCTCTAGAGCACAGGCTCAGTAGTTGTGGCGCACGGGCTTAGTTGCTCCGCGGCATGTGGGATCTTCCCGGACCAGGGATAGAACCTGTGTCCCCTGCATTGGCAGGCGGATTCTTCACCACTGCGCCACCAGGGAAGCCCTAATTAATTAATTTTTTTTAAAAAAGAATGATGGTGGAATGAACCCATTTTCAGATCATGAAAAACTGAGTTTCATAGCAAGGAATCTGCTCAAAGATCTTTTAAAGGGTATGTTTCAAGAGGAAAGAAAATTATCCTAGAAGGATAGCTCAAGTTGTAGGAAGGAATAATGAAGTGAAAATATGGTGAGCATGTAGTTAAATCCAAATAAACATGGTTGGTTTAAAGCAATAATAATAATGTCTAATTTATGTAATTAAAAAAAGTGGAACTGGGATATTCAGCGACCACTCTATATAGATCATGGTGGGCAAGATAACAACCAAAGAAAAATTTTAAGGTCTTTTTCTTGTAGGGAAGTGAGTGAGGCACAAGATTATTGTTTTATGTTAAGACTTTATTAAGTTAAATGTGTACGTTTAATATGATCATCTCAATAGATACAGAAAAAGCATTTGGCAAAATTTGATCAGCGTGATAAAAACCCCCAGAAAAGGAGGAATAGAGAGGAACTTCCTCAACCCAATTAAAGGCATCTAGAGAAAAAAAACCACAGCAAACATGTTACTTAATGGTGAAAGAGAATGCTTTCCTCCTAAGAGCTGGAAAAAGGCGAGGATGTCCATTGCTACCACTTTTATTCAGACTTGTATTGGAGGTTCCAGCCAGTGCAATAAAGTAAGAAAAAAAAAAAGAAAAAGAAAAAAGAAAAGAAAAGAAATGAAAAGACATCCAGTTATCTGAATTGGAAAAGAAAAAGCAAAGCTGCCTTTGATGTTGATCATCTATGTAGAAAACCCTGAGAAATTTACCCACCACTCAAAAAAAAAAAAAAAAAGCTACTAGAACTAAAATGGGAGTTTAGCAAGGTTGCAGGATGCGATATTCAACAGTAAATTACAGGGAATTCCCCAGTGGTCCAGTGGGTAAGACTCGGTTCTTTCATTGCCAAGGTCATAGGTTCGATCCTTGTCAGGAAACTAAGATCCCACAAGCCATGTGGTATGGCCAAAAAAACCCAAAGAAACAAACAAACAGAAAATAAATTATATTTCTATGTACTAGCAATGAGAAATCATAAATTTAAAATTTAAAAACATTTAAAATCCCATAAAATATTGAATATTTAGGGATAAATTTGACAAGAGACGTGCACGACCTAGACACTGAAAACTACAAAACAACGCATAAAGAAATTAAAGAAAATCTAAATAAGGATAGAGACACACCTGAGATCATGGCCTGAGAAACTTGATGTTAAGACGTCAGTGCTCCCCAAACTGTAGACGTTAACAAGCTGTATCCTAACATTTATAAGAAAATGGAAAGGATGAAAACAAGAGGAAAGTTGAGGGATTACAGTATCTGAATTCAAGATGTATTATAATGCTACCATAATTGAGACTTTGTGGTATTGGCATAAAGATAAACATATAGATACATGCAACAGAACAGAGAGTCCAAAAGTACACCTGTGTGTATAGGGTCAGTTGGTTTTCAGCTATGGTGTCAAAGTAATTCAATGGAGAAAGGATAGTTTCTTCAACAAGTGGTGTTGAAACAATTCGATAACTGTATGAAAAACGGAAAAAAGAAAAAGAAAAAGAGAGAAGCATGCCCTTACTTCATACCATGTACAAAAGTTAACTCGAAATGGATTATTAAATAAATAAATAAATAAATAAATAAATAAATAAATAAATACTTCCTTGGCAGTCCAGTGGTTAAGACTCTGCACTTCCAATGCAGTGGACATGGGTTCCATCCTTGTTTATGGAACTAAGATCCCACATGCTGTACAGCACAGCCAAAAAAAGAAAGAAAGAAAGAAAGAAAAAGAAAAAAGAAATGGATTATAGACCTAAATGTAAGAGCTAAAACTATAAAGTCTCTAGAAAAAAAAACCTGGAGAAAATCATAATGGCCTTGGGTTTGGCAAAGATTGCTTTCTTTTTTAAAAAAATTTATTGAAGTGTATTTGACTTACAACATTATATTAGTTTCAGGTGTACAACAGAGTAATTTGATATTTTTATAGATTACACACTATACAAAGTTATTATAAAATCTTGACTATATTCTCTGTGCTGTACATTACATCCTTGTGTCTTATTTATTTTGTAGCTGGCAGTTTATACTTCTTAATCCCCTTTACCTATTTCGCCCCTCCTCTCAACCCTCTCCCCTATAGTAACCACTAGTTTGCTCTCTGTATCTGTAAATCCATTTCTGTTTTGTCATATTTGTTTGTTCTATTTTTTAGATTTTACATATAAGTGAAAACATACAGTATTTGTCTTTGTCTGACCTATTTCAGTAAGCATAATACCCTCCAGTTCCATTCATGTTGTTGCCAATAGAAGATTTCATTCCTTTTTATAGCTGAGTAATATTCCATTATATAGCACATCTTCTTTATTCATTCAACTGTAGATGGGCTAAGATTTCTTAAACATGACACAAAAGGCACAAAGTACAAAAGAAAAAAAATTGGACTTCAGTAAAATGAAAATGTTTTATTCTGCAAATAATACTGTTTTTGAAAATGAAAAGGCAAGACATAGACTGGGAGAAAATATCTGCAAAACATACAGTCAACAAAAGACTTGTATTTAGAATACAGAAAACCATGTATAATTCAAAAATATCCACCCAAGTTTTTTTTTTTTAATTTTATTTTTTTTAATTTTTATTTATTTATTTTTTTATTATTTTTTGGGGGGGTACACCAGGTTCAATCATCTGTTTTTATACACATATCCCCATATTCCCTCCCTTCCTTGACTCCCCCTCCCCTCGAGTCCCCCCCACCCTCCCCGCCCCAGTCCTCTAAGGCATCTTCCATCCTCGAGTTGGACTCCCTTTGTTATACAACAACTTCCCACTGACTATTTTACAGTTGGTAGTATATATATGTCTGTGCTACTCTCTCGCTTTGTCTGTTTCCCCTTCACCCCCCGCCCCCTCCCATACCTCGAGTTCTCCAGTCCATTCTCTGTATCTGCATCCTTGTTCTTGTCACTGAGTTCATCAGTACCATTTTTAGATTCCGTATATGTGAGTTAGCATACAACATTTGTCCTTCTCTTTCTGACTTACTTCACTCTGTATGACAGATTGTAGTTCTCTCCACCTCATTACATATAGCTCCATCTCATCCCTTTTTATAGCTGAGTAATATTCCATTGTATATATATGCCACATCTTCTGTATCCATTCATTTGTTGATGGGCATTTAGGTTGCTTCCATGTCCTGGCTATTGTAAATAGTGCTGCAATAAACATGATGGTACAAGTTTCTTTTGGGATTATGGGTTTCTTTGGGTATATGCCCAGGAGTGGGATTACTGGATCATATGGTAGTTCTATTTGTAGTTTTTTAAGGAACCTCCAAATTGTTTTCCATAGTGGCTGTACCAACTTACAGTCCCACCAACAGTGCAGGAGAGTTCCCTTTTCTCCACACCCTCTCCAACATTTGTTCCAGATTTTGTGATGATGGCCATTCTGACTGGTGTGAGGTGATACCTCATTGTGGCTTTGACTTGCATTTCTCTGATGATGAGCGATGTTGAGCATCTTTTCATGTGTTTGTTGGCCATCTGTATGTCTTCTTTGGAGAAATGTCTATTTAGGTCTTCTGCCCATTTGTGGATTGGGTTATTTGCTTTTTTGTTATTAAGTTTCATGAGCTGCTTGTATATTTTGGAGGTTAATCCTTTGTCCGTTGTTTCATAGGCAATTATCCTTTCCCATTCTGAGGGTTGCCTTTTAGTCTTGTTTATGGTTTCTTTCACTGTGCAAAAGCTTTTAAGTTTCATGAGGTCCCATTTGTTTATTCTTGATTTTATTTCCATGATTCTAGGAGGTGGGTCAAAAAGGATCTTGCTTTGATGTATGTCATAGAGTGTTCTGCCTATGTCAAGTTTTTTAAAAAGGCAAACATTTGAATAGATGCTTCATTAGAAAAGATATATGGATAGGAAATAAGCATATGAAAAGGTTCTCAAGAAACCTCTGGTAAGACTTCTACAGAGAAACAGAAAGTACGAATAAATAGTATAATGAATGGAAAGGGACACATAACTATAGTTACAGCAGAAATTAAAAAGATAAGAAAACGGTCATCAACCTAATGCCAATAGATTTGAAAACACAGGGAAAATAAATTCCTAGAAAAACATAACTTTTCAAAATTATCTCAGGAAAAGTAGAACAGTCCTATAAATACTAAATATTCCTATATACTTAAAAAACTGAAATAGTAGTTATTTTTTAAAGAAATCGTTATATGTAGATATACATAATTCTGTATGTATGAGTCAATATAATGATTTCTTTAAAATACTCTCCTACCCCCACAACCAAAAAAAAAAGTAGAGGAGAGAGATGAAACAAAAATAGCAAAGCTGATAACTTGTGTAAGCTGAAGGATAGCTATATGGGGGTTAATTACACCATTCTCTCTAATACTGCGTGTGTCTGAAAATGTTAATAATGAAAGGTTTAAATAAATAAAATAAAATCTTTCTGCAGAGAAAACAACAGCCACAGTCAATTTTACTGGTGAGTTTTACCAGTCTTTCAAGGACTATATCATTCCAAACTTACATAGACGCTTCTGGGGAATAGAAAGGGGGGGATTTTCCCTCAAATCATTCTATGAGTCTGATACAACTTTGATACCAAAATTAGACAAAGCCAGGGGAAAAAAAAGAAAACGAAATCCATTTTATGTACAAATATAGTTACAAAATCTCCTCCTAAAATATCAGTGAATCAAATTCAACAGTGTAACACACTGTGACCAAGTTAGGTTTATCCCAAGAAACCAGGATGGTTTACTATTAGGAAATCTACCTCAAAATCTGCATTAACTCTTCTCCATAGATAAGGGAAAAGCATTTGATGAAAATCAACACCCAGGGACTTCCCTGGCAGTGCAGTGGTTAAGAATCTGCCTGCCAGTGCAGGGGACACGGGTTCGAGCCCTGGTCCGGGAAAATCCCACATTCCGCGGAGCTACTAAGTCTGTGCACCACAACTGCTGAGCCTGTGCTCTACAGCCCGTGCTCTACAGCCCCTGTTCCACAACAAGAGAAGCCACTGCTATGAAAAGCCCTCGAACTGAAGTGAAGAGTAACCCCCGCACGCCACAACTAGAGAAAGCCCATGTACAGCAATGAAGACCCAATGCAGCTAAATAGATAAATTTACTTAAAAAAAAAATCAACACCCAGGGAATTCCCTGGCAGTCCAATAGTTAGGACTTGGCTCTTTTACTGCCAGGACCAGGTTCGATCCCTGGTAGGGGAAATAAGAGGCTTGCAGCGCAGCGCAACCAAAAAAAACCACCTAAAAGACAAACAAAAAATTAACACCCATTTATCATAAATGCAGTAGACTAGAAGTAGAAAGGAGCTTCCTTAACTTGGTAATAGGTATGTACCAAAACAAAAACAAACAAAAACAACCAACAAACAAAACAAAAACAAAAATAAAACTGAATGTGGGCTTCCTAGATGGCGCAGTGGTTAAGAATCCGCCTGCCAATGCAGGGGACATGGGTTCAATCCCTGCTCCAGGAAGATCCCACATGCAGCGGAGCAAATAAGCCTGTGCACCACAACTATTGAGCCTGCACTTTAGAGCCTGTGAGCCACAACTATTGAGCCCATGTGCTGCAACTACT
Source organism: Hippopotamus amphibius kiboko (assembly GCF_030028045.1). NCBI lineage: Eukaryota > Metazoa > Chordata > Mammalia > Artiodactyla > Hippopotamidae > Hippopotamus > Hippopotamus amphibius. The sequence goes on along the minus strand of NC_080188.1, from coordinate 126,356,002 downwards.
GAAGCCCACACGCCTAGAGCCCGTGCTGTACAACAAGAGAAGCCACAGCAATGAGGAGCCCGCGCACCGCAATGAAGAGTAGCCCCCACTCACCGCAACTAAGAAGAAAGCCCACACACAGCAAAAAAGACCCAACACAGCCAATAAAATAATAAATAAATAAATAAATAAATAAATAAATAAATAAGTTTATAAAAGAAAGCCCAGGCACAGCAGAAAAGACCCAACACAGCCAATAAAATTAATTAATTTAAAAAAACAAAAAACAAAAAAAACCTGAATGTTACCTAAGGACAAGCGCTCCAAATTATACTCTGTATTTAACCAGTCACACTGTTGGTGGTACAGCTGGTATCGAGTGTTTTGTGTATGGTATGAGACAGTCCAAATGAGTAATTGGTTGGTATCATTGAGAACTGACATTTTTTTTTATTGTAGTAAAATAAACATAATATAAAATTTACCATTTTAACCATGTTTAAGTGTTACGTACATTCACTAACAATGTTCTGTTAGTTTCTGCTGTTCATTCTTTTTTAAGACTGAATGATATGCCACTGTATGTATATATCACATTTTATCTGTTTATCTGTCCTTGGCCACCTAGGTTGCTTCTACCTTTTGGCTAATGTGAATGATGTTGCTATAAACATTGGTGTACAAGTATCTGATTGAGTTCCTCCTTTCAATTGTTTTATATATATACCCAGGAGTGGAATTGCTGGATTATATGGTAATTCTGTTTAATTTCTTCCTTTTTTTTTTTTTTGGCTGTGCTGAGTCTTCATTGCTGCTCGCGGGCTTTCTCTAGCTGTGGAAAGCAGGGGGCTACTCTTGTGGTGCACAGGCTTCTCATTCCTGTTTCTCCACATCTTCACCAACGCTTGTTTTGTTTTTCTGGTAATAGCCATCCCAATGAGTATAAAGCGGTATTTCATTGTGGCTTTTATTTGCATTTCCCTGAGAGCTATTATGTTGAGCATCTTTTCATGTGCTGATTGGCCATTTTATATCTTCTTTGAAGAAATATCTATTCAAATGCAATTTTTTAAATTGGGTTGTTTGGGGTTTTTTTTTTTGGTTGTTGAATTATTTATATATTCTGGCCAAAGAGGGAACAATTTGAACTTCAATAATAATTGTAATAGATTAAACCATGTTATAGATGTTTAAATCCATGCATTCATTAAGATATGTTTTAAATGCTTACTAACCAACTCTGGAGGATGTTAAAGAACCGAGACATTATCCTGAAAACTGATAAAGAGAAATTCGATACTCTAAAAAATCACTTTTAGGTATATACTCAAGAAAAATTCTGGATACATGTATAACAGGAGACATTCACAAGAATGTTAACAACACAGTTTACAATAGCAACAAACTGGAAACTCAAATGGCTATTCTCAGGATGAATAAGTAAAAAACTGTGGTACATTTACAGAATAGTATACAGCAGTAAAAAACTGAATGAATTATGAAACAGACAGATATCAGTAAGGTGTTGAGTGAAAAATGCAAATAGCAAAGGACAACAAATAACATGATACTCTCTTCATGGAAGTTCAAAACTAAGCAAAACCACACATCATATTGTGTAGGCATGTATATGTGAGTACAATTTTTTTCTTAAAAATTATTTTTCTTTAGAAAAATCAAAGGAATAGCAAATACAGGATTCCGGATGATGGCACTCTAGACACAGGGATAAGGAGGGGATGAACCGGTGAGGAGCACATGGGTCGATATAAGTCCTGATGTTGTTCTATCCAGCCTCTTGAGTTTTTCAGTGGGTACACTGGAATTCAATGTATTAATTTAAAAGTTATACATATATATGGACTTCCTAGGAGGTGCAGTGGGTGAGAATCCGCCTGCCAATGCAGGGGACATGGGTTCCATCCCTGCCCCTGGAAGATACCACATGCCGCGGAGCAACTAAGCCCGTGTGCCACAACTATTGAGACTGCGCTCTAGAGCCCGTGAGCCACAACTATTGAGCCCATGTACCTCAACTACTGAAGCTCACGCGCCTAGAGCCCCTGATCTGCAACAAGAGAGGCCACCACAATGAGAAGCCCGTGCTCCACAAGGAAGAGTAGCCCCCACTCGCTGCAACTAGAGAAAGCCCATGTGCAGCAATGAAAACCCAACACAGCCAATAAAATAAATAAATAAATAAATAAATTTATTAAAGAAAACATTCCCATTTAAAAAGTTATACATATATACATTTTTAAAAGAGGATCATGCCAGGAGAAATGATGATTGCGTATTATCAATCAGAGATTATAATTAATCCACTCTGTCATCCTGACGTCTGCCTCCTTAAAAGAAATAGGGTGACTTTTCTAATCCGGGGCCGCCACATGAGAAACTGAAATGAGTGGGAGGGGTGGTAACTGTTTTCACTTTTCTCTTCCTGTTTTTTCAGAGCCTGGGAAAGCAAGTCAGAATTTCCAATCTTTTCCAATTCCCACATGATTCCCTAATTTAGAACGAACTTAGAGAAAATAAAAAGGCTTCCTCCATCTGGGGAAGACTCTGCTGCCTGCCTTAGAGCATCCTCATTCTGGGATGAGGAACCCGCCTGTGGTGCTCCAGCCGCGCTCTCACCCCGCTGGAACTTGCCTTGGGCTTGGCCTTGGGGACGATACCCCCGGCGAGAGTCACAGGACGGTTAATTAGTGGAAATACTCTGGGAGACGGTTGGACTCCAGCAGGAAGCCCTGGGGAGGCAGGCGGGGGGTGTGACCCTGCGGGTTCAAGCGGCCCCTGGGGGTCCCGGACCTTCTAATACAGAGGCGTCAGGCTGCAGAGACGAGGCTCCAGAGATTTACCCTTGGGTGCCCCTTGCCCACCCATTGCCCCCGAGGGCCGGCAGTGTGGATGATCTTAAACCGACGAGCCCAGGCCCGGCTCCCCTGCGGGAGCGGGAGCGGACGCGACGCGGAGCCTCATGCTCCCCTAGCGTGCAGCAGGCTCCGTGAAGCCCACGATCCAAGCACTGCCAGGTGGAGAGGTCCGGGCACCTCCCTTTCCCCTCGTTGTATCCAGACTAGGGTGGACGGGAAATTAAAAAGTGTTTCTGCGGCAACCACCACCAAGAACTCGGTGGTTTACCCGCTAGGTAACCGTGAGGAGTTCAGCCACCCGGCCTTTGCGGGCAAAGCAGGCCGGAGCCTTTCCCTGCGCAGGGCAGGCGGTCGAAGCCCGGCAGCCCTGGCTTTGCTCCAGTCCCGGCCAGGGGTGACATCACCAAACTCCTCCGATCTGCGGGAGGGGGCCCCGAAATCCCCTAAAAACATTGTGAGTAATCGCCGGCCCCGCCCTCCAGGCGGGGCCCAGACTCGGGAGCGAGCTGAGCCGCCCCGCCAGCCCCGGGAGCGGCCGCCAGGCGAGCAGACTCTCGGTGCCTCGCGCGGCGCGCCCTAGCCTCTGGTCCCCGACAGCGGCGGCGCGCGCGGCCTCCCGGTCCTCCGCGCGGCGCGCACTTGCCCCTGACCCCGGAGAGGGGCGGTGGCGGCGGCGGCGACCCAGCGCGCAGGCGCGGTCGGATTCCCGGCAGTGACGCGGCGACGGGCGCGCGCGGCGCATTTCCGCCTCTGGCGAATGGCTCGGCTGTAGCGCGCGCCGCGGGCCCAGCTGCGACCCCGGCCCCGCCCCCGGGACCCCGGCCATGGACGGTGAGGGCGCCCTCTGACCCCGCGGGGCGGCGGCGCGGGGGCCGCCGGGACCGCGGCAGGAGCCCCCGCGCCGCTTTCCGACCCTTCCTACGCCGATGGGCGCTGCGCAGGGAGCGGCCGGCCGGATGGTGGCGCGGGGCGGGGCGGGTGTTGGGGGGGTCTGACTCAGTTTCCCCTCTGGGTGGGGGGTGGGGGGGGAGCGTTGACTCAGTTTCTCCCCGGGGTCCCGGGGGGCAGTTCCGACCTAGTTTCCTTGTTAGGGGAGATTGTATCTGATTCAGTTTCCTCTCGGGATGGCGGGTGGGGGTGCCCTCCCTTAGTTTAACTTATGAAAATAGAAAAGGCCCTGACTCAGTTTCCCCCGGTGGAGGGAGGCCGCCATCCCCGGTTTCCCTCAGGAAACAGATGCTTCTGGCTCTTCTACCCCCGCCTCTTAGTTTCCCAGCAGGTTCCAGGTAGCAGGCCCCGACTCAGTGTCCCTGGGAAGGGGCCTGGCTCCGTCTCCTCGCCCTGGGGAAGCAGTCCTTCCCTGGTGAGGACAGGATGTGGGCTTGAGTTGATCCTTCTCTCCCTCTCCTTTCAGATCTCTTCCCCCTCATCTTCCCCGCGGGTAAGTGGACCATCCTTTCTCAGTGGGTCGGGACGAGCTCCCCAGGGTCAGGGGCAATGGGGTCAGCTGCCTGATGGGGGCTGGCCCGCGTTTCCCCCGCAGAGCCGGCCCAGGCCTCCGGCCCCTATGTGGAGATCATCGAGCAGCCCAAGCAGCGGGGCATGCGCTTCCGCTACAAGTGCGAGGGCCGCTCCGCGGGCAGTATCCCAGGAGAGAGGAGCACGGATACCACCAAGACCCACCCCACCATCAAGGTCAGCACAGCGCCCAGGGTGGGGTACCCAGAGTCAGTAGGGAAGGGACTTGCTTTCAGGCCCCCAAGCAAGTTGGGTCTGGAATTTCTGAGCCTCTAGGGTACTGTCTGTACTTTGGACAGATCAATGGCTACACGGGGCCAGGAACAGTCCGCATCTCCCTGGTCACCAAGGACCCCCCTCACCGGCCTCACCCCCACGAGCTTGTTGGGAAAGACTGCCGGGATGGCTTCTATGAGGCTGAGCTCTGCCCAGACCGCTGCATCCACAGGTGAGCTCCTCATAGGGGGCAGGGGGTGGTGGTGAGGTTGGAGTCAGGGAGGGGAGCAGTTGTGTAGGTATTACAGTGTTACTCCTTTCTGCACAGAGGGAAGAACTCCTTACTACTTGCTCTGTCCCAAGCTCTGCAAGCAGATTCTTTTGTCTGGAAATTGTCTGTTTGTGTGTCTACTCTCTCAAGCGGGTGGGAGCTCCATGTGAACTTCATGGAGAAGGGATGGGTCCCTAATCACCTCTGAACCCTTAACCCTTGTGGCTGGAAGGACGAGTTCTTTATTGTCACATCTCTTGAGGCAAGAAAGAAAACCATTGAACCAATGGTCCCCCCTGAAGCTTACATACTAGTGATGGAGGCAGGCCAGAAATAAATATACAAATAACTAAACAAGGTACTTGTTAGAGAGTTATCATTTCAGTGATGAAAACAGAGCAGTAATAGGTTGGAAGAATAGCCTGGGGTGGGGGAGGCGAAGGAGCTGGTCTCATTCCTTTGGATTAGGAGGTCAGAAAAGCCTCTCGCAGGTAAGACCTAAATGTGAGAAAGCAGAGAAGCACGGAAGGAACACTCCCAGCAGAATGAAAAGGTGCAAAAGTCTTTGACATGGGAATGAGTTTCATGTGTTTGGAGACGGGAACGAAGTCCCTATGGCAGAGGGCAGGGAGCCGGCTGGGGCCAGGGGACAGGGCGCAGGGCCTTGTCAGCCAAAGTAAGGAGTGGCTTTCACTGTAGCACGGTTGGGGGAGCCATTCAAAGGGGTTAAGCATGGAGTGACCCCCTGGTGAGTGGGTGGGGGAGAATGGGCAGGGTGGGCAAGGCAGGAGGGCACAGGCTCTGCTGGAGACAGTGGGACTGATGCCTGGGGGGCCTCAGCTTCCAGAACCTGGGGATCCAGTGCGTAAAGAAGCGGGACCTGGAGCAGGCCATCAGTCAGCGTATCCAGACGAACAACAACCCCTTCCAAGGTGAGGGCGGCGGCGGCAAAGGCCTGGGCCCTCCTGGAGCGCCTCCACCCTCTGCCACCCTCCCGAGGCCGCCTTCCCTCGTCTGTCCCTCGCTGGCCAAGACTGACAGCACAGGTGGAATCCTGCGGTTTACCACTGGGGAAACAGACCCAGAGAGGGGACAAAGGGGACATGACATCCAGGGTCACAGGTGGAGTCAGAGATGAGTCTAGAACCTTTTCTCCCTCCTCCTCTAGGATTCCTACTGTTCCACACGCCTTCAAACAGCCCTTCCAGCGCAGAGCTACACACACCACACACCACCCACACACACCCCCACACACACCCACACCCACCCACACCCACACCCACACACACACACACCCCCGCTGCATCCCCCGCCCGGGCTCTCCTGACCACCTGTTTTTCTGGCAGTTCCCATAGAGGAGCAGCGTGGGGACTATGACCTGAATGCTGTCCGGCTCTGCTTCCAGGTGACGGTGCGGGATCCGGCAGGCAGGCCCCTACGCCTGTCACCTGTCCTCTCTCATCCCATCTTTGACAACCGTGAGTGGCCAGGGAGCCGCAGGAAGGGGAGAGGGGTGGACCTGTGAGGAGGACGTCAGGGGGGCGGGGGGCAGGCGGGGGGGCCCGCAAGAGTTGCTCCGGCTTCGTCCAGTCATCTAGCGTATCCGTCATCTTCCCTGTGCCTGGCACTGTGCTGGCCAGGAAGCCGAGGCAGAGAAGAGCCAGAGCAGCCGTTGAGGGGCAGCTTCCAGGCTGGCAGGGAGCAGACGGGAGACAGGCATTTCCAACATGCAATGACAGGGTGGTGTGCCCAGCAATGCTGCAGGAAAGGAACTCCCAGGAGTGAGAAAATGTTAGAGAGTAATCAATGATGACACTCACGGGAAGTTCATAGATGAATTGGGCCAACATTGATCAACAGCAGTCTTTAATTAAGTAGCCAGCAGGATGCATGCAAATAAAAGGGCTTTGGAAGCCCCGAGACTGGGAAACCAGGATGAACCCAGGGGGTGGTCAGGAGGGAAGGGTTCATTGCCAAGGTGGGTATGAGTGGGCCTTGAAGAGTGTCTGGCTCAGGTGGATAGAGAGGAGTTGTGATAACGTTGGTTCCCATTGGACTGTAAGCTCCATGAGGGCAGAGCTGTTGAGGTCTTGTGTATGGTTATATTTTTCAGGTGTAGAACAGGGCTGGGGACAGAGGAGGTGCTAGTAGATAATTGGTCGGGGTGAGGAGCCAATGGGAATGGTCGAACCTTGGCTGCAGAGGTGCAGTCAGCAAGCTCTGGACAACCTTGACTCTGGGCTGGGCAGGAGCCTTGCACTTCCTGCAGGTCGTTCAAGGCTTCCTTCCTTGTTCCCACACCCTCAGGCGCCCCCAACACTGCCGAGCTCAAGATCTGTCGAGTGAATCGGAACTCTGGGAGCTGCCTTGGGGGGGATGAGATCTTCCTGCTGTGTGACAAGGTGCAGAAAGGTACACACCCGGGAGGAGGGCTGTACTCTTTGGAGCAGGAGGTGAGGGGCAAAGCTGGACAGACATGGTGAGTGTCAGGGAACTGGTGTGAACACCCCCCCTACACCCTGGGGACAGTAGGGCAATGTATCTCCAGAGATAAGTGGCAGCAATTGTAGGGGGTGGCGGGCTGGGTGAGCTGAGCACAGTGACCCACGCAGCCGCCCCATCTCCCACAGAGGACATCGAGGTGTATTTCACGGGACCCGGCTGGGAGGCCCGCGGCTCCTTTTCACAAGCTGACGTGCACCGGCAAGTGGCCATTGTGTTCCGGACGCCTCCCTACGCGGACCCCAGCCTGCAGGCCCCCGTGCGCGTCTCCATGCAGCTGCGGCGGCCTTCCGATCGGGAGCTCAGTGAGCCCATGGAATTCCAGTACTTGCCAGACACAGGTAGCCAGCTGGGGAGGGCAGCAGCAGGGCTTTTGGACTCCAGCCAGTGGGAGTGAGACCAGGCCTGGATGCGGCAGCTGTAGGTGTGTGTCAAAAGCTGGAGTCGGGCGGGGGTTTACACAGTAATCAGATTCTCTTTCTTGCCTCATTTAATAGTAAGACTTTATTCCAAGCATATCAGTCAATTACCTGATTTTATTCCTTTATGAACCTTTTGAGATGGGAGATAGCATCTAACCTGCCTGAGGTCACATAGTTAGTGAGTCGCGGACCCAGACCTCATTTAAAGCCAGGCTGTCTGGCTCCAGGGTCCTGTTGCCACACCGTATCTCGCTTATCATTACCACACATCCATGGTTTGGTCGAGGCTTTCGGGCCTCTGATCAAATAGGAAAAGCCAGAGTGGTCCTTTATGCAAAGCCTGTCATCCAGCCTGAGAATGTTTCCTGCCCTGGGAACTGTCTCATGGAGTCTAGAAAGCCACCCATGAAACAGCCATCAGTTCATTCCACAAATAATCACTGAGTGTCTTCACTTGGTGCCAGGGTCTGGGCCAGGTATTCTGAATACAAAGATGAGTAAGACATGTTTCCTGCTCTTTGGAAGCTCAGTCACAAGAGGCAGACACATATGCAAAACAGAACCTTAAATCACAGAGTGACTTGCGAAACAGAGGGAGGTGTGTGCAAAATACCATGGGAGCTGGAGTCGGCTGCGTGGAGGAGGTGGCATTTAAGTTGGAGAAAGACCCAGAAGTGCATTCTCTCGGCAGGGTGGAGCAGCACTTGGAAGGGCAGGGGTGTTGGAGAGTGCATGGCACGTTTGGGGACAGCTTTGCAGTGGGAGGCTGATGTCGGGTGGTGAGCAGGCCCCAGCAGGAGTGCCTTTTTTTTTTTTTTGGCCATGCCACACGGCTTATGGGATCCTAGTTCCCTGACCAGGGATTCAACCCGCACCCCCTGCAGTGGAAGCACAGAGTCTTAACCACTGGACCACCAGCGAAGTCCCAGGAGGGCCTTGAAGGTTGGACTTGAAGCATTCATCCAGGGATGTATCCTGAGGCAGTGGGGAGCCACCGAAAGTTTTTGAGCGGAGAAGTGACATGAGCAGATCTGGAAGCTCGCTCTGGTAGCAGCACGCAGAGGATCTGAGAGGGGGAGACTCGGGGTAGGGAGGCCGTCTTGGAAGATGTTTCGGTCGTCCCAGGAGAGAAGGTGCCGTGTGAACCTTGCAGAGGAAGTGCAAAGCGAGAGGATCTCACCTACTGCCGGCCTCCTCAGGGACCCTCAGCCCACAGGCCCTTTGTGTACAACACACACCAAGCCCAGTCCCCCTCAGGACCTGTGTTCTAGCTGTTGCCTCTGCTTGGAACGCTTGGCCCCCAGATCGTCACGTGATAGGCTCACACCAGTGCTTCCCTGGACACCTCTAAACTAGATTCCTTGACCTTACTTCTGGTGCTGCTACCCTGTGCCTCTTCCTCAGAGCTCGTATCACTTGTATGTGGTTGTGTCCCTGGCCCCTGTCACTAGGATGTCAACTTTTGGGAGCCAGGGACCTTGTCTGCTTACTTAGGGCCATATCCCCAGTGCTTCGAATGGAGCCTGGCACACAGTAGGTGCTTGGTAAATACGTGTCTAGCAGGTGAACGGTGGGGAGTGAGAAAAAGGATGATGCTGAGTATGTGTCTGAGGTTCGGGGACAGGGCAGAGAGCCAGGGAGGGAACACAGAAGGAGAAAGAACCAGAACCAGGTGTTTGAGGTGAGATGATGAGGTTGGCTTTGGACTGTTGGCGTCGAATGCTTTGGGATTCTCCAAGCGTAGCGGCAGTTAGAAAGTTCTGAACCCTCCAGACTGAACTCTGAAACCATCAGAGAGAAGATGAAGAGTCTGTTAAAGTCTTAAGCCAGCTTGTCATGCCTGGGCTGCCCTAGAGAGCAGAGAGCACAGCGCCAGGCCTGATCAAGGCTTGGGGGGAGCAGGGATGTCAGCGGTGCCCCTCACTTAGGGGCACCCGTGTGGCCTTCAGAGGGCAGATTCAGCTAACAGAGGTCTTCTCAGAAAGCCATGGCGTTCTTATAATTGTTGAGTGTCACAGAGTCACACAGCTCTTCTCATTGGCTGAGAAGGCTTGGAGAAAGGGTCTTACCTTAGGAAAGTTTGTCCCGTCACCTACCTCCCGAAGAGTCCTTTGAGAGATTTGGGGGTCCAGCTGGGGAGAGCAAGACCCACTTTTCCCCATTACTTTCCCAGACGATCGTCACCGGATTGAGGAGAAACGCAAAAGGACATATGAGACCTTTAAGAACATCATGAAAAAGAGCCCTTTCAATGGTAAGAGGGGCAGTGGGAGAATTAGAAGGAAGGCGGGAAGGGAGCGGGGAAGGGGGGACCCTGGCACCAAGAACTGACCCGGCTTTTTTTTTTTTTTTTTGCCCCGCAGGACCCACCGACCCCCGGCCTCCACCCCGGCGCATCGCTGTGCCTTCCCGCAGCTCAGCTTCTGTCCCCAAGCCAGGTAAGGATTTCCTTAAGGTTGTCCCACCAGAACAGTAGGCTTGAGCCTGTTCAGCCCGTGGTTTAGACACCTTTGGGAGGGAGACAAGCAGTCAGTCTCACCAGCAGGTGTCTGAAGCCTGCTCTCTGTTGGCCTCATGTCTCTCAGGGCCTGAGGCCTAGTTGCCTGTGTCAGAGCCATCTGGGAAGCGGTGAAGATGCCGATTCCTGGGCCCATTACAGACCTACAGAATCAGAGGCTTTGGAGGTGTGGCCCAGGAACCAGCAGCCTCCTGGGGATAAGAACCCCTAGGCCAGTTAAACCCCACATTGGATACCTTGAGATATAGAAGTCTCAGAAATGCACAGTCTCTGCCCTCAGCTCTCCACTGAAGTGGGGCAACAAAAAAATCACCTTTAAAGTAGCAAAACAGCAAACTGTATGTGCTGCTGTGTGGCTCAAAGAATGATGATCACTGCTCACTGGGTGCTGCTTGGGCTCAGGCCCGCTTAGGGTCTGGTGTTTCAGCTGTAAAGATGAGATTTTGCCAGCTCTGAAAGCATCCCTTCCTCTAAAAGGCTGTGAGAGTTTTGTGGGCTGGAGTAGACAGGGAGGGCTCCAATTAGATGAGGCTAAAACTGCACCCTACAGGCGAGGTCAGACTGGATAAGAGAAGGGAGCTAGGGTGCCGGCCGTGATGCCACAGGGAAGGATTGACCCTGAGTGCTCTTGCCTCCGGCTGGGGTCCAAAGGATGGAGTCACCTCTGAGCATTTCTCTGACCCCTGCCTCTCTGTTTCTCTCCTTCAGCTCCCCAGCCCTACCCCTTTACGCCATCTCTCAGCACCATCAACTTTGAGGAGTTTTCCCCCATGATCTTTCCTTCCGGGCAGATCCCAAGCCAGACCTCGGCCTTGGCCCCGGCCCCCGCCCCTGTCCTGGCCCCCGCCCCAGCCCCTGCCCCTGCCCCAGCCATGGCATCAGCCCTGGCCCAGGCCCCAGCCCCTGGCTCAGTCCTAGCCCCAGGCCTTGCTCAGGCTGTGACCCCACCTGCCCCCAAGACCAACCAGGCTGGGGAAGGGACACTGACAGAGGCCCTGCTGCAGCTGCAGTTTGATGCTGATGAAGACCTGGGGGCCCTGCTGGGCAGTAACACTGACGCAGCCGTGTTCACAGACCTGGCATCTGTCGACAACTCTGCGTTTCAGCAGCTGCTGAGCCAGGGTGTGCCCATGGCCCCCCACCCAGCCGAGCCCATGCTGATGGAGTACCCTGAGGCTATAACTCGCCTGGTGACAGGGTCCCAGAGGCCCCCTGACCCAGCTCCCACTCCCCTGGGGGCCTCTGGGCTCACCAACGGCCTCCTCGCAGGGGATGAAGACTTCTCCTCCATTGCGGACATGGACTTCTCAGCCCTTCTGAGTCAGATCAGCTCCTAAAGGGGTGACACCTGCCCGGCCCAGAGCACTGGGTTGCAAGGGATTGAAGCCCTCCCAAAGCAAGCACTTAACGGATTCTGGGGGGGGAGGGTGGGTGTGCTCCAGCTGCCCCCAACTTCTTAGGGTGATGTCTTCCTGGGGAGGGGGTGCATTTTATTCTTTTATTGGCAATATCTATCTCTCTCTCTCTTTTTGGAGGTGCTTAAGCAGAAGCATTAACTTCTCTGGAAAGGGGAGAGCTGGGAAGACTCAAACTCTTCCTTCCCTTATCCTGGTGTTCAGCTCCAGCCTCTATCGGGGATCCTGGGGTCCCGCAACCCCACCCTCCAGCTTCTGGTTCTCTCCTAGAGAGAGGGACAGGCTGGAGCTATGGCCTTTGAGGCCACAAAGCCTTATTACCCAAGTGGCTTCCTCAAATCGTGGGTTCGTTTACACCTTGAGCCACAATAACATCCCTGTTACCAGCCCCTCTGTGGTGCTGGCATTCTTTGTGCCTAACCACCAGCGTTTGAGGGGCTGGTTCCTACCTTGCAGAGGTCTCTGCCAGCTCTTTCCTTGCTGGGCTGGGGTTGAAGGGAACTGGTGGGACAGCACTGGCCTTCCCCAGGATCCAGGGAGGTTCTCTCTGAGACTGCTCTGTTCCCTCTTTTCTCAAGTGCCTTAGTAGTAGGGTGAGTTTTTGGAGGGTCGGGGGAGAGCAGGCTGGCTGCTCAACAGTCAAAAAAGGCTCAAGATGAAGAATCGAAGCATTTTAGACTATTGCTTTTTCTACTCTGAACTAATAAAATTATTGCCAAGCTGGCCAGAGATTCACCTTTTTTCAGCAAACACTCAGCACACTCTTTGCTGGTCGTTTCGGGCTGGACATTGGTGATACAGAGTTGGATGAGTACATTATCATCGGGGAGCTTGCAGTCCGAGGATGCCCGTGGAAACCCCTAGCTACCAGCCAGTGGACGAAAGCAGGCGGGGGTGGGGGGGAGGTCCCTGCCTAGTGAGAACTCGGTAGCTGCGGGGATGCAGCATTTTCAGGAAGGGCTTCACAGAGGCCACACTAGCTTCAGGTCTTACATCAGCAGAGGAGGGTGGATTTCGCAGAGCGGCTAGCCAGCGTTTGTAGGTGAGCGGGGTAAGAGCCAATGTTGGAAAGGTTCGATGGGGCCAGTCTGCAAAAGATCAAGAACGCGGGGCTACGAAGTTTAGACTTAACGTCTTTAGCGGCTGAGGGAGAGTTTGCATCTGTTGGGGAGGGGGAGGTGCCAAGTAAAGGTCTACACTTTGATACGCTGCCCTGGAAGACCCGAGGAAGTCTTAAATCCGAAGCCACTGCCCCTGCACCACCGCGCGCGCCCAGGAGTCCTGAACAAAAACCTACGGCCTGAGGAGCTAGAGCAGGACTTACTTCCCGTTTGGCCCGACGCACGCGCAGTAAAGCAGGGTCGGCCCTGGCCTGCCGGGGCCTGCCTTCTCTAATGCGCATGCGCACGGGAAACAGTCCACAACAGAGACGCTTCGTAACGCGCTTCAGAAAAACCCATCCTGAGCCCGAGGGCGTCGCAGGGTTGCGGGAGGGTGAAGGCAGGAGCAACCGGGTATCAGTGGGACGTGCTGCAAATCTAGCGAGTCCCCTGGGAACACAGTAGGGCCAGGGTGCAGACTCCGATGGACGGTGTCCACGAGGGAAGATACCAGCTGGCGGCGGAATGCTGGGGAACTGGAATCTAGCGAATCGTGCCTCGCTCCAGCCTCTCGGTCGGGGGGCGGGCTCAGGGGCGGGGCTTGAAGCAGGTGGGCCGCTCTGGGACCCGGCCAAGCTGTACTTCCGCGCGAGGCGCGGAACCCGCAGGGAGTGCTTGGGGAGGTGGGGCTTGATGGAGCTTGACGGCGCTGTGGGCGGGGCCAGGGCGAGCGCCAGGAGGGCCCTGGCGGGGGGGGGGCGGGGTGAGAAGTCTCCAAACCAGGGAAACTGACGGCAGAGCTGCCCGCAATGTGGCCAACCTGAGGCCCAGACAGGAACGAGTGAGCCCATGTCCTCCAACCCAGGCTGTGCCCCGCTCTTCTTGGCTTTCCTAGTGTCCTGAAGTGACCTCCTGTGACCCCCGGAAGCCCTCTCATGGTCCTTCCCACACTCCCTGGGTGACTTCACCATGCTCGTGGCTCACCAATCCCAAGTCCTGTCTCTAGCCCAGGCTTCTCTCTCCTGTGCGCCAACCCGCCGGACATCTCACACTGACCTCCCTCAGACCTCTCAATCTCTCCATGTTCCAAAGGACCCCAGCCATCCCCAGCCTGTCCTTCCTCCTCCCCATCTCAGCCATGGCCTCACAATCCTCCAGGGGCTCCAGACAGAAACCTGGCCACTACCGTGGATTCTGCATCTTCTGCCCTAGCAACCTGAGTCCACCTCCTCACCGGGTCCTGGCAACTGTGCCCAGTTCTCCCCATCTCCACAGCTATCACCTAATTTAAGCAGCCACCTCTCCCACTGGGCCTGCTACTACAGCCTCCTCCCTGGCCTGGCCTTCCCTGTAGCCAAAGGGCTCTGACACCCAAATCTCATCATCTCCCTTTGAACATCTATTAAGTACATCACCAGACCCCAGTTTTCTGCAGACTTACACCCAGAGAGTAACCAGATCCTTCCACCCTGCCCTGTGAGGGCTCCTCACTACAGTCCGCCAGGTGAATGGTGGGACACACTGCTAGGAACTGCTAATGTAGGAGCCCTAGTGCATTCAACTCCAACCAATTCACAGCCTTTTCTGATTCAGCTCCAGCCTCTTTGACCCTGGGTCCCTGCATAGGCTGATTCCAGTCCAATAGGCCCCCACACTGGTCCTACCCAGAATACCTTTGCCTTCTCTACCTGGTGAACAGGACATTGAGCTTTTATTTTTACTTTTTGGCCACACCTCGTGGCATGTGGGATCTTAGTTCCCCGACCAGGAGTCAAACCTCCGCCCTCTGCATCGGAAGGGCGGAGTCTTAACCACTGGACTGCCAAGGACATCCCAACATTGAGCCTTTAAAATTCAGCCTCCCTGGTCGTCCAGTGGCTCAGAATCTGCACTCCCAATGCAGGGGGTGTGGGTTCGATCCTTGGTCAGGGAACTAGATCCCTCATGCCAGAACTAAGACCTGGTGCTGCCAAATAAATAAATAAATGTTAAAAAAAACAAACAAAAAACCCAAAAAACAAGGGACTTCTCTGGTGGCGCAGTGGTTAAGAATCCGCCTGCTAATGCAGGGGACACGGGTTCAATCCCTGGTCTGGGAAGATTTCCACGTGCCACGGATCAACCAAGCCCATGTGCCACAACTACTGAGCCCACACGCCACCACTACTGAAGCCCACACGCCTAGAGCTCATGCTCCACAACACGAGATACCATCACAATGAAGCCCCTGCTCAGTGCAACTAGAGAAAGCCCATGTGCAGCAACAGACCCAGCGCAGCCAATAAATAAATAAACTAATAAATAAACAACCCCCCCAAACCTCAGCCCTCACATTACCTCCTCCATGAAGCCTGATCCCCTGAAGCTCTGTTTTTCATCCTGCCAAAGCCTAAGTTAATGGATCCCAGAGCCTGGGGCTCAGCAGAGCTGGACTAGGCATGTGATGCTGGGCAGGTCAGTGTACTGTCTGGGCCTCAGATCCAGAAAACAAAGACTTTAGACACAATCCAAGTTTGGACCTGCAGATGCCACTCATGAAAAAGGGCCCAGCCTGGTGAGGAAGAAGGAGTCATGGGCTGGTGAGGAGAGAAGTGGGTCAAGGGCTGATTTCCTCCAGGACATGGAAACATCTCCCAGGCAACTAAGACAGAGAAGCTACTACCTCTGGAATTGGGCCTTGCCAGATCTGGCCAGGTAACTGAGGGAGTGCCAGGCTTGGGGGCTCAGTGTCTACAGAGAGGAGAGCCGGGCCTGTCCTGGGGACAGGGCCTTTAAAGGGGGCGTGGTCAGGCTCCTCATTGTCCCTAAGTGCCTTTCCTCCCCTGCCCAGCAGGTCCACCCTCTGATCTCAGCCCCACAGGTTTTGTTCTAGGGCAGGGGCCTGGATCCCACGATTAAGCAGAATAGGTACAGGGTGTGGCCACCTGCTTCCCAACAGATGAAATAAATGTTTGTGGGAGAGAAGCCAACGGGTGGCCTAGTCTCAGAGAATCCCTCAGTTTGTGCCAGCCCATCCCTGAGCCAGTGTCCCCCGGGCCTGCCCTTCTAACCAGTCCCCGGAGTTTGGCTGGGGCCTGTGGGGGCAAAACCCCTTCCCCTATCATGTCATGAACACCTGTGTAGACACAAATAGCAGTGGCGTCTTTATTCCCTGAAATCCCCTTTTCTCCACAGGATATTTACAAACGGGGATGGGGTAGGGGCAACTTCACCACCAAATAATGGGCGGGGGAGTGGGGACAGTGCTAAGATGCGCCTCGCGCAGGGAGAGTTCCTGAGGAGGGCCCGGGGCCTGGTGTGGCTCAGGTGCCGGGAGCGGCCGGGCAGTTCCAGCAGGTCCTCAGCCAGGCTGAGGCTGGACCCGACGGCTCAGGCCGGGTCGGTGGTGGGGGAGCCCAGCTGCTTGGAGGCCAG
Organism: Hippopotamus amphibius kiboko; assembly: GCF_030028045.1. Classification (NCBI taxonomy): domain Eukaryota; kingdom Metazoa; phylum Chordata; class Mammalia; order Artiodactyla; family Hippopotamidae; genus Hippopotamus; species Hippopotamus amphibius. The sequence continues at coordinate 126,339,771 of NC_080188.1, read as the reverse complement.
GAGCAGGCGGGTGGCCGCGCTCTCAGACTCGGCCTGGAGCCGCCGGTTGTTGTGCCGCAGGCTCCGCACCTCCTCCTCCAGGGCCGCCCTGTCTGCCTTCTCCTGGGGGGGTGGGGGGCAGACAGGAGTCAGAGTGATCGGCCCCTGGCCCCTCTCCTGGGGCAGCCCTGTGATTCCCCGCGACCCCCAGCCACCGCGTCACCTTCTGCAGGTCGTCCTGCAGCTTCCTGAGCATGGACTCCAGGTGAGAGACCTTCTCAGACAGGCTCCCGGGTTCTGGCCTGAAGACATGGGGGTCAGGACTCAGTGGGGCCAGGGCAGGGGGCCGCACCATGGGCTGGTTCCCAGACCCTTCCACGTGAGAGGGGTCCAACCCCTGTCTTCTGACTTAGGTGTACGTGAAAGCAGAGCCCTGGGACAGAGCTTCACTCTAATGGGTAGGCACGAACCCTGGGCATGGGGTGAACTGGTAGATCGGGTGAGAGGCTTACTCAGCGTCAGATTTTGGAGTTCCCTTGGCATCTCCGCTCTCTGGGATGGGCTGCCCTGTGGGGACAGAGGGGACCATCTGGGCAGGTAGGTAAAAGGCAGAAAGCCCCACCCTGGCTCCTCCCCGCAGTGCCCTGGTGGCCTCACCTTCCCGAGACAGCGACTCCAGGATGGTGTTGCAAGTGGAGGCGATCTCCGAGATGGACTGCCACTCGTCTTCCAGGGTCTCGCTGCCCGCCTCCGACATGACTGTGGGCACCGGAGGTGGGCTCAGCCAGGGAAGCCCAGGCAAGGCCCCCTCCTGCCCCGCTCCTAGACCCCCACCTTCCTCCAGACTCACTTTTGCTGATGGAGTTCCTCAGAGACAAGGTTCGTGGCAGGAAGGAGGCCCTCAGCTCCGGGGCTGGGTCGCCCCTGTCTGCACAGTCACTGGGGCTGTCTGGCCCGTCCTGAGGGGCAGAAGTGGGTATAGATGCAGTGACACCCACCATCACCACGCGGCCCACCCCTGCTTGCTGGGCTGCAGAGCCTTGCTTCTGCTCACCTGGGTGGGGGGTGTCTCCCTGCCAGCACTGGGTGCTGCCGGCTTGGCTGTGGCGGCAAGGAGGAGGTCTGGGGTGGTGTTGGGTAGGACTGGGGCCTCATCTGACAGGGAGCTGGGGAGAGAAGGGACTAGAAGCTGCACCCACTGGTGGCCCCTTCTTGCAGAGGCCTTCCCGTCCGGCCTCATGGGCTCGAGGAGAGGGAAGGCTGAGAGGGTGCACCTGCAGGGTGATGGTAGGTTCTGGCTGTGCAGGAACTCGGTCCTCTCCTCGGCCAGGTCGCCGGGCCCTGGAGGCCCACCGCCATCGTTCAGGCATACTTGCAGCAGCTGTTTTGTGGTGGGCAGTAGGGCCATGGCTGGGGCCTCATCCTGCACTGGCTCGGGAGCCCCCCGCCGGCTGGGCTCCTGCAGGGACAGCGTGTACAGCTCCGAAAAGCTCCTGCGGGGAGGAAGGGGTAGGTCAGGCAGGAACACCCTGCCGCCAGCGTCCAGCCCCACCCCCAGCTGTGCCTGAGGCGCGCTTCCAGGAGGAGGAAAGCTCTCCAGACTCTCTAAATGAAAAATGTTTGCTTGGCTACTGGCCATTTTTCCAGACCTTGGTTCAAATCACAGTGCTGCTCTTGTGTATCCTGAGTAAAACACTGAAGGTCACTTTCTCCATCTGTGAAAGGGGGGTAATAGTATCGATCTCCTAGCTAGCTGTGAGGATGTAAATAACGTTTGAAAACCACTTAGCATAGAGATCCAAAAAGTGATGCCTGGGGACAAATCCAGCCTCTGCCTTTTTCTTTTCTTTTTCAGCAGATGTGCCTGTTTTTGTACTACTGAAAGCTAAGATTGGTTTTTACACTCTTAAACAGTTGAAAGAAATAAAAGGATATTTCATGACATGTGAAAGTCATATAAAATTCAAATTTCAGGGTCCATAAATAAAGTTTTTGTGGCACATGGCCACCCTCATCATTTACATGTCATCTGTGGAAGCTTTTGTTCTACCATGACAGAGTCGGGTGGCTGCAGCAGAGACCAGATGGCCCAGAAAACCTGAAATATTTACTATCTGGCTCTTTACAGAAAAAGTCTGCATATCCCTGGTTTAAAGCAGCAAGTAATCAACAGTGGGTACCAGGGTGTTTGTGAGAAAGACAGTGGGGGCTGCTCTTCCATCTATTGAGCAGTGAAGACACGTGCTTAATTGGTTTCATTCTACCTGTAAGGATTGTGCAGTTCAGAGAGATTGAGACGTGGGATTCTCTCAAGAAACAAAGGCCTCCACGCAAGATTCCTGGCGCTAATGGTGACACAGGAGGATAAGCCGCCAGGTCCTCCCCCCTCCCTGCGTCCCAGCGTCCTGACCTGCGGGGCCGGCCGCTGTCGTCGGGGGGCAGGACGGTGACGCAGACCTTGGGCGCTGAGCGCAGCAACTGGGCAGCGGCCTCGGGGCCGAGACTAGGCAGCGTTCGGCCGCACACGCGCAGCAGGCGCGCCCCGGGCCGCAGCCCCGTCGTCTCCGCGAACGTGAAGCGCTCCACGTGCGTGATGAAGCCCTCGGCGTCCACCTCGAAGCCCAGGCGGCCTTGACCGTCGCGGGGCAGCGCCAGCTCGCGGGTCTCGCAGCCGCGGCTCACCAGCTGGGGCGGGGCGGGGCGGGGCGGGGCGGGGCGTGAGCCGGGCTGCCCGAGGAGGGGCCGCCCCTGCGACAGACAGCCCCGGGGACCGTCCCGGGTCCCACGGATCCTTCCACGCCCCCAAGGAGGGCATTAACAACCCACCCCGCAGAAGAGGGCCTGGGGACCCCCAGTTCCAGCTCTGCCAGGCTCCCGGTGTTCCCCCGCCACCCTGACTTTCCTTTGTGCAGGAGAGGCGGCGCGAACGAGGGGTTCCAAAGCAGGCTCCAACCCCAACGCGCACAGGGACCTTGCCCCCCAACCTTACTCCCGCGCCTCACCTGCAGGCGCGCCACGACCTCGCCAACGGCTTGGCCGGGGGGCCCGTCGAACCGCAGCGTGATCGCCTCCCCGTGGCCGTGGTACAGGTCGAGCTGCTGCTCGGAGAAGGTCCAGGCCAGCACGTCGCGACAGGCGCAGTTGAAGACTATGCGGCCGTCGCGCGGCGCCACCAGCACGAGCGCCTCGGCCGAGATGCCCAGCAGGCAGGGCACCTCGGCGCCGTCGGGGCCGCCCGCCTCGGCTCCGGTCGCGCCCCGCGCCCCTGGCGCCGCGCGCACGCCCCACACCAGCGCGCCTGCCGCCTGCAGCTCGGCGCCCGGGCCCCGGGGGGACGCCCGGCGCCTCCCGCCCAGGGATGGCAGGCCGAAGCGCGAAGCCGAGTCCAGAGACGTGGTGGTCACCTCATTAGTGGCCAGGTCCTGCAGATACTGCTGGCGCGTGCGCGTGGCCATGGCGTGGAACTGGCGGGCGTGGCCCGCCGCCTGCTCGCCGTTGAGCGCCTTGGCCAGCAGGAGGGCCCGGAAGTCGGCGTTGGCGGGGAAGGGACCTCCGCCAGGGGGCAGAGCTGGCCCGAAGGCCGGGGTGTCCTGGGTGCGGCTCACGGCCACCCTGTGGGGAAGGAGGCGGTAGTCAGGGGTGAAGGGAGGGCCCAGGAAGACCTACCCTTGGCTGAACTGGAACCCTGGGGCGCCCACCTGTAGGAGGTGTGCGGAGTGCAGGGCTCCTCCGCCCGCACCACAAGGAACACGTGCTGGAAGTGCGAGCGAATGGTGGTGGGGCAGAAGGGCTTGCTGCCAGGTTCCTGGAACACGATGGTCACGATGTTGTTGCCGATGTGACGCTTCCGCAGGAGCTGGGGGTTAGAGGGTGGGGGATGTGAGTGGGACCTGTCTGTCCTCAAGTCCCTCCTCGTTCAAGCAAGGCAGAGCCTGGGAACCAGTGGCTCCCTGCACCTGCCCCTAGCGAAGGCCTGGGGTGTTTGTCTTTGGGGAGGGACACTAGCCAGGAGAGTAGCTGGGGGGGCAGCAGAGCTCAGACCAAGGTTCAAACACCACTGCCCACACAGCACCCCTCCACGGTTCCCCGGAAGCCCATGGGCAGCCCCCATCCCCAGAGCCCCCTCACACCTGCTGCTGGTTGCTGGGGGTGTAAGGCAGCATCGTGGACACGTGGAACATGATCTCGTGGTCCTGGTACGTGGTGTAGAGGGAGTGCGTACCCGTGGAATCCGCTGTGGCCAGGGAATTGGGGACACCGAGGGAGAGTGAGGGGAATGTCGGTGGCTTGAACCGCCCATCCCTGCCTGCAGTCTGGAGCCTCTGCACCCACAGCCAGCAGGTGGACAACCCCTTCCCGCCATCAGCCAAGGTCCAGGCCACGAGCTCCAAGGGCCTCAGCCTTGGCTGCTTCCCTTCCCCTCCCCCAACGGGATCCAGCCTCCAGCCTGGGGTTGGGATGAGGGGATGCTGAGATAGAAGGAAGGCAGAAATGAGGAACGGCCTGCTAAGAGAGAGGCGGGGGCGGATGTCCCAGGAGAGGACAGATGTTGGCCCCGGCACCAGCATGTGTGGAGCAGCTGAGACAGTGGAAGGCAGGCAGGAGGTGCTGGATAAAAACACCTCCTGGGGGCCCTGGGACCCTTCCAACCAGGGAGGCAGGGGCTGGGCTGGTGGAATATGTGTGTTTGATGCAGGGGGTGGTGCCCACAAACCCCCCGGCCCAGCTCAGGTGGTAGGGCACCAGGGCCTCGGGGGACACTCCCAGCCCGTCCTCCCATGGCTGGGCCTTTGCAGCCCTTGCCCCACGTCCTCAGCCAACCCAAAGAACTCTCCACCCCCGTCCCCAGCCCCAGGACAAGATGGGACAGAAAAGTGAGCAGACAGCTGGTTCTCTCCAAAACCCCTCAGCGTGGGTCTGCCCCCACCCCCGGCTCCCTGGGCCTCACTTTTGGTGTCCAGCTGGGCCCGGTAGTTCTCAAAGCCTTTGAGCCGCACCACATCGCCCAGCAGGGTGAGGAACTGCATGAAGGCGGGTCCTGCCTCCTGGTTGTTGTACATTTCCTCCTCCGAGCCCTGGCCGGCCCGGCAGTACAGGATGCCCACCTTGCGCTGGGAGCTCAGCTGCAGGGGAGGGCACAGGCAGAAGGCACAGGCCTCAGTCCCCCAGCAACACCCCAGGGCCTTGGAGAATTGATAGGACACTGGGCTGGGGGTGGGACTGCCTCCGTGTGTGGCCTGAACTCCGCCCTCTCTGAGCCACCTCTGGGGCCTCGCCTATCACGTGGGTTCCGTCTCTCCTGTTCCCAGTGCTCAGGAGGGCAGAGCAGGTCAAGGTGGGAAGGAACCCAGAGGGGGCTGGTTCTCGTGTGACCACAGAGGACATGATTCATGGGAAGGACCCCATACAGAGTGTGCTCCATCCCAATAAATGTGCACGTTGTCATCCTCCGTATCTCAAGGCCAGCCTGTCCTCCCCTCCCTCGAACCCCAGGCACCCTGACCCCAGCCTCTGGAGGCCTGGAGCCCCACACCACCTCTGCTCCCCCTCTGCTCCCGGCTCTTGTGCCTCCTCCGCACCTGGGGTTAACAGTGCACAGCTCAGGGCGCCCTGCCACCACGCAAACAAGCCCCGGGCCCTCCAGCTCTGGCCTCCCTTCTTCATGCTCAGCGTGTCTACGCCTACAGTCCCCACTTTCATTCCATCCCTCCTAACCCCCACTTCCACCCGAGCTCCTAAACCCCAAGCCCCTCTTACGGCCACGGCCACGGCCTCATCTCGGCACCGTCTCACCATAGCTGGCACTTGGGACAACTGGAACTTCACTTTGCCTGAGACCCCAGGGACCCCACCCTCTCATGTCTGGGCCTCTTCTCTACCCATGCTCTTCACCCTCGGTGGCCGCAGCAGCCACCTCCATAGAATGACATCCCACCTCCGCCTCCAGTCCAGACCCCTCTCCGGAGCTCCAGCTGCCCAATGTCCTTCCAGCCCCTGGCACCTCACCTCCTCACTGTGACTCTTCCCTCCCGCCCAATCCTCCAGGGTCCCTGGCTACCAAAAACTACCACTCCCAGGGGCCAAGCTGGGGAATCTCACAACACCCCCACTGTTCCAGACAGTCACGAAGGCTATCCACTCTGTCCCTGCACTGTCACCTCCTCTTCACCTCTGCCATCGTCACCACCAGGTCTGGCTTGGACAACTGCAACAGCCTTCAGTGTGGCCTCCAGTCTAGCCCCCATACTGCAGCCAGAGGGCTGCTCGACCTCTCAGGTCTTCCATGGCTCCACAGTGCCCTCAGGACCAAAGGCCAGCCTTTCCCACCCCTTCCCCTCAAGCCCTCCTCCAGCCACACTGAACTGCCTACAGGACCCTGATGTGACAGTTTTTAGTCTCTCAGCTTCACCCAAGTTGTTCCTTCTGCCCAGAAAATGCCTGCTCTTCCTGGTTTGAGCTCTTGCATTTCCTCCATGATGCTGAACCTCTGACCGAGGAAGTGTTGTCAACCCAACCCTGGTGTCCCACAGAGCTCTCAACGTTGCCCTTTCACTGCTTTCCTGCTCCATCATTACCCATGATTCTCTGTGGTCTCTCCCCCCTCACCTGGGTGTGAGCTACTCAAGGACAGCACCTGGTCTAGACACGTCTCTAGCATCCAGGCTGGGGCTTGGTACCAAGGTGTGAGGAAATATTTGTTGAATGACTGACAGGTTGAATGGTAGCTTTCAGCACACGGTAGGGAAGGACTTTCAGCTGGTTTGAGTGGTCCCACAGTGGAATGGGCAGCCCTAGGAAGGAGTGAGTACCCCAAACTGGCAGGAGACCAAGCAAGGCCTTGCAGGGGGAGCTGACAGGGAATAAGAGGGACTTGCAGGAAGAGGGGGTGGCCGTCAGACCAATGGTCACTGGCTGAAACGCATATAGGAATTACCTCAGGACCTTCTTAAAGTGTGGGCTCTGATTCAGTAGGTCTGGGGTGGGGCCCAAGAATGTGCATTTCCAACAAGCTCCCAGATGACATGGATGCTGCTGGCCTACAGATCTTACTTTGAGAGGCAAGGCTCCAGGTGACCTCGGATGCCCTCCTTCCGAAAAGCCAGCTCTCCTGGGGTCCCCATCCAGCCCAGGATCAGGGGCAAGGCTAGGCAAGGCTAGGGAGCTGGGCAGGCTGGGTTCAGACCAGGTCTAGCTGTAGGGCAGGGGCGTCCCGCTCACTTACCACTTGCTCGTCCAGCGTAAGCAGCGTGCGGGGCACCTTCGGTGAAGCGGAGCCCAGGCGCAGGCAGGTCAGGCTCAGTCGTGGTGCCACATGCTCTAGAAGCTTCCTCGGGGACAGGCCTCGTGGGGGCCCTGACGGCAGCACGTCCTCGGAGATGGTACCACGGAGGGTCCGGAGCTAAGGTGGGGATGGAGGGGTGCTCAGGATAGAGGCGGGCTGTCCAGAAGGCAGTCCACAGCCTGATTCCCACGACCTCGGCCCACCTGCGTGGTCCGCACGATGATGCGGTAGCTGTGCAGAGTGCCCCCTCCGCTGCTCTCCTTCTCCTCCCGCCGCAGGCTCACTGCCACAGGGCCCAGCACCTCGTCCAGTCCAAAGAAGTTCTGGTGTTCTGGGGGGAGCCGGCGGTGGATGACCAGCTCCGCCCCCTCAGCAGTCCCACCCTCACTCAACCTCACCCGTCACTAAGTCCCTGCTCCAGGTCCCAACGCTAGTTCAGATCCTAGCCTCAGTCCCGTCCCCTCCTCAGCCCTGCTCACGTTCTACCAAGCCAAATCCTGCCTCCTGTCGGCACCTATACACTTGGCCCTATGTCTTGCCCCTTCTGCAGCATCCCCCGTGTATCTTGCCCCAGACCCAGGGGGCCATGCCTGCCTGCTCCAAAGCCTAGATCCTGCATGGCCTCTGCCACCATGTTCCCTAATCCTGGGGCCCTCCCTTGTGGGCACGGATGAGAAAGGGGTTTGAGGATGAATCAGATGGAGGCAGAGGACAGGCCTGGCTGTGGGTAGTCTTAGGGAGGTGGGTAAAGCTGGGCAGCCTTGGCCCAGAGCCTGACCCTTCACGTGGCCAGGGACCGGACAGGGAAAGGACAGCTCACGGCAGGTGACCGGGACCTCGGCCCCTCCCCGGCGGCGCGCCCCTCACCTTTGCCGTAGAAGTACTTGCGGTAGTAGCCAGCGCCCAGGTCTGCGTGCTCCAGGCTGTAGGCCGAGGTTCGGTTCTGCGGCTCCTCCAGGACGGACACGGCCGCGTTGGGCAGTGAGGGGGGCACGGGTGGAGACACCGGTCCACCCAGGCCCAGCTCGCCCTCGCCCCCGAGCTCACTCACGAAGCCGGGCGCCTCAAGCAGCAGCGGGGAGCCGGCAGTCTGGTCCCGGGCCGAGGCGGGGGTCCCAGGGCCGGCCTCCGCGTGGCCCCCCGTCCCCCGTGGCCTGGCGGCCCAGTCAAAGAGCAGGCTCTGCACGTCATAGTGGGCGAACCAGCGGGGCTCGGGCACCTGCGGGAACGCGGGCTCCGGCTCCTCGGCCGGCAGCCCCAGCAGCGCCAGCGGGTCCGAGAAGAACCGGGCGGGGGCCACGGCGGGCCGGCTGGCGTCCTCGTGGCTGTGGGCGCGGGCGCGGGGGCTGGCCGGTGTCGGGGGCCGGGCCTCGCCCGCATCGCTGCCGCTGCGCAGGAGCGGGCCCCGGGCCGGCCTGGGCTCAAAGGTGTGCGGCGTCAGCGCGGGCCGCGCCGGCTGGCGCAACTTGCGGGCGAAGAGGTCATCGGTGGGCGCGGGCGCCGGCCCCCGCCGAGGGCTCCCCACGCCGCCGCCGGCCCACATGGGCGCGCCTCGGACCTGGGGACCTGGCTCTCCGGGGGCCGGGCCGCATTGGCAGGCACGGGTGGTGGGTGCCCAGCTAGCCGGCCGGCTCCTGCCCTGAGGGAGGAGGGGGCTGCTCAGACGGGCCTGGGGAGAAAACAGGAACCCGGGCCCCCAGCCTGGTCCACCACGCGGGGTGGCTTCCGGCCCCCTCCGCGACCATCAAAGCCGCTTCCGCTTTCCTGGCCACTTCCTCGTCTGCCTGGGGCTGAGGTTTCCAGCCCCCTCCTCCAGCTTCGCGCTGGGCAGGGCCAGGGGTTGGGCTGTCGCGGCCTTGGCCCTGAGGGTCTTGGAGCCTGGGAGGCCCCAGGGCTGCCAGGGTTCCCCAGTTCCCACTCACACATCCTTGGCTTTGGCCTGGGCTCAGAGTGAGGGTCCCCACCAAGACCTGGCCCAACGGGGACAATGATTTGTCGCCGATCGGACGGGAAACCCATAGGGCCACTGGTGTCTGGGTCCTGCCCACTTGACAAAGGGAGGACGTCCTGTCCCGAGAGACCTTCCTCCCTGCTCCTCCCACTTCCTCCAGGATCCCAGAGGAGCTGAGCACCCAGAGGCTGGGTCTCAATGCCCTGGCGTTCACGGCCTCAATGCCTCAAGGACACAGGGCTTCCCAGGGGGCACTGGCAGGGCAGTGGGAACAGCAAGAGGACTTCCTTCAGCACAGGAAGTGGCCCCAACTCTGGGCCCAGCCCCCTCCCCAGCCCCACATCCTGAGGAAGGTGTTGGGGTCACACTACCTCAGCCATGGGACCTCAGTCACCCTAACCTGAAGGACAGGCCTGGGCTCACCCTCCTGCAGGCTTCTGTGGCCATACATGGGGGTAGGGGAGGGGTCACGCTGACCAGGCCCCTTTGCTGGAACTGGGACCCATGGGGACTTCTGCCTACCTGGCCTCACTGATGCTGACAGGAAAGTCTGAACCCCATATGACAATTAAATTGAGGTCCAGATATGGGGATGCTCTTGACTGAAGCAATTCCGTATCAGTTAGGACTGCTTCAGCTCTTGAACTTGGGTCTGTCAATCTCCAGGGCCTAAACAGTACTGTACCTCCCCAAGCCTGTCCCTGTGTGAGTAGGTGTGGGGCAGGTGGGGGGTTGGGCTAAGGCTCGAGGTCTCACAGGATGTAAGAGTGAGACACCAAAGGCCCCAGGGACCTGTTAAGTGCGGAAATGTGTCGAGAGGCAAGTGCAAAGGGTGGCGTGAGAACGTGAGGGGGAGTCACCCTCAGGTGAACTCAGGATGGAGAGGGTGGCTGGGGCAGGGATGTGGGTGACCCACTAGGGGTGCAGGCACCTGCTGTGGGTCTTCGTGCATCATCTGGTGACACTGTGTGGGGCTGGGCTAGGAGGAGGTGGAGGCAGAGGCTCTGCAGCCCTCAGCTAAAGCTCCAGAAACAAGCAACGCTCAGAGTGCCTCCTCCCTTGGTTTCTCCTAGGACAAGTTCTTGACGCTGACCCTGAGCCTCTGTTCTCTCATCTCTAAAATGGGATTAGCCATTCCTGTCCCCTCCCGGCACTGCTGGGAGACTGAAAGGAAGGTGAAGCAAGCAAAGCTGGCCATGTGTTGTGTGTGGTGGCAGAGGCAGGCCCTGGCTCCACGTGCCAAGCTCCAGGGCCTGGGCTGTGGTGTGTGCGAAGTGTGTGTGATGCGGGGAGAGGGGACGTGTGGGAGGGGTCTGTGCAGGCCGCTGCTCGGTGTGGGTTGAGCTCTGTGTATTTGTGTGTGCACAGCCCGTGGGCTGCCTCTTGCTCTGGCCCAATGCCGGGCTCTGGCCCTGCCTTGGGGGGTATTCTTGGGCTGTGCCCCCCACCCGGCAGCTTCACACAGGGTCCATTGAGGCCGGGACATTCCTCGCGGCCTGTGTCACTGGGGAGGAGGGGGCCGGCCGGCTCCCACAGATCCGGAAGGCCTGGCTGCCCCGGGGAGGAGGCGCTGGACGCTTCCCAGCACATCTGGAGGTCATGACCCTGTTTCTGCTGCCAGGGGGTGCGACAGATGTTTCCTCCCAGGCCAGGCCTGGGACGGGGGGAGGGTGGGGGACGGTGTGCAAAAGCTGGGTAGGAGGCCGCCCAGGAAGAAGGGGAGCCCCAGAAGAGGGGGAGCCCCGCACACAGCGGGCAGGCAGCACAGCAGTCGCCAGCGCCGCTGAGAGGAGTCGCAAGCCCCTGCCTCCGCTCACCCGCACACCCGGCCGGGCTGTCACACCAAGGAGGTGGGGGGGCGGCACCGGCCAGAGCCAGGGGACTGGAAGTGCTGACTTGGGACTGGAGCCCAACGGGAGGTTGGGACGGTGCAGGCTGCGAACGCGGCGAGGACCTCCTCCCACCCACACACTACCCGGGCCCACGCCAGGCCACCTTCTGCCCTGTCCGGCCCGACCGCGGTGTCTCCGCTTCCCCATTCCCGCCGGTACCTCTGGGGCTCCCGCCCGGCCGCCTCCTCCCGCGCTGGGGTCCCGCTGCTTGCTCCCCCGATACCGCTCCGGGCGCCGGCTCCGCCTGGGGGCGGGGTCAGGGAGGGGGCGGGGCCGCAGCGGAGGGGGCGGGGCCGGCCCGGGAGTCATCTCAGGCGGGAAGCGCAGCGGGCGGGGACTCGAGGCCTGGCGGTGGACAGCGCGGCCAGCAGTCTGAGCACCCGCCCCGACACAGGCCCGGCCCGGCCCAGCCCAGCTAACTGTTGGGCCTCCAGTCCTTGGCTGAGAAACCAGAACAAACGTACCTGCCTTCGAACCAACTGGGAGGGCTAGACCGGGATACTTAGTGTTCAGCGCTGGCCAGGCACAAAGCAAGTGCTCAGGAAGTGCCCTATTTATGAGCACTCGTAAGCACTGGACCCTGCTCTACACACTCTCTCATGTATTCTTAAAACATCTTACACAGGTGTCATCTCTTATTTATAACTGGAGAAGCTGAGGTTCAGGGAAAGACACTGGCCAAGGTCAAGGCTGACAACTGTGGGAACCAGCCACTGGAACTAGAAGTCTTTGAACGTTTGGACGTTGAGAAACGGAACAACTGCAAACTTCAGATCAAGGCCTGAAAAGGGAACAGGCTTGTGAGGAAGAGGATCCAGTCCTACTTGAACCCCACCCTGGGGTTGACCTTCATCATAACCAGACCCACATCCTTCATCCCCCTCCCTATGCTTGTCTACCCTGACCTCCTAGCCACCTCCTCTACCCTCCACCCTAATACCCCCAGATAGAAGAAACTGCCAACCAAAATCAAAAATAGTGTTATTAATTCTGTTGTCTCCGAAGCACGAAAAAAAAAAAAAGAAAGAAAAAAAAAGAAAAAGAAACCCCCCTCCCCACATTTCAGCCCCAAGTCCAAGGCCAAGGGGCTACCCAGCAAGGCAGTACAGGCCAAGGGGCCAAGTCAGTCCTGGCCATGGGCTTGAAGCAGGACCAGCCCATGGGTTTGGCTCTTAGGGCCCAACTGGGAGGCTGCCTGCCTCAGTTTGGGGAGCCCAGGTCCTGGATTAGGGATGAGAGATCAGGGGCCAATGTCAGAGGTCTGGGCTACTCAGTTCCGGTGCTCTGGCTAAGGCAGCCAGAGGTCAGGGTTCACATGTGGAAGCCAAAGCCACTCAGTTCTGTGGTCCAGCAGAAAGGGCCAAAGGCTAGGGGTCCAAGTTTCTGAATGCTGGGCTGGGACCCAGAGGACACCAGGCCACTCAGTACTGATGCTCCAACAGGGGCTGCGCAGCTGGGCTCTCACGCTCCTCAGCAGGGGCAGGCCAGTCGCCCAGGGCCCCCGTGGGCGTGCCGCTCTCAGGAGCACTGCTGTCCAAGCAAGGAATGTCCTGCACTGCTCTGGGGGGCGAGGCATCGGTGCTGATATCCGGGCTGAGGCTGAGGTCTAGGGGCACCTGAGGGAAGAAAGACAGGTTGGTGGAAGAGCAGACCTTAGCTGCCCCAGACCCCACCCTCCGATAAGAACCTTACCTGAGATTTGGGGGTGCTTCCTTTAGGGCTCCCTGAGGCTGGCTCCCCCTCAGATCCCCCTAGCCCCTTCCGACCCCCCAGGCTCCACTTCCCACTGGGACCCTCAGAACTAAGGAGGCCAGGGCCAGGGGGCCGTGAGGGCCTGGGACCCTCAATGGGGGCAGGCGAAGCAGGGGATGGTCCCGGGAGCCGAGGGGGTGGCCACTGCAGCAGAGGAGGAGGGCGCCCGTCACCAGAGCCGCTCAGGGAGGGCCTCGGGCCCCAGGCAGGGCCTGGTGGGAGGGGCTGGTCACCAGCGCCTGCGGGAGACAGATAAGAGAGCAGAGACTTCAGCGGGCTAGGCTGCCCTCCCCACTCACTGGTTCAGCCTGGCCGCGCCTGCCGAACACAGCTCACCTGCTGTGTTCTCAGGTGTGGGCTGTGCCAAGGGGGGGTTATTGCTGAGGGAGGTCAGGCCGCCCCCTCCGCCACAGTCCGAGTCATCCACGTTCCCGCCGCTATTGCAGCCGGCACCGCAGCCCTTATGAAGCCTGGCGGAGGAGAGGCGGGGAAGAGGTTGGTGGGGGATGGGACATGCAAACGCCTCACACACGAGTCTCCAGCCCGAGACAGGCACCTGACACCTCGGAGCCCAGAGTCCTATTCCTAAAAGACTTTGCCATCTCCTTTACAGGGATTTTTCTTTTTTTTAAACTTTAAGGCCACACCGAAAGGCACGTGGGCGCTTAGTTCCCCAACCAGGGATCCAACCCGCACCCCCTGCAGTGGGAGTGCAACGTCTTAACCACTGGACCACCAGGGACGTCCCTACGGGGCTTTTAAGGGAGGTGTTGTCAACGGTGCTTCAGGCTAAAGGCCACCTTCAGCTCTGGCTGGGGGGGGCGGGGTGTGCAGCTGGGTCAGCTCAGGGAAGGGGTCAGCTCTCGGGGCTCCATCCCGGCTCCAGCACTTCCTGGGTCAGACCCCGGAGGGAGCTGCTTCCTCTCTCGGAGCCTCGGCTTCCTGCCCCGTGACCCCGACGGGAGCTCACCTCTCCCAGCTGCGCAGAAGCCAGTGGGCGATGGCTCGCAGGCTGACGGGGCCGCCCCACAGTGCCCGCAGCTGGGGGTGGCTGCCGGCCAGCGAGGTGGTGAGGGGCGACACGTAGATGGGGTAGCCCAGCGGCTGGTCGCAGGAGGAGTTGATCATGTTGCGCAGCGCCTGCTTGGCGTTCTGGATGCTGCCTCGCTCAGGGTTGCGGTTACGCAGGAACACCAGCTCCTGCTGCTGCCCAGCCCACAGGCCGCGCACGCACTCGCGGTTCACCTGCGGGGCCACATGCGGGCGTCAGGAGGCCGCGCCGGGAAGGGGGCCAGGCCGGGTGGGCGGCCATCCCCACCTTGATGACGCGGAAGCTGAGGTGGCGCCGGTTCAGCATGATGATTTTGTACTCATCAGATGCGTCGTCCAGGACGTGGCGCAGCGCCAGCAGCGAGGGCGTGTTGCTGAGGATGGCGCTGCGCCAGGCCGGGTCGCCCTCGTGTGAGATGACCAGCCGCTCCTCATTGGCTGCGATGGCGTCGTACAGGGCGGCCGGCTCCTCGTACTCGTCTGGGGACGTGAAGTGGTCCTGCGGGGAGGACGGGAGGCCTGGGGTCAGCGGCCCCTGTTCGGGGCAGAGGCTTCGCCCCCGCCGGCCCGCCCAGCCTGCCCGGGCACACCTCTCCCGACCTGGTGAAGCTTGAGGGCCATGCGAACCCCAGGAGCCACCACGCGGTGAAGCAGGTCCATGTCGGCGAAGACCCACTCGTCGCGCGGGGAGGTGATACGGAAGTCCCCCTTAAACAGGGCGTGCAGGCCGTAGAGGAAGGGCTCCAGGCTGGGGGAGAGGAGAGGAGGTGAATGCACAGAGGCTCCCAGCTTCCTGAACTCTGGCTCTAAGTGCAAGGGTCAGAGCGGAGACCACTCCTCATGCTGGGCCTCAGTTTCCCCGTCTTGACAAGGAGCTCAGTCTCTACCCGTGTCCCTCACAGGGCGGTGAGGAGCAGGCAAGGTCGCAATGGGGAGAAGAGCCACACTGCAGGAAGGGCTCATATGGCCCCTGGGGGCTGCACCCAGAGGCCCAGAGCTTTTCACAGAGGTGGAAGAGGGGACAGCAACAGGCCCGGCCGGACTTAGGGGCACTCACCTGGCAGACATGCTGTGCGAGGCTGTCCCCAGGGCCCGGCGGCCCAGCACACACAGGCCAAAACACAGCGTGACCAGTGGCGAGCTCCAATCCTGGTCCACAGGCTGTGGCACAAGGACCCCCCGTCCCCAGAGCCCAGGTCAGACCTGGGACAGGGGACCTGGGGTGGGGACTGGGGCCCAGGCCAAGGGAGACCGAGGGTGAGAAGAACCCGCATGGGGACGGGGGAGGCCGAGGGGGAGAAGGCAGCCCCAGGGTAGCGGTGGCCGGACCTGGC